>NC_041048.1:36570433-36914599 GCF_900634775.1 Gouania willdenowi
GCCAGTTCCTGGTTCCTCACATCGCCGTCTTTTCTTTTTTAAAGCTCTTTTTGCTGAGATTTGCGAGTGTCTCTCCACTTCCGGCTTTTTCTTCTTCGTCTGTTTCAATGGCGACGCTTCAGTGTTCTTCTTCTAATTTGTACATTGCATTTCCGGAAACATGACCCCGACGTGTCGTGTACGAACGTACAGTGTGAGCAGTCAGATCGTGTCAGAGTGTCGGTCTGTACAGTGTGAGAACATGCACACATTCGGGCTCTGCGTCTGAGTCGCACAGTTTGAGCTGGAGCTGAGTACAATGATAGAAAATAATCACACAGTGTATGCTAGCCTTTACACAGCCCAGCTACGCCAAGAACAGAAACTTATATTTCCCACTGGAAATTTTACCGACGGCTTAGAACAGTTTATTGCAGAACAACTCATTTTCACAACTAAAAAAAGGCAAAAAAACTGAACGGAAAAGTTAAATGGCATCTCGGCTTTCCTTCAGGACGTAACTGTCATTCACACAGAGAGCTACGCAAGATCTGCGGCTGTCAATCATTGTCATATATGACGTGAAATCCTGTTTTTCAACCTTAAATTACTTATTTAAAACAAACTTCACAGAAAAAGGAGCACTTCAACACAATGTAAGGTGATAATGACTAATGGTCACAGCAGAGTTTAGGTTTGGAAAAAAATGATATAACGAGTATTTTAACTCTACACTTTGACCCATCTGTCATCATTGAGGAAGCGGGGCTTATGACCTATACTGCAGCCAGTCAGCAGGGGGAGTTCTAAAAATAAAAGCTTCACTCCACCGGGGAGCTTGTCCCGTCTATTCTTTTTACAGTCTATGATACACACACACCCACACCCACACCCACTGTACGTACTGTATTTAAAATAAAAAAATACGAGATGCTAGCAGAAAGCTAACACAAGAGGAAGGTTATGTTTTATGGGGTTATTTATTTCAGGCTCAGTAATTGTGATTAGTTGTAATTGAAATGTAATAATTGAGAACGTAATAGTAATTCACTTTCAGGGAAAAAATTATAATTGTAATTGTAATTGGAAAAAAAAAATGCCAGTCACTGAAATCATAACTGAGTTGTAATTGAACATGGATAATTGAAGACGTAATTGTAATTAATAAATGTAATTGACTCTAACCCTGGTCCCAGCTGCCAATCCAACACTACATCCTGATTTATGAATGTATTATTCCAAACATCTCACTGACACTTCAGACCAGCTCAACTGTTGGACCCACGCTGCACAGCAAAGCATGCTGGGAGCTTTTCATAATCCCACCGTCCTCTTAGTTACACCACATCTGCTGAACAGAGGCGTGCAGAGTGTGTGGTCCCGTGAGCGCAGACAGATGGACACACACACGTAGACGCAGCAGATTGTACCCAAGGTGATAGATGGAACACCATGGGACGGGACTGTGCCTGTTCAATTACAATCATTACTATCACTTAGGGACATTTGTCATGGTCAGAGTGAGAAAATCACCTTCAGGCTTTAGAGGTGGAGCCTGATATCACATCCTCAAATACTCACCTCTGATAGAAAAGGACTGAAATCAAAGCTAAATGAATTACTCCCACTTCCAAACAGATGTTTTAAAAACAAGTAACCTGTCAGCACAGCATCACAGATCCTTTCAAAGCTATTAACACTAATGCTTTAACACTCGATGCCCAAAGTCGGGTATGGCAATTGTCATTGGGGTATATGAATAAAAAATAAAAGTTGTAAATTAGAATATAAATCAATCAGCAGTAAGGAGCCTCCATGTATTATCACTAGTTACACATGAGCCGATGTAACGCTGCGTTCACACCAGACGCGTCACAAAATGTTTTCGCGACCAGATTACACGTAAAGAGGCAAACTCTTCTCCTGTTGGGCGGTACGGTTAGATCCGTGCGGCAAGAGCGTTGGCCGCGGCATTGCACGCTCCCGATTTTCCGTGACATTCGCCAGATTTGAAAATATTGAACTTCAGACAATGTTTTGTGTGACGCACAGGCGCGAGAGCCAATCAGAGTCCTTGTTGTCAATGACGTCAGGCCATCGACACGGACGTTGGTCTTTTCACCCATTTCAGCATGGAGGAGAAAACTATAATAACGAATTGGTTTTTTTCACCGTGACCGGATTTGGTCCTGAAGAAAACAGTGAAACTCACCGAGTTGGATGCGTCGCTGGTTAACCTGGTGAATCAAGCGTTTAGATGACTCTTCAGCTTCCACAGAAGGTAAAGAGCAGGGATTTTACTGGGCTCCTCCATAGTTGATGTTGTAAAGAAAGTGAATCTGGTTTATAGTAGCTTCAGATGCTCATATGAAGCAAATATGAGGAAATCTTTTTCAATTCTGCAGAAGCTTTCACGCGGTGCCCGCGTCTCAAAAATTCGTTTGACATATAAATTTGATATTTAAGAAAGTGAAAGCATAGAATAAAGTTATTGAAGATTATTTTGTGTGTGCTGTTATAATTTGTTGAAAAAAAATTGTTTATTTTCTAAATTACTAGACATTTCAGGGGACCTCATTTGAATTCCAGGCGACCACACGTGGGGTCATGACCCCAAGGTTGAAAAACCCTGCATGTGCAGCGGCAGGGGGTACACGGCTTCAGCTTAAATGTCTGAAGGGGTACGGAACTGTGAAAAGTTTGGGAACCACAGCTTTAAGAAGGCTGTGTGGAGGAGTGAGCTGTCAATCAAAGGGAGAAAGACGGGCCTTCGCTGTCACCTGACTGACAGCAGCGGGAGTGAAGGACAAAACACACACACACACAAACACACACACGGTCACACACTTTGACAACTAAATAAGGTAAAAACCAAACCCACCCGATTCTTGACAAAGACCATAAGGATGCACCCGTGCTTTGAGGAGATTTTCATTAAAACACTGAAAATCCAACAAATCTCAAAAAAAGTAAAACTGTCATGAAAAGAAATGTTTCTATTTCCGTGTGTGCCAACATGATTCCACATTGTTTTTGTGCTGCGGGACACAACTTTAGAAACTCGTTTGTTTCAATGAGGGGCGTACATTGCCATGAATCTGACGATACTATTCATAATTCACATGTCACGATACGATATATATCCCAATACTAAACAAAAGGATTCATATTGCTATATCAATACTTATTCATTTCATCTTTACAAGTACAAAATGGTATGAAATACTATTTATTTCATTTGATTTAGACTTTCAAAAACAAGTAAATGGTAACTAACTGTAATTCAAGTACCAGTATAAAATACAAGTGGTACTTTTATCAAACTGTCAAAATACATTTTTAAAAAAAAGTTTAACTTTTCATTTTAGAACAGACTCTGATTCTGTTCATTTCTTAAATTCTTAAAGGGGACATATTATGCAATTTCCATTTGTTCTAAGAACCCCAAAAACATATTATTTGAGGTTTATTTTACCAAATTCACCTGTTTTGTTTTAGAGCCTACTTATGCATATTCATGAGTGGGCGTGTCTATATGCGCTGACTCACTTCATGTCTCTTTCTTTTACGAGGGAAATCAGTGATCACCAGAGTGAATTTGTTTTTGCTATTCACACACTGCATGTTACAGTAAAACACATGGCTATTTAAGCGGCTATTGTTATTGTGAGTCCGTCTCAGCCCTTCAGGGTCCGTGTTTATCACAGCAGCAGCCGTCATTCAAACACTCACCAGAGTGTTAAGCTGCTAAGTCACTTTTTTCTCCTCATCTGCTCTTCTAAGTACAGCAATGGTGCATTTAATGTGATAATGCGTCTCATTGTGTCACAAACACGTCAGATCAGCGATACAACAGGTTCGCCAATACACCGAACCACAAGAGTGGAGTACACCTCCACATGAACAAATAGTGCTTACACTACAGTGTACGTTCACTGTGGAGGCGCGGCACTGGCAGCAGGCAAGTTCTGTATTTAGTTTAACCTGTAGCCATCACTGCTTCGTTAGCAAACTTTTGCAAAAGTTTTGATCAGGTTGAGGGTGGAGTCCATGGGTGGAGTTACCAGTGGAGGGGAGGGATTTGACTTGTGACATCACAAATCTGGAAAATTTTAAACTGAGCAATTTTATCTGTGTTGTAATACTTACAAAGACCCCAAAAATAAACAAATTTCATATAATTACTTTTCAAACAATAAAAACGCCATTGTGCTGTAAAACAATCTGGTATTCAAACTGTCTAATGTAACATACAGTAAATTGTTTGTATCCAGAGCAGCATAAGTTTCAAACTCTCGATTTACAATCAAGGCCATCTGTGTCGAGCCGTTTACTTCAGACTATTAATATGCACAGAACTCATATTTACGTCAAACTCAAACGATCAAACACCACTTTATAGATTCTTCTATGAGGTCCATCAATTGAATTATTCTTAAATGATTCATCCAAAAAATCAAATATATTTTAAGAAAATATTGAGTCATGAATTATATTTGTAAAACTGGAAACAAAAGGTGGAAAACAAGCTACTGTTAATAAAATAATGAGTGTGTGCTTGTACAGTTCACATACAGCTATGTGTGTGTGTGTGTGTGTGTGTGTGTGTGTGTGTGTGTGTCCACAGCAGTTTATCGTCAGTTCACTAATCATTAGTCAGCACTGCTCGTCTGAACTTGGACACTCGTGGTTTTTTGCTTGAAGGCATGAGGAGATAATGAATATGTCCATAAAACAAAGCTTTACTTGAAATATAATTATTAATTTATTATTGCTGAACGGTGCCAGCACTGTTATCCTTGGACGAAGAAGCTTTAAAATGCATTATCAATAATTTAGTGCCATTTTTGCTGTATAATATTTTTTACTTTACAAACAGTGTAAATGTTCTACTGTGTGACTATACTTGGCCTCTGATTGGTCTGTTCCTCCCCACATGCACTCACTGCTACAAGTGACGTGATGCTCAGAATGAGACAGAATGTGACAGAATGTGGACTTTTATCATTTACAGACATTTACATTTTTTTTACATCATCCTGATTAAAGCATTGCAGTTTATAATGGAAGTTACAGCTTTGGGCTGTGATTGGACACCAGGCTGGACACAAAATGAGCCCTTAAACACACCAAATGACAGAAAATTACAAAAAATTGAAATACACAGTATGACAACAAAAAAAACAGAAAGTGATTTAAAGCAAGCACAAAAACATGTAAAATGCAAGAAAAATAGACAAAATAACTCCTAAAACACAGAAAATTACAGAAAATTACAAAAGAAGAAAACAAAAAGACACTATAAGACATCAAAATGACAGAGAAACACACAATACAACAACAAAAAACACAAAGTGATATAAAACAAGCTCAAAAACACATAAAATGCAAGAAAAATAGACAAAATAACTCGTAAAACAGAAATTTACAAAAAAGAAAACAAAAAGACACAAAAGGACATCAAAATGACAGAGAAATACACAATATGACAACAAGAAAACAGAAAGTGATTTAAAGCAAGCACAAAAACACAAAATGCAAGAAACATAGACAAAATAACTCCTAAAACACAGAAAAATACAGTAAATGACAAAAAAAGAAAAGAAAAAGACAAAACGACAACAAAAAACACAAAGTGATATAAAACAAGCACAAAAACACATGAAACGCAGGAAAAATAGACAAAATGACTCCAAAAACACATAAAAAGGCAACAAAAATTAAGAGAAATGACAGAAAAAATATACAAAATAATAATTAAACACACACTAAAACCCTTTGTTCTTTCCTGTATCAGTGCTCATACTTGTTCCCACGTCTACTCTGATATAACATGTCTGGAGGTTAGGTTTCATGTTTTCAAAGGTCACCACTCACAGTCATCATATGCTACCTCTATGGACGCCAACAATAGCTGAACTTTGACCTTTTCTTGCCACAGGTGTGACCTCTGTGCATCAGTGGGTTTTGTGGTCAAGACGGGAAAATGGATCCACTGCTCTCATACTCATTGATTTAATATCATTCCTTTCTCCATTAGCCTTAGATCTCCTGTTTAAGAAGACACACCACCACCACCCCCACCACCACCAGCCCCTGTGTGGGCTTCTTCTTTTTCTGCTATTATCACAACTACTGCAGAGAAGCCGGTTCACCAGGAAGCTGTCAGCGTTTCAAAGAAATGTCCGTTATCAAACGAGAGCTTCCTTTCTTTTCTTACTCCTTCTTAAATTCAATATATATCCTTCAGACACCTGCGTATCAGTGGATATGAATTCCTTAAAGTACCATCACCATCTCATTCAAGCAGTTATCTTTACGTTCATTATGCAATAAGAATAACACACTGATTGATTCCTATTCTCCTTAAACATTACTAACACCTTTTACCCTTGGGGTCAATCTGACCCCAGAGATATTTGCCTTTTCAGAAAATTATTGACCAAGTTTTTGTGTCAGGCACTTTGAATATTTGTTGAATACATAAATAACCCCTTGATAATGAAACATTGAGCTGTCCTCTAGCGCCACCATCAGGACAAACTTTTAAATTATAACTAATTTATCTTGAATAGTTTTCCTCCAAATGTTCTCAAATTTATTGACAACATTAATGAGCACAAGAGTATGAACCCTATTGTTTGTGGTGATGATATGACCTTTTCTGCAGCGCCACCATCAGGTCAAAGTTTTAACCAGCTAAAACAACTTGGGGTCAAATTGACCCCAGATATACACCATAGTGTGCAACATGTGTTCAGCACATTGAAAAAATATCATCATAATACGTTTACGCTTGACCAATTAAATTAGGAAAAGTCATGAAATATTAAGAAAAAATAAAATAATCAACTATTTTGAATGATAAACATTGAATGGGGTCAAATTGACCCTAAGAATAATATGAGGTTTGATGCTCAAACACTGACTAATGTTTCACATCACATTTAGATATTTGAAATGCAAAACAAGCAGCAATTATTTACCTTCTTTCACCAATAATGTGTAAGAATGAACTATTTCATGACTACATTTATTCTTCATTTGGTCAAACCAAACACTAAAAATAAAGTATATATAGAGACACTGTAATCAGATTTGATTCATAATATGAAAGACATTCAACATTATGTCAATACGGTCTTTTCCCAGAGTGACACACACGCACGCATGCACACACACACACACACACACACACGCACACATCATCATCATCATCATCATCATCATCATCATCCTTTCTTTCTGTAATTTACAAATAGTTCTTTCACCATTTTTCTCCGTGTCCTTATTCCAATGGTCCCCAACCTTATTTTGGGTTGTGACCCCATTTTGATACCATGAATTTTTGGCAACCCCATGGGACATTTTTTTTCTCTAAATTTAGTTTTTGATCACGTTTATTAAAATGTGTTTCAAATACAGAGCAGTCAGGATTAGTACACAAAGTGACAAGATGAGATAAGTATGGAGTGAAAGAATAATTCCTTAATTCCTTTGAGTTCCCAAAAAAGCGCTATATAAAATGGATGTATTATTATTATTATCATTATTATTAAGATATTTTTATACTGCATTTTATTCTAACTAGATTTATATTTGAGAAATGTTTATTATTTGAAATTCCAGGCGACCCCACATGGGATCGTGACGCCAAGGTTAAAGAACACTTCCTTATTTCTTATGCGGCACAAAACCAAATGATCGTTCCCAGCTTCTGTGGGGTGAACAAGGAGATTAGAGGCTGTAGAGGCTCGGAACCAGCCTTCGGAGACGATGGAGGAAGTTGAAGAGCTCTGCCAGCGCCACAGTGTGTGTGTGCGTGTGTGTGTGTGTGTGTGTTAGGCCTGGGCAATATATCGCTATTTCTATTTTCACGATACAGAAAATTACAATATGTCCTATATCGATGTAGTTTTTATTTTATAGCTCATTTTGCCTTTAAAAAAATACTCGTTTTTGGAGTCGCTGCTTTCACTAATTCTCAGAACAGCATAAAAAGCACAGTGAGATGGATCTATGAGTGTGTTCTAACCCAGACCTCCCCCTAAACAAGCCACACTGTACAGAACTCACTCACACGTGCTGTCCTTTAGAAAAGAAAAAAGCCAAAAGTGGCACATTTTGTGCAGCTGTTTGTTATCAGCAAAATTAACCCAGAATTGCCTTAATGGTCAGACTTTATTGAGTTAAAAATATCAACATTTTTATTGTATATTGACATTTTGAGAAAAAATATGGAGATATGAGTTTTCGCCCAGCCCTAGTGTGTGTGTGTGTGTGTGTGTGTGTGTGTGTGTGTGTGTGTGTGTGTGTGTGTGTGTGTGTGTGTGTGTGTGTGTGTGTGTGTGTGTGTGTGTGTAATAACAATAAAGGATGAGGAGGAGGGTCCATCCATGTCGCCTCCTCTCACAGGTGTTTGTCACAGGCTGTCAATGAACACGCACGCGCACGCGCACGCTCGCGCACGTAGTCCCACTGTCACAGTGTCCTGTGAGGTGAAAACAATGGGGGGAACAACAGCCACAGTATCTGTACTGTACACTACACTGAGCTAGGGAGGCGAACGTGTGTGTGTGTGCATGCATGAGAGTGTGTGAGTGTGTGTGTGGGAGGGGTGGGGTGGGTGGGCTCAAGGATGACTAACAATTACAACACGATAGGGGTTGGATCTCATTACTGCGCTATTAACATGCACCAAGTAATTTTCCCTTCTGAGTGGGGGCGTGTGCGCGCATATGAGAGAGAGAGAGAGAAAGAGAGAGAGAGAGAGAGAGAGAGAGGGGGGGGGGGGGTGTTGCTCCTCCTCCTCCGTGGTGCGCATTCTGCTCGCAGCACCAAAAGCTCCTCATTCCTCTGCGCGCTCTCCGTGCGTAAAAACCTGATTCCAGCAGCTCTCCAAAGGTCCACACTCAGACTGAGCGCGTCTTAATACACGGTGAGGACAGATTATATGAGTCTTAGTAAATAAATAAATTAATAAATAAAAAGATCGACGCTGTTTTCACGCGGACAATTAACTCACGCGTTGTTTGGAGTTCAGTCTTTACGCGTTGTGTTTTACGCGCAACAAAAGCTTGAGAAATGACTGATTTAAATGATATTTAGCAAAAAAAACAAACAAAAACAAAAAAAAAAAAACTCATCTTACCAACATTGAAGTTGCCTTCAGTCCTTATTTGCTTGTTCACAAAGTCCCACTCAAACCGTTTGTTCATCACTAAAGGTTCCAAATTGTCTTTGTCTGAGTGAATATGAATTTATTGAAAATAAATGAATAAACATCATGCACCTTACCTATAAATATGAGCTGCTCGATCTCATGCGGACTGGGACCAGTACAGAATCCAGGAGACATAATGGAGCACTTTGACCACTTTCGGATGCAACGCCACGGCGTGTTTCTCCATGAATCCTTAGGAGCCTCCTGATCAGGTCCCACAAAAACAAAAAAAAACTAAAAGAAAAACATTGACCCGCTGATGATGATGATGATGATGATGATGATGATGATGATGAGTCTTATTCCAGACACAGAATGATGTGATATCAATGGTCAGAGATAAGCGGCTCAGTCCACTCTGCCGTCAGTCCCATCATAACATCACACACTGAGGAAAGTCAGCATAAGTGCGTGATTCGCTCCAAAGTGACCCGGACTGTTCTCACAGCGAAACTTCTCTTCCGCGTCCGTGTCTGTGTCTGTGTCTGTGTCCGTCTCTATGGTGGAGGTAGAGATGCTGATGGTTGTAATGGTAGTGATGGTAGTGATGGGGTAGTGATGCAGGACTGATGATAGTCGCGCTGCCGTCGCTCCTCCCGAGCGGGGATCGATTGGACGTGAGAAATGCGATGCGAGTCCCGATCTTTCCCCATTCAGAACACGTGCACGCACGCAGCGCCCCCATCCCCACCCCCACCCCCCAAGTCCTCCTCACTGATGTCATGGAGTTAAGAAGTACCAGAGTGCACGGAAAGGGACAAGAAGCTATTCTCTTCTTTAGATAATTTCACATTTGCAAAATAAATGAAATTAATGATGAGTGAGGAGACAAACATTTTGTGTTTTTAAATCAGAAAAATAACAAATTGCATATTTTGAGGATCTAAAGCAGTGTTTTTCAACCTTGGGATCGGGACCCCATGTGAGGTCGCCTGCGAAATGGGGTCGTCTGAAATGTCTAGTAATTGGTTAAAAAAAAATCAAAATTTAAAAAATTGGATTAAATTTATATATTTTTTTTCATTTTTAAATGATTATTCTTTTTCAAATACACACACACACACACACACACACACACAATAAATATCAAATAACTATATTCTAAATTTTCCCAAATATAAATCTAGTTCAAATAAAATCCATCCATCCATATCAGACCCACTTTGTCCTATTCCAGGGTTGCGGGGGTCTGCCGGTGCCTATCTGCGGCTCACACTGGGTGCTATAGACGGGGGTACACCCTGGACAAGGCGCCAGCCCATAGCAGGGCAACATTCATTCAAACAGACAACCACTCACATTCACTCCTACGGGCAATTTAGAGACTCCAACCATCCTAACAGTCACGTGGGAGAACCCAGAGTAAACCCACGCAGCCACGAGGAGAACATGTAAACTCCACACAGAAAAGACAGTTCAAATAAAATATCTGAGGTGGCTACTCTGTGTTTGTATCACATTTTAATAAACTTGATGAAAAACTAATTCTCGGGAGGATTTAAAAAACGTCTCTGGGGTCGCTGGACATTTGTGATATGAAAACGAGGTCACGACCCTAAAAAGGTTGAAAACCTCTGATCTAACGATTTCCCAGAAAACCCATTCCAAGTCAGTTACATAATTTGAAAAACATTAATGAGATTAAGAATATCAAACTTTATCAGCAGTCCATAACAGAGACAATGTGTGTAGCCCACATGTGTCAAACTCATGGCCCGGGGACCAAATCTGGCCATTTGGAGCATCCAATTTGGCCCACAGGAGAAAGTGAAAATGACAGAAGACATGAATCATTGCGTAAATGAAACTCAACAATATTTGCAGGGGGTCACTCAAAATTCTTTAAAAATTCTTTAATTTTTCTCAAATTATGACATAATAGTTACTTAAATCATATAGAAATTTGTCACAAAATTTAGGAAATTAAAGTGAAGATCCTGTGGGGACTGATATCTATCACTTATTGCTTGGAGTCGATTTCTCACATATTTTACATAGAAATGCACACTAGGGCACAAACATGTTGAAATTATTTGTTTTCCAGTTCAAATTTGTGGCCCACTTAAGACAAACTGCTCTGTATTTGGCTCTTGAACTAAAATGAGTTTAACACTGCTGGAAAATATTTTTTTCACCCATTATTAGCGGGAAAGGGGCCAAAACTATACCTAAAATTATAATAAAGTGCATTGAATTTAATTCCAGCAAGTTTATTTTGTTTTTTTTTTTTTAAAAATAAAATATGTTATGCTTCATTTATTCAGACAAGTTATTCAACTCTCGAGTTGGCCACGCCCAGATGAAACATTAAAGCGATCAGTAGATGCCTTTGAAGAAGGCTGACAGTTGGCAGTGGAAACACGTCAGGAGATCAAGGTAAATTTCAAACTAATCTGCTGATAAAAGTTGTCTGAATAAATGAAACCATAACATATTATGATTTAAATGTAATTTTCCTAATGAAAATAGCTCCAAAATGTATGGGTTTATCAACAGTTTTGTTGGAATTTCCACTAATTCCATCCCAGCAGTGCCAAACACATTGATTTCACTCCATTTCCACCTGTTTTTGAAGTGTTTTAGTTTGAATAGAGTAACTGACAACTGCCTCCCTCTATTCCACATAATGGTGAACCTGCCTCCACACTTCGCTCATGTTACACATAGCGTTAAAACATCAATACTGGGATTGTGTGTTGGTGAGGGATGTAAATCTACTCCCTCGACCCCATCTACTTCCACCACGCCAAGATGTTAAACAGGATTTAATCACCGCAGCCTCTCCGTTACGCACCAGGAGACAGCCTATCAATTATTCCATCCCTGGAAGAATATTCCAGTGTGTTGATGGCGATTGATTGCTTTTGCACAGTATATCGCAGTCGTTAAGACCTAGGGAGGGGGAGGTCGATGTGTGCTAATGACCCAAGGTGAGCGCTATCCGATACCTTCACGTGTCTTTCTCCTCGTTGGATGGAGCTCTGACGGGGTCGTGCACTTTATTAACATTCTGCAACTCATTCCGAGCATCCTTTGTTGTCCGACACCGTCCTCGACTCCACGGGACCGTTTTCGCCACCTCTGTGCACAGTAGAAAAGTGAGAAAGTGCTGCATGTTGCCTTCAAACGATTCATCTTTGCTTGAATCTATTACAAATCGATCTGTCTGGCTTTGAACTGAGAACAGATTAGACATTGATGTGGGGTTTTTTGCCACAGGTGTGGTGTGTACATGCCGCCCCCAGGTTGAAAGATCCAGATAAGAAGCATTATTACCTGAGTAAATATCCAACTTTCAGCACCACGGACAGCTCTGCATATATAAACGCAGTGGGGTTCAGCTGCCAGACTGGGCTCTTATCCATGCTGTCAGGCTGCAAACAAAACCAACAATTAGTAGTTAGACTGTGCAAAGCTCCTTTGAAGTGAAATAAACGTCACAAAGTTGCTAAATCATGGTATTTCCTGTCTGCGTTGGGAAGTGATTGTAGTGAGCAGCATGTGCAAACCCACCCATGAGAATAAAGGCCTTTTATCTCAAAGTGAAGCAGCTAATGGATGCAACAGCCTATAGCACTTATCTCATCTCTCCTTCATCACAGAGGCCGATAGTATCAGAGGAAACCACGTCATGTGATGATGCTGCTGCTGCTGCTGCTGCACACTTCTGTGGAATTTCCTTATCCTGGCCTTTACCTCCTATTGGAACCGTAGCTGTTTATATAGAAACATCTGCTTCCTCAAACGGTTTCTCCTTCATTTATCAAGATGTAGTGCAAGTTTACAACAATGTGAAGCTAAAACTTGGAGGCCCAGGCTCTAATATTGTCCAATAATGAACAACAATACACAAAATGACAGAAAATACACAAATTAACAGCAATTCTAAATAAAAAGAGAACAGAAATACACAAAATGACAGGAAAAACACACAAGACGGCTATAAAAATGCTCAATTTGCTGGAAACGACTACAATAATAAGAGAAAAATATACAAAAATGACTGTAAACAATTAAAACGACTACAAAAGAACAGAAAGATATACAAAACAAGAGAAAAATACACAAAATGACTCCAAAAACACTCAAAATGACTACAATAACAACAGAAAAAATTACAAAATGACTATAAAAATGACTCCGTAAACACCTAAAATGCCTACAAAAATAACAAAGATATACAAAACAATTATTAAAAACAGTTTAAAGGAAAGATTTATATATAGAAATCAATTTAATAAGGAGAACAAAAACCCAATAACGACTCATAGGTCACTGTTTCAGGTCAAGTAGTAGAAACCAAACATGTATTTCTATAAAGCAATGAGTGAGAAAGTGATGTGGCTTAGATATCGGTGTCAGGAAACTTGGGATGTAAACATTTGGTTCTGTATCCTAAATTTAAGAGCCAAGATTGTGACAAACTCAGCCAGACGTGACCTAATGGCTTTGGTGCCAGCTTCCACCTGCACTGATTACACCTCAGGCTTTGTGTGGAATGAGCCTTCCTGCCTTGACACTCTGAAGCCACTCTTCATTATTTAGGACGACAAAGGGGAATCATTCCACATTTGGAGAAAGAAAAACACAGACCTGGAAGCTTTGATTAAGAAGAACAGTGGAGGGAAAAGATCCAAAGGGGACAGACGTGAGGCCTGTTAGAAACGTGTAAGACTTTTGAATTAGAATCTATTGCTGAGATACTGAACATCATCCCGGTGGGCCATCGACCAGGAATTGGGCAGGTTCGGTGCCTTTTTTTGACGAGCAAGTGAAGACATGGTAACAGGTGGCAAAAACATTGCAAGAAAAGAGTGAAAAGTGACTAAAATAGACCAAAATTAGTAAAAAGTGGCCAAAAAATGGGCAAATAAAGAGGAACCAGGTGGTGTGTATTGGCAAAGAAAGCTTAAATGGGCAAAATGTGGCAAAAGAATAGTAAAAAGGGCAAAAATGTGGAACAAAAATAGGCTAAATGTAGAGGGAAAAGGAAACAAGTGGTATTTATTGGGCAAAAATTAGCTTATTTGGATGAAAAGTGGCTAAAGAAAATTAAAGAAAGGACAAAAATTTGGATAAAAGTGTCAAAAAGAATTTGCAAAAATAGAAAAAATATATGTATTTATTATCAAAAGGTATAGCTAAAGTCTGAAAAGTGTCAAAATCTTTTGAAAAGTGGCAAAAAAGAGTGAAAAGTGACTAAAATGGACCAAAATCAGTCAACAGTGGCAAAAATGGGCAAATAAAGAGGAACCAGGTGGTATGTAATGGCAAAAGGTGGCTTAAAACAGCAAAACACGGCAAGCAAAAGCTAAAAGAGCAAAAATGTGGAATAAAAAGATGCAAAAAGTAGGAAAAAAAAGAAACAAGTGGTGTTTCTTGGGCAAAAATTTGCTTATTTGGATGAAAAGTGACCAAAAAAACAATGAAAGAAAGGACAAAAATTGGATAAAAGTGTCAAAAAGAACTTGCAAATAGGACAAAAAATAGGAAAAAAATTATATTTATTGGCAAAAGGTAGCTAAAGTCTGCAAAAAGTGTCAAAACTTTTTGAAAAGTGACAAAAAAAAGAGTGTAAAGTGATTAAAATGGGCCAAAAACAGTCAAAGAGTGGCCAAAAAATGGGCAAATAAAGAGGGAACAGGTGGTGTGTAATGGCAAACGGTAGCTTTACTGGGCAAAAAGTGGCAAACAACAGTGGAAAAGGGTTTTAACAACAGCTTCTACATGATGTTGCTGATAATGTAGTGGGCTGGTCTGCACAGAAAATGCCAGAATTCAAAGATTCAACGTGGTTCTCATCGACTATTCTATAGTTTTCAAATCACAAGCTTCATCTCCGATACATCCAGTGGATTTTCTGCACATCATCCCATCGATTCCCAGTGACCCTGAAGGTTAACGACACAGACATCTTGGTTCTTCTGCTTTTGAACCTGCATCTCTTCCCCACCACCACCAACAGAGATTCTTCATTTCTTTACGAGGTCACATGGCAGTAACCCGGGGAGGCCCATAAACAGTGTCCATCGCAGACAGACAGAACCCCGAGTTCATCAATACTAGCAAACGTTCACACACAACATCCGCACTAAATGTGTGATAGTGAAGAAAACAAACATTGACCTGCTGTAGATGTTTGTGAGTAAATCCTTCTCACTACAAGCATCACATTGTGTAAACCTAAACGTTCAAAGTCATTAAAACAGATTAAATAGTTTACACTCAAAGTGATAGAAAAAAGTTCTACTAACTTACTTATGTCAAGTTGGTGAAACATGTTCTTCCTTTTGGAGTAACTTTAACTAATAATGTTTGAGTAAATGGAACTATATTTGTTTTATAAGTAATATAACTTAAAAACACAATGTAAGTAGAACTTAAGAGAATTAAGTAATTACATGCTGAGAATGATAAAAAAAATCCTATTGTTTCAAATAGGAATGAAAATAAAAAATAAACTTTATTTATATCGCACTTTCATTTAACTGTTTTCAAAAACTACAAGTAAAGTAAGTTTTGCAAAATTTCAAATTTTAAGTTGATTAACTTGAAAAAAAAAATGAGGCAATTAATGAGTAACTTATTTTGGGTTTACAGTGTGTGTAAAAACAAACGCTTAAATACAACAACAAAAGAAAAAAGTGAGTTAAGTGAAAATCTTGGGGTTTTTTTTTTTATATTTTGGAAATTCAAAAATTTGTATTTTTCTAGGAATCATTTTGAAGAAAAAGCAAAAAAAACCAAACAAAAATGGTAGTTTAACAGACTTAAAAAACATTCACTTGTCAACTACATCATACTTTAACTAAATTAAGTAAAATGAATATGTATATATAAAGATATATATACATATACATATATTTGGACAAATTCATGTAATCAATCGTATTGGTTTTAAATAAAATGATTTTGCATGTTTCGAAAGTCTAAATTACTTCTTACAATTCGTAAAAAAAATCCCTAATAAGATCTTTTACATTTAAGAAAGAGATGTATTTGTGTCCAACATTTTTATTCAACAAAAGCATTTTTTTTTTTTTACTTCCTAGTTAAGATACAATTTAGATTTTAAAACTAAAATAGATCCAAGTAATCTGTGACCTGATCTTAAAAGTGCTATCCTGTTCACCTTTGCAGTATGTGGGCATGGCAGAAAGTTTGTTAAAACAATTTTATGACGTTTGATAAAATCAATTTTCTGATATATAATCACAAGTTAGTTAAATATTCACATTCATTACTTATCTGTAACTTTTACAAACGGCAATAGTAATAATAATCGATTAATTAGTGCAGATAAGCTTCATACATGTATTTATTAGTGCAGATAAGCTTTGTAAAATAAAGTAATGCTAACTACATCACCGAAGGACTTTTTACAGCAGACATGGGCAACTGGTGGCTCGGGGGCCACATGTGGCCCTCGGTCCAATTACGTGTGGTCCCCAAAAAAATGTAATTCAAGAAGTTGGAAGGAATATAAAGACATAATACACAAAAGAAATACTCAGAATGACTACAAAAACACAACAGCACATTACAGAAGAGCTCCAAAGACACACAAACTGTCAACAAAATTGCACAAAATGACAGGAAAATACAAAAAACAACAAAAATACAGAAAGTGACCCCCAAAAATACACAACATTTAAAATAAAAACACACAAAATCACTAAAAACTGACAGAACCCATTTTTCCCCGTGTTAATGCTTTGATTGATCATTATTCTAAATGCTGACATGAATATTGATAACATGGCCTTCAGATCAGATACAATCACTTTCTTGGGGGCCCGTTGTGATAGTTTCCAATCCCTGTTTTACAGGATGAGGAAAGTCATCCTCATGTGTGGTGTCATACTGCCATCATGTGGCCACTAAACACACTGTTACAAAGGTTTTTTTTTTAGGTCATTTAGATTTATTATGGTGACAGTAAAAAGTGAGCAAATGCCCTTTAGTGAAAGGCCCTTTCCCTCTTTAGACCTGAACCTGCTACGATAATGAAAGTCCCAGTAAAGGGTTGTGTGACATCAGCAGGAAGCAGCAGGACCAGGTTTTAGTGCCTGCCCTTCAAGGTCACGCTACAAAAGAAAATGGATTTTGTCAGTACACATAAAATCTGTAATGCTTAGCACAGCCCACACACACACACATAAAGACACTGTGCATGGAGTGTTTTTTCCCAGTTGTTTATTTCCAAAATATTACACAGCTATGGAGTGTAAATTGGCTGATATAGTCCAGCAAAGTGTGACCGTAATGGGTTGTGCTTTGTGATTTAACCAATAAATAAAGTTTTCAAGCTACTGCAGAGGTGGAAAAACACGTAAAAGGTCATCTGATTGCTCAAACTGGATTTGCATGCACTGCATGTGAATCAAGTTTATTCCCTTTCACATAAATTTACCATGGAATATAAAACTGTGCTAATAGCAGCGATGTGGAGATTTACGCCAGGAATACTTCCTTTGGTTGGTTTTTTTTTTCAATTCAATTCAGTCTATTCTACATTACAATGAATCAGTATCAAATATATTCAAATAGACAATATTAAAAAACAACAATAAAAAAAAAAAACAATGAGTACAAAATAAAACCTTAAACAAAACAAACAATCAAAGTACGGTAGTCAGAGCAATGAAATGTTTTTGACCAAAAAACAAAAAACAAAAAAAAAAAATTCTCACTGAATTTACAGTATATGACAAAATACTTATGTAATGTCAGTAATTTAATTAATATCCATAAACTAAAAGTACTCCAGTAAAAAGTTTAAAAAAAAGAATCTGTCCACATGTGGCCCTTGGTCTGATAATGTGCAGCCCCTAAAGTAAACGCACTAAATGATGAACAAAAACCCCCCAAAAAACATAAAGTTACAGAAAGAAAGGCAGGAACAAACTCTGCCTCTAAGATAACAGAAAATGTATACAAAAAACATCAGAAATAGTAAAAAATAATAATAAATAATTGCACAGACGCCTAAAAAGCCAGACGTATAAGAGAACATTTTACAAAATGACGATTCAAAAAAACCAGACGATGATGACTCCAAAAATAACAGAAAAGTATATAAAACCACAAAAAGGATTCCAAAACAACAACAAAAAGCCTTTGTTGTTTTCTGTCTTAGGGCCTGTACTATGAAGCTGGATTTCCTCTTATTGCACTAACTTCCGGTAATCATTCAATGTGTGCTGTACTATAAACACAATGGGCTAACGGGTGAAACACGTCACCGATGACATCATTTCAACACGATGGCGCACAGGGTAAAATAGTCCCTATTTTAAAAGTTAATTAAACAAATATGGTGCAAAATATTGCGTTTTGTTAGGCATAGATCTTCTAATAAGGATATTTCAAAGGTTTTACGCCACATTTGTAAAAACGGTGGAGGATCCCTTTAACTTCAAAACCTCCATGGTAACTTAAGCTGAACGGCTAACCTGGTCGGGACCGGGTGAAGAGCTAGGATAAGATCTGAGCGAGTATAAAAGCCCCGCCTCCTGACCAATCAGTTCTCTTAGAAAATGACCTGCCCAAGAATGAATAGATGCAGCCGCTCCATTTCACCAATGACATCCTATAGGAAAGATATAGATTTTAATCTGATGGATTGACCCACAATAAAGTAATTAATTCATTTATTCATATATGCTGTGGCATCTCTGAGAGTCTCAGTCCTGTAAGATAATACAGACTGTATACAATATAAATATTACTGAGCTGTATGAACGTAGCATCACAGCCACAAACTGCAGCGTGAATAGAAACACATCTGTGCCTTAAGTGAAACTGATCACTGTCCGTTTATTCTCTGATTAATTCATAAAGTATAATCTCACAAATTTAAGTATTAACAGTCATCAGTCATTATTTCCTTCCTGCTTTCTCTGCAGCAACAGTGTTGTTTTTGGTTTGAATAATGGATTTTTAAAGAATTATTCCTCAATTGATACATAAGTTGCTGTGCAGGATATATGTATCCAGCTTCATAGTACAGGCCCTATATGTTCAGATTGGTCATTATTCTGTAGTGTTTGATATATTTTAACACGTGAACCCCAGCACAGATTAAATAAGGTTAACAAACACTTTCTTCTATCTTACAGTTCCGTGACCTGCTTAGAACATCGCTATATCTCCACGCTCAGATAACCGTAACTTTTGTGCCATCGTCAAAAACTGTGAGATGATGAAATGGGACAAGATGGCGTGTGCGTGCGTGTGTGGTGGAATGCAACAACAGCTGCTCATTTGTTAACTTTGTGGACATGGAATGAAACGGACACGCTTGGATGTAATGAAGAAACATAGGACGTGTCTTATCGCGCTCCAGATGCTGCGAGTGCACGTGCCAAGTCTTTGAACTGATCTGACACTAATAGAGCTGCTGAAAGCTCCTCAAACTGCGGCTGTTCTCACTCATCTGGACCAATCAGAGGAGGTGATGAATAATGAACCCACTGAGGGCAGAGATTCACCGACATTAAATAAACATTAAACACTCCTGTGACCGTGTGCAGAGAAAGAACTTAATCCCTCACAGGCAGGGTCAGATTAAAGCTCCAGATTACCGGTACATGACAATCGCTTAAAGTTCATCATGAAAGACGCCACGCGGCCATTTAGGGTGTCGTGTGACGTAATCCACTGCCTCCAGCACGATACGCATGAACTCGCCCACTTCAAAAGAGTAGTTGGTGAACTTGGGGTGGTCCCCAATCGTGGGGTGGTGGCCCTAAGGGAAGCAACAGAGAGAGTATGATATTTACATTATTATTCAATCTGTCTGTCAGGGTTGGGGTCAATTATAATTGAAAATGCGTATTTGATAATTAATTACAATTATAGTGTAATTATAACTGAAAATTATTGCTAATGCTATTGCTAGGTTACTGCTATTGCTAGGCTAATGCTAATGCCAGGTTAAAGCTAATGTCAGCACAATGCTAATGCTAGGCTAATTCTAATGTTAGCACAATGCTAATGCTAGGTTAATGCTATTGCTAGGCTAAAGCTAATGCCATGCTAATTATGTTAGCACATTGCTAACGCTAGGCTAATGTTATGGCTAGATTAATGCTATTGCTAGGTTAATGTTATTGTGAGCACAATGCTAATGCTCGGCTAATGTTATTGCTAGGCTAATGCTAATGATAGCACAATGCTAATGCTAGGCTAATGCCAGGTAATGTTAATGCTAATGTTAGCACAATGCTAATGCTAAGCTAATACTATTGCTAGGTTAATGCTAATGTTAGCATAATGCTAATGTTAAGCTAATGCTATTGCTAGGTTAATGCTAATGCTAAAGTATTCAAATGTAATATCTCAGCTGTTTTTCCACCAATTTGAACCAAATTTGCTCAGACCAAACCCCGATCCCCAACATTAGGATACCCAACCCTGGGTTGCCGACATCGGCCACTTCTTTGGACCCTACGACGGCGCTTGCAGCTTTAATTATAATTGTAATTGTAAAATAATGTTGCTGTTGTAATCGTAATGAAATTGTAATTTAGTTTAGATAATTGAGTTTGTAATTGTAATTGCCATGAAAATTTTATAAAAATTGTCAATTTAACGCAAAACTGGGGAACCATGTTACAGTTCTACACATATGTAGTAAACAATTACAAAATTGTTACATATCAAGCTTTCCCACATTTTATTATTTAAATCGAGAAGTATACTGACACAAAAAAGGCTCAGATATCCGCACCAAAAATATTAAAACCTATATTTTCATTGATTAGGAAGTCTAACAAAATAACCAATAGATAGGAAAGAAATTAGATAGATAGACGTTTGTTTTTAGTGTATTTTACAGCTGATTTAGGACCTGTTATCATAAGAGATGCTAACAGAAAGGTAACAAAAGAGGAAGGTTCACTTTTATTAGGTTATTTATTTCAGGCTCAGTAATTGTGAATAATTGAAATTTAGTAATTGAGAACGTCATTGTAATTGACTTTCTGAAAAAAAAATAATAATTGTAATTTAATTGTAATTGAAAAAAATGCAGGTAATTGTAATCGTAATTGAACATAGATAATTGAAAAAGTAATTGTAACTGAAAAATGTAATTGACCCCAACCCTGGTGTCCATCAGTGTGTTTGTGTGTGATCTGTGACATGGTGTCCCAGTAAGCTAATGGTCTGTGTGGGAGTTCCCCCACCTTGTCTTGTGGGAGCACTTTGTCCGTTTTCTGCCAAGTCACATATCTGATGCCGCGTAACCGAGCCAGATCTCGATAGCAGCTCTCGTCCTGACAGTTATATCTGTGAGGGACACATGCTGATGTTTCATCTCCAACTCTTTTTCTAACCCCTGTTCTCCTCACTCCGTCTCGTGTTGGCTTCATAGAGGTTTGTTCCATTTGAGTCACTTCAAATTGACAACATCATATACTGTATCATGTGGGTCAAACCATGCCATTTCAACAAATTTCCAGAACATCCCACAAGCTTCGGTCTCAAAAAATTCAGAATTTTTTTTTTAACTGTTCCGTGAATATTCAATAGACTCACTGTAAATGTTTAATTTGATCGGATGAATACTTTTGAGATATGAACCATTTAGTGAGGGGGGTATGTGTTGATTTTTGAGTCGTTAATTATTTTTTTTTCCATTTTCAGTTTCCAATATCTCAAAAATTACATCGGCTGGTGCCTCCTGGCCTCTCAGTCTGCCCTTCCTCCCTCACACCTAACACAGCTGATTCACATCAGTAATGAGGAGCGGAGGGAGGAGGAGCTGTATAAAGGGCTGAGAGGACCAGAAGGAGAGAGGCACAACATCAGACCAGAAACCCCACATGATGCCCTGTAAGTTTGTTATTTTAGTTTTGGCTGGAGATTTCTGGTAGTCCTATTTTCGTCTTTACTCTATGTAGTTTTAGTCATTTGTAACTTTTGTAGTTTAGAGGGTGGACGCTGGGTCGGTGGCCCTATATAGGGTTGGCCCAGTGTCCTCCTACTTTTGTTTAGTTTTGCCAGGATCGCCAGCCCTTTTTATTTTGTTCTATTGGTACTTTTAAGAACTTTTGTTAATAAATACTTTGCAAACCTTTGATTTCTGTTCGGCATCTTTTATGTTGCGGCCCCTCAAGCCTTTTGGTCTACCATCCTAGAGGGGGCCTTAACATAAATTGGGGGCTTGTCTGGGATCACTTTTGGTGGCCCCCTTATCATTAGGGTCAGCTTCCCTGAGTGACATTTTGTTTCATCTGATTGGTGCAGATTTAGTTTTACTGGCTTTGTGTTTTGTAGTGGTAATTGGGCTGTGGTGACTGTTTTTCCCTTGAGTTACTATAAAACCCACTGGCCTTGGAATTTTCACCACACTACTTTGTTTAATTGCCACTACTTTGGCAAACTGTGGCAGCAACTTTTAGTAGTGTAGTATTCAGTCTTGATGATGGCTCTAGATACAGTATGTTACTTTGTTTAGTCTGTGCTTGTATTAACGTAACTTTTGTTCCACCTATTGTTTTTGGGTTGTGGCCCAGCTCTAGGTATGTTACTTTAATACTTTGTCAGTAATTTGCACCATCATTTCAGTTAATTCTTTGCTTTTAGCACTCTGGTTCCCGGTTCTTTAATTTGTGATCATTATTATGTCACGCCTTGTTTTCAAAATTGAGCTCCATTTTGTGTCACTCACCCTTTTGTTTTATTTTTCAGCTGTTCCGGGTCACCTGAGAATTTTGTATTGTGAATGGGGAAGCAAAGCTCCCCATTCACAATTTTAAGGGTGAGAGTGTTACAGCTGGTGCCTCCTGGCCTCTCAGCCTGCCCTTCCTCCCTCACACCTAACACACCTGATTCACATCAGTAATCAGGTGCAAAGGGAGGATGAGCTGTTTAAAGGGCTGAGAGGGGCACAACATCAGAACACCACCAGCAGCAGACATGTGGGGAGAGTTCTTCTGCTCCCCACTTGACATCCTGTCAGTTTGTTATTTTAGTTTGGTCAGGAGATTTCTGGTAGTCCTGTTTTCAGCTTTATGTAGTTTGTCTTTTGTAACTTTTTGTAGTTTAGAGGGTGGATGCTGGGTCAACGGCCACTCAAGCCTTTTGGTGTAACATCCTGGAGGGGTCCGTAACACATGGGAACCTGAAATTTGGTATAGTCATACAGCTCTACCTCCTTAGGGCCTAGTTTGGTTTTTGCCTTTTTTTATCTCTTCTTCCTCCCCATCGTTGTTATCCCATTTCTCATCTAAATAAGGGGCGCCGCCCTTGTGGTGAACCGCAGTTCTCCCGCTCCTGTGCTCCCATGTTATGATTGTCTTTTCATGTTTTCTTGAATGGGATGAAACTGAAATGTAACTTTGTTGCTCTGTAACATGTGCAATGACAAATAAACTCAACTTTAACTCTTTCTCAGAATATACATCCTATCTGGAGGCCATGCCAACACCTCAAACTTGAAATAAAGTTATTTGGGGTTTGGGTCTGGAACATGTTTGGGTCTTAAATACACTGCTTTGCATATACCTCAGCTCCCTGTAATTTGATCAACTTTGAGCAATGTACATAGACAGTTCACATCACTAATGATTAGTCACATATATAGATTGGTTCCTGAGTGACACGCTCTTGAAATCTATTTTCATTGGCTCATAACTGCATGTGAGAAGAAAAATTATGTTTTAATTTATAGTATAAAGGTGACTTCTTGGACTCCAGCTTTGGGTTATTTCACCACTCGCAGATATTGAAGATCCTTTACATGAGTCCATTTGTAGTTTACCTCTGTGTCTTAGAATCATGCATTGTGTAAATTTCTGACTTTTTTTTAGACTGAAGTGTGTGGGCCATTTGTGGAATGACCCATATGCAAATTGGGAGTACAGGTGTTTTCTTCCACAGTCAAACTACTTTTAAATTAAATGGATTTTCAAATATAACAAACCAGAGCACTCAGTCAGCACAAGCCTCCACCATACATCAAATATCCTCATTGACAGATATTGGTAGTTACCTGGATCCCTTTAAAGGCTTGGAAGAACATGATATGCCCATTAATAACCATACAGTAAGTCTAAATGTATGGGCACTATCATTTTATTTGAAAAATTGCAACTTAATGCACAATCCGGATTTGACTCAGATTAAACTGAGAAATGAATTTTGACATTTCACCAATGGTGAGAGATATGGATTTTTCAATTTATTTATTTTTTAACTGATCCAGAATCAGTATATTGATCTGGGTCTCCTTATATAAAGGATGAAAGAAAACCAAATTGTTTTTTTATAAAACCCAAAATAATACTGAAAACTGAGTAAATAAAAATACACAATATTAAATAAACATATTTCTGTAAATTATTTTCTCGATGAAAAAATTGTATTGCAGTTATACGCTACATTATAACTTATTGTTTCTGGGGGGGGGGGTTACGTGCCCCTAAATATAGAGTGTATTACACGGCATATGATCATCTTCCCTCGGTTATGACAATAAACAATAGGATGCTCAGGATATGGTGGGCAGGATCAAACAGGTTTGGGACGTGAACACTTTAATTACTCACAGCTCAAAGATGACGGCCCAGTCTGGGAGGAAGAGGAGGTGTGTGAGCCCCGCTCCGTGCATTCCTATGAAGATGTCAGAGTTGTGGGTGATCCTCAGCTGCTCCAGGAAGGGAACGTCCCTGACACACAAATAAACACCAGTCCTGTTTTTGTGTAATACGTAAAAATCTAAACTCTGTTACAAACCTATCCTTTAGGCCCAGTTGTTCAAAAGGTGTAATCCGGATCAAATCCCTTTTTTTTTTTACTATCCAGGATCACGTAATATCTGGATAATGAGTGCTAAATTAGACAGCATATCACACTGAAGGCTACTATGTCTGCGTAAAAAAAAAAAAGAAAAAAAAAAGTGAGGTAAAAAGCCAGCATGGGGTCACTCAAATGTAATTATTAAGAAATAAAATAAATAAAAATACCTTTAATAATATAATGTATTGTGACCAGCCAGACCATATCAGCCACATAAAAAAGAAGGGAAAGAAAAGTAAATACACATTCCATATGCTAAAAATTCACACTTAAAATTTCAACCATGAGAACATTCAGCCTTTTTCTTCTTCTGTGAAAAAAGGGATGTCCCTCTGTGTGAGGAGGATGAGTTACTGGACATGCAGTTTGTTTGATTTTGACAGTTTTTGCAAGGATTATTTGAATTCTACTGGTCTGTGGGGAGAACTAGTCTATAAATTCAACTGTATGCTTTAAAAACCAGTTAAAAAATATCAATAAATAAATGTATATCTTCTGCATGATAACTGTAATTCATTTGACCAGTTAAGCATTTAATTGAAATCCACCCTGAATCCAACACAGATTTTCTTGGATCAGAGTTATCCTAATCCTACTAAAAAGTTTTGAACAACACAAACTGAGGGTTTGACCTGGATTAAAACCAAGACTGGATTACGTGATCTAATCCGATCTCTGAATCTGGTTTTAGTTTTGACCAACCCATTTTCAATATTTGATCAAATCCATTATCCAAAATCTTCCAGAGGCAAAAGTACTCGTCTTCAGTACTCAAGCAAAAGTATAGATAATAAAAGTAAAAATAATTATGTGCTTTGAGTTTAACCTTTTTAAGAACTCGTAAAAAACTGGTACATGGAAACAAATTAAATCTGATACCCTTTATGAACACCTGGAGAATTTAGCACTCATTATAGATAACATTTGTAAATAAAGAGTCTCAAGAAAAAAAAATGTAAATGCTCAATAAAACCCAGAGCAATTTAATTCAAAATTGTTAAAAACTTGAAAATGTTAACCATTAAACTATGGGATCTGCCAAACAGAAAAACTACCAAAATTGTGATGTCATCTTCAAAGCTCTTAAAAGTAACAAGTTCATTTTTAAAATGTAAGGAGTAGAAAGTACTGATATTTGTCTAAAAAAGTAAGGAGTAAAAGCAAAATGTCGCCAAAAAAAATAAATATTCAAGTAAAGTACAGATACCATAAAAAACTAATTGAGTACAGTAAGAAGTTTTTGTCCTTTGTAACTTGTCAATTGAAACTTAGTGATAAAACTCACTTGTATTTGTAGTCCACCACACTGACCTCCAGCAGAGGCACAGTCTTCAGGGCATTTAGCAGCTGTAAAAACAGCAGAGAAACATACGCTGTGATTGATGTGAGAGCAAACAAATGTGGGCATTAACAAAATAATTCACAGGACTTTTTTTTTTTTTTTTTTTCGTTTACTGTTTATGGCCAATAAGATTTTAAATAGGCACTTAACAGAGGTGGGCAGTAAATCAATAGCAGAGGGCGGGGGAGGAGCAGAGGGAGGGAAGCAATGTGTAAAGTAAAGAAAGAAATCAAACAGGAGGAGGAAAAGGGGAAGATGGAGGGTGAAGAACAAGCAAATAACACTAGGACACAGAGAATACCTCACCTCTGCTTGGTTTAAGATGCGTCTGTATTCTGTGCTGCGGGCCAGCAGGGTAACACGGACACGCCCTTCCTGGAAAAAAAAAAAAACAGCAAAGTAACAATAATCTATCACCCTGAGTCAGAAACCATTGGCTGCAATAACACACACTGGGATTTAATGAAAATGGGACTAAGAAGCTCACTCCCAGTGTCACCAGTAAATAGATCAGCACTAAAGGTAAACTGACTGAAAAACTGAAAACACTGAATCTGTTTTTGTCCAAAATAGGTCGGCTTCTGCTTTAATCACTGGATACAGTGAGTCAAACCCATTTAAAGCATGGTCTTACACTGCCACCCTGTGTTCACAAAGAGAACTTTATATTTTAGACCAACATAATACAAGAAATATATGCAAAAAGATCAACATAAAATCAATAATCCTACCCATAAACATTGATAACCTACTTTAACCCTCCTATTATCCTCAAATATTACAAACACCTTTTACCCTTGGGGTCAATCTGACCAAGGGATATTTGATATTAGATAGTTATTGACCAAGTTTTTGTGTCAGACACTTTGTGTATTTGTTTAATAAATAAATAACCCCTTAATAATGAAACATTGACCTGGTCTCTAGTTCCACCATCAGGCCAAACTTTTAAATTATGATTAATTTATCTTGAATAGTTTTCATCCAAATTTCTCAAATTTATTGGCAACATTAATGACCACAAGAGTATGAACCCTTTTCCTGCAGCGCCACCATCAGGTCAAACTTTTAAGTTTTAGAGTTTACGTATCTTGAAAATATTTCACTTAAATCTTTTCTACTTTGGGGTGCACATTCATGACTCTCAGAATAAACCATATTGATTGATGTTAGGGACCCCCCCCCTTTCATAAAAATATTCTTTTGTTTTGGGGTCATTCACTATAAAGTCCACTGTCTCAGAAACATTCTCCTCTACGTCAACTTTCACTTTCACTGTGAAAGAGCTGTTCCAAAACCTCATCGACAGTAAAACTTTTCCTAGAGGACATTTTAAAGAGAGAGAATGCAATACAAACAGAACACAATGAGAAATGATTTGGATAAAGGGCTGCCATGATAGCTTTTATATGTTTGCTCCTCCCATAGTTTGCTTGAACTACCACTGTCCTTGTGGAAATACCCCACGGGAAATATCAGTTCTACTTTGGTAGATGTGAGTAGTAAGACTAAGACACGCACGCATGCACTATCAATATCAATATCATAATTTTATGCTTAATGAATTGTACCCATCAAATTAGACTTTTTTTTTTGTTTCACATTTCATGACTTTTCTCATTATTTTTTTGAATGATAAACATTGAATGGGGTCAAATTGACCCAAAGGATAATCGGAGAGTTAAGTGTATGTGCACCTTCTTTCATGTAATGAAAACCGTGCCATTCCAAACGACACAAGGCTAAAGCAACTTGTGATAAGTGTAGATAAAACCACATTGGATAGCACACAATGGAAGGTAGAAGCACATGCACATTAATCTGAGTATGAAAGGTGGGGATGGGGGAGCGGGTCAGGACCGAGAGGACCTTTCATTCAGCCTCAGTCATGCTATCACTGGCAGCGCTGCGCCTCCTGAAAAGCTTCTTAGCATATTTCTGGCAGAGGATATGAATACAGAATGAGTTCCTTCCCACAGGAAGGAAGATGTTATCAGGCTTTGCTGCTCGTAAAGATAGTCAGTCACAAAGTAAAAAATGAGGTGTTCCGGTTAAATGATACTGGAATCTAAAGGATTATCCATGTAGTCTTTCAGGCACAAGCACATGGAGGAAAGAGGTTTTTCCCTGGCTTCAGGTTTGTCCTTTCATCAGACACAGCCTGGACTACAAATCCCAGCACTTCATTATATAATATAGGGTAGAGCTGGGCCATATGGACCAAAACTCCTATCTCGACATTTTTTCTAAAAATGGTAATATACGATATAAATCTAGATATTTTTTAACTTAATAAATTCTGACCAGAAAGACAATTCTGGGTTCAATTTGCTGATGAAAAATGCCAGGCACATTTATTAACACATTAATTAATGGCCTTTTCTCCTCTAGGGCAGGGGTTCTCAACCTTGGGGTCAGGACCCCATTTGGGGTTGCAACATACTGGTAGGGGGTTGCCAGATGCCTTCAAGAAACTAAGAATATTTTTTTGAACAATTTGAGACAATTTTTTCTTATTTTTACCCTTTTTCTGTACCAAACTTATTTTCATCACTTTTTCTTGCCATATTTTGGCTCCTTTTAATGCATTTTTGCTACATTACTGCCATTTCTAACACTTCATCAAATTTCGATGCCTTTTCTGCACATTTTTACACTTTCAAGACATTTTCCACACTTATGAACTCTTTCCACCACTTTTTCCACCAAATATTACATATGTTGACACATTATTGTCACTTTTAATCTCTTTTCACCATTTTTCATACTTATTTTTTGTCAATTTAACCATATTCACCATTTGACATGCCCAATATTTGCCAGTTTAAACTAATTTTTCCTACTTTTTAAATTGTATTTGCTCAAGCCTCCATACTCAATTTCTGCAACTATTAAGACAATACTGACACTTTTAACCCATTTTATTTCTGATTAAAACAAGGATCTTTAAGGTGACACTATACAGGTTTCACACACTTTTTCACAATGGTTTTTCAAAACTTTTCCAAAATATTTTATCAAATAAAATCACTGAGTTTTGAACTGCTAAGATCTATTCAAGACCAATAGAATGTAAAAACAGAGGTCTGACAGTGTGCCATGCTTAGTAGCAAAAATGTGGCACAGGGAATGCAAGTTGTGTCCATCACTGATCTCTCATATAGCACTACCATGTTTAAATATAAGATTATAAAATTACATTTTAAATTTGCAGATACATTTACACAAGATGTTAGGGTTAAGGGACTTGCTTAACTTCCCATAGTAATAGTGAAGGTTGGATTTTTAAAAATTAAAATAAAATAGGCTATATTTACAAAACTTTTCCAAAGCAGGTCAATTATTCCATGATTTTTCAAGACTGGAAAAGTGTTTTTTTCAAATCCCACAACTTTTCCAGGAATTTCATGACTGTGGGGACCATGTATATACACGATGGTGCAAATAATAATAACAAACCTCCTTGATATTATTCAGATAAATATATAAATGTGATTCATACAACACTGGACCATCATTTCTGCTGACTTTATGGATGGGCCATAAAGGATGAGCCACTTCCTGTCTGTGTTCAACCACCTTCAGCTACAGTGGGGGTCCACGGTCTCTGGAACCTTTATTTTGGGGGTCGCTGGCTTAAAAAGTTTGAAAATCCACTGTGTTAGAGAATTAAAGGAGACCTATACGTATCAGGTAGAATATTATAACGCTAAGGTTTTTGAATTGAGTAAACAAGCTCATGTTCCATTAAATAGATTGAGATCAGACCGGCTTTAACACCCAGGTTGGAATAGATCACTGTATACATGTGGAAGCTGTTTCTACATTGCACAGGAAGCGATACATGGTCTCCAGTCATTCTTCCCACCTCTGGCCCTGCTTGTGCGATGTCCAGCCGATGGAGGACATGCTGGGAAAACGCCCTGAACATTCCTTCACTGGAGCAGTCGGAGATCTGCCATCAGACGAACACATTTAAAGGTCAACTCAAAAACAAACAAAAAAAATCTACTTTATATAAAACATTCCAAGATCATTTAATCTGTTTTTGCTGCGGCATGAGGCTGTGATGACGGGAAATGTGTTCACATGCAACATATTTTATAATCTCCTTGGTGTGAATGCAATACGAATACGAGTCAGGTGGTGAGATATTCCTGACACACACACACACACACACGCACACACATCTCCTGGTGTAAATGTAAATACATGAATATAAACATGATTTGTGTTGTGAAGGTAATCTAACTCACCAGCTTGTGGCTGACCTATCAATACTTTACATCTCAAGGCTGGGAAGGAAGTCAGGATCACATGTATTTATATGGTATCATCTTTACTGTAATCTCCTTGGAATTATTATTCAAATTACACGAGGCCCCGCTGAGCTGCTGAATACATGACATTAATATTTACCACAAAGCGCATGTGTAGGACTACACAAATCACAATAACGACAGAAAACACAAAGGATGACATGGAAACTTGGAAATACAAGCAAAAAAAGGCAATGTCACACACACACACACACACAAAACTTACTAGTGGTGTGTTGTAAAAAAGACCATATCTCATTCTCGGTAGAAGGGCAAAGACGACATCTTTAAAACATACCTGGAAACAAATACAGTATATAATAAAATAAAAACTTGTATCTAATGTTGTAAATGGTCAGAGGTGACAAAAGTACTAGTCTTCAGAACTCAAGCAAAAGTATAGATAATTGAATACAAACGACTCTGGTAAAAGTATTGAAGTCGCTCCCTTATTTGAGTAAGAGTAAAAAAGTACATGCTACTTAATGTACTTAAGTAAAAGAGATGTCCTGTCAATAATAAGACATATATATACATACTGTATATATTTAAACTTGTAGAAAAACTTGTAGAAAACTGGTTCATGAAAACAAGTTAAATCTGTTACCTTTGAACACCTGGAGAATTTAGCACTGATAATAAATAAAATGTACATAAAATGTGTCAAGAAAAAAAAAATGCAAATACTCAATTAAACCCAGAGCAGCTTTGAGTTTAACATTTTTAAAAACATGTAGAAAACTGATACATGAAAACAAGTTCAATCTGTTACCTTTTATTAACACTGGCATAATTTAGCGCTCCTTATAGATACAATTTATAAATAAAATGTTTTAAGAAAAAAAAGATGCAAAAGCTACAGTGACTTGCGAAAGTATTCGGCCCCCTTGAACTTTTCGACCTTTTGCCACTTTTCAGCCTTCAAACTTAAAGATATAAAACAGTAATTTTTTGTGAAGAATCAACAACAAGTGGGACACAATCATGAAGTGAAACAAAATTTATTGGATATTTCAAACATTTTTAACAAATAAAAAACTGAAAAATTGGGATTGCAAAATTATTCAGCCCCTTTACTTTCAGTGCAGCAAACTCTCTCCAAAAGTTCAGTGAGGATCTCTGAATGATCCAATGTTGACCTGAACGACTAATGATGATAAATAGAATCCACCTGTGTGTAATCAAGTCTCCGTATAAATGCACCTGCTCTGTGATAGTCTCAGAGGTCAGTTTAAAGCGCAGAGAGCATCATGAAGACCAAGGAACACACCAGGCAGGTCCGAGATACTGTTGTGGAGAAGTTTAAAGCCGGATTTGGATACAAAAAGATTTCGCAAGCTTTAAACATCCCAAGGAGCACTGTGCAAGCGATAATATTGAAATGGAAGGAGTATCAGACCACTGCAAATCTACAAAGACCCGGCCGTCACTCTAAACTTTCAGCTCATACAAGGAGAAAACTGGTCAGAGATGCTGCCAAGAGGCCCATGATCACTCTGGATGAACTGCAGAAATGTACAGCTGAGGTGGGAGACTCCGTCCACAGGACAACAATCAGTCGTATACTGCACAACTCTGGCCTTTATGGAAGAGTGGCAAGAAGAAAGCAATTTCTTAAAGATATCCATAAAAAGTGTCGTTTAAAGTTTGCCACAAGCCACCTGGGAGACACACCAAACATGTGGAAGAAGGTGCTCTGGTCGGATGACTTTTTGGCAACAATGCAAAACGTTATGTTTGGTGTAAACGCAACACAGCTCATCACCCTGAACACACCATCCCCACTGTCAAACATGGTGGTGGCGGCATCATGGTTTGGGCCTGCTTTTCTTCAGCAGGGACAGGGAAGACGGTTAAAATTGATGGGAAGATGGATGGAGCCAAATACAGGACCATTCTGGAAGAAAACCTGATGGAGTCTCCAAAAGACCTGAGACTAAGACGGAGATTTGTCTTCCAACAAGACAATGATCCAAAACATAAAGCAAAATCTACAATGGAGTGGTTCACAAATAAACATATCCAGGTGTTAGAATGGCCAAGTCAAAGTCCAGACCTGAATCCAATCGAGAATCTGTGGAAACAACTGAAAACTGCTGTTCACAAACGCTGTCCATCCAACGTCACTGAGCTCGAGCTGTTTTGCAAGGAGGAATGGGCAAATATTCCAGTCTCTCAATGTGCAAAACTGATGGAGACATACCCCAAGCGACTTACAGCAGTTATCGCAGCAAAAGGTGGCGCTACAAAGTATAAACTTAAGGGGGCTGAATAATTTTGCACGCCCAATTTTTCAGTTTTTTATTTGTTAAAAATGTTTGAAATATCCAATAAATTTCGTTTCACTTCATGATTGTGTCCCACTTGTTGATTCTTCACAAAAAATTACAGTTTTATATCTTTAAGTTTGAAGGCTGAAATGTGGCAAAAGGTCGAAAAGTTCAAGGGGGCCGAATGCTTTCGCAAGGCACTGTAAATGAAACCCAGAGCAGCTTTGAGTATAACATTTTTAAAAACTTGAAAATGTTAACCATAAACCTAAGGGACCTGCCTAACAGAAAAAAACTCAAACTACCAAAATTTTGCGTCTTCTTACGTCGTGACGTCATCTTTAAAGGTCTTAAAAGTAATGAGCTCATGTTTAAAACGTAATGAGTAGAAATTACTGATATTTGTTTAAAAAAGCAAGAAGTAAAAGTAAAGTCATGAAAAAAATAAATACTCAAGTGAAGTACAGTTACCAGAAAAAACTACTTATATACTTCTTTACTCATCACCTCTGTAAAAAGGTCCAAACCTTTCATCCGTTTGAATCTGTTTAACCTACCTCACATTTTTTAAACTGAACCCGTACGTCATCCAAATGTTTTTCTCATTAATCTTCTGATCGGGATTTACTCACAAACAAATTTTAAGTTAGAAATTGCGAGGTTTGTTGTTAAAAGATCATGTGACTTCAACTTTGAAAAAGTTTCCCGCCTTGCATTGTGGGACTTGGCGTCCCATAGACGAATACAGCGATGATGCAGAAGCAGAAAAAGTTCCTTTAAAAAGCATTTTTACATCATTATTACCATGATTTCTTGCATTTCTTCACCAAAAAGTGATGTCAGTTTTGTTCTGCTTCATTTATTGTGTTGTATGATATGCGGTCACTTGTTTTGGCACAACTTTCAATCCATGAAAACCCCAGAAATGTCACTTTGGCATCAGTGGTGGATGAGAACAACTTTTGGATGACGTACAGTTTAAACAATGTGATTTATGTGATTAAGCAGCTTTAAACATGTATTCAATGATTACTAACCTGGTTGCTTAAAAAAACACTACACGCAAAATGTACTAACTTCTTATATGATATTATTAGTTATATAATGTCTAACCTTAAACAAAGATTGTTTTAAGGTATCAAATACACACATAACAATATCGGTGCAGGTTTTTGTTCAGTGAAAAACCAAAATAAAAACAGTTTTTACTCAAAGAACACAAGATTCTTTTCCAAAGGCAACCCATTCACAAAAGTTAAAAATGAAAAGAAATTAAATCAAAATTAAAACCAGAAGATAGAAGTAATACATTTTGTCAAAACTGAAAACACCTGAACATCTGAAGTTCTTTACAAATTCTTCTAACAGCTTTGGGGAAGTTTTTTATTCAGTTCATCAAATCTAATGAAACAAAATGACTTTTTAAAAAGCAAGATTATTCTGTAAAAAACTGCCAGAGATTGTTATGGTTGGATTGGTTGGATTTTACGTATATTTTTCCTTGATGTTTTGAGTTATTTAAGTGTAGCATTCAGGTTTAATTCTTGTTTTCTGAAGGTTGTGGGGTCCTTTTTAATTTAGTGGTATTTCCCAGCTTAGTAATGTTTTATTTATTAATGTGTTGCTTTTAGTTTAATCTTTGTCTGTGGTTCATGAGTCATCTGTCTTTCTACAGCCCTGTCTTGTCAATATGTATATATACCGTAGAGATGCACCAAAATGAAATTTCTTCGCTGAAACCAAAAATGAGGAAACCAAGTCTGAAAAACTACAGAAAATAATATGTATTTATGGATATGACCGTGTACTAACATCATTAAAATCAAGACATTGCAATATTAATACTTCAAAGAATAAATCAATTAAAAATATATGTTTATTTAGCACTGAACAGTCTCTCACAGTCAATTGCTTAGTTATAGGTCACTTGTGTCAAACTCAAGACCACACCGGCCGTTTAGAGCATTCAATTCGGCCCGCAGCAGAAAGCTAAAAAGTCAGACAAACCATAAATCATTGTGTAAATTACCAACTAATTCAGTAGTAAATATCTCAGCTACATATCTCCAGAATATTACACAAATTCAATGAAACTCCACAATATTAGCGGGGCTCACATTTTCCCCATGCTTACATCGCATGATGGCAATCCGTTTTTAATCTAAAAAATTACTCAATTTTTCCAAATTCCAGCAATTTTGCTCAAATTATTCCACAAAATCTCCCAAAATTATTTAAAAATTGGTAAAAAAATCAAAAAATAAATTGAAAGTGAAGATCCTGCAGGGAGTGACATCGGTCACTTATTGCTTTGCTATCATTGATGCCTTACATATTTCACAATTTATTTATATGTGGAAGTGCAAACTAGAGCACAATAATGATTACCGTAAATTACTAATTATCCCACCTAAAATCTGCAGCCCTCTTAAGACAAACTGCTCCGTATTTGGTCATTTACCTCAGATTTAGAACAAATACCTGAATAATGGAGTGGTAGCCTAAAGGAATAGTGATAAGACTTTGTCAGGAATCAATCCTGTCCTGAAACCAAATCAAAACCTTCATAGAGAGATGAAATCTATAACTCACTCTTTTTGAGTCGTATGTCTTTAGGTGGATGATGTCATTCTCTGAGAAGGCCCGCCATGTTTCACTAAAAAGATCCCCGTAACTATAGAAACTCTAGAAAGAGACACAAAATCAACACAATTTCACCTTATTTAACAAAACTGTAAATCATCCTGTATTTCCACATTTCTGTCATTCCTCAACAGATACAAATCATTGTTTTTACAAAACACTTCACTCTTGTATGATAGCTAGTAAAACAGTGTCCAAATGTTCCTTAAATTGAAAAAAGGCTTTTAGAAAAGCACAAAAATGCATGTTTTAGGTTTGATATTGAGAGATGTTTATGGTAGAGTTAAAAGTCTAACAAAAGATAGTCTCCTCCTTTAATGGCATATACAGAAACTAGGGATATACCTATTCACTCAACTCCCGATACGATTCGATTCAAAATATGATTCGCTCACAATTTATTTTACAAAATGGGACTGTACACAAATGACTGAAAAATATTTCTTATAAAACTGTACTATTTTCCTTTTATTTTTCATTGTCAAAAGAATCCCTTGATAAACTATTCAAAACAATGCAATTTAACTAAAAACAAATCTTGGATGAAATAAAGGAATAATACAAATGAAGAAGAAGCCTATTAATTTAAATTCTGGTTCTATAGTAAACAATGCAAAACTGAATAATAGCTCTTTTTCTTTTTAAAAATGCAACTGAAAATGTATTTTGTGCCTTAACAATTGGACTTTAAAAAAAGAACAAAAAACAGTCATTGCACTGTATTTACGTCATATATTTGTTTGGACCAGCAGAGGGTGCTGGACCAGTGGTCGGTTGGCATGTAGATATTCTTGCAGTGACGAAGAGATGCTATGCGCTAGCAGACAGAGCTAAAAACGTGACTTTTACAGATATTCACGTAATATTACAGATATTCTTTCGGTGCTAAAGGGGTAAGGAATCATTTATGAACACGTTTAAGAGTAGAAGGCGTCCAGAAAGTAAGTAGTAGGAGATTCCGCCCGCCGCCTACACTTCTGGACAAGAGAAGGATAAATATATAGCGCTCTCTGCTGTTTAAAAAAAATAATGCGATTCAATTTTCAGAGTATCGATGTGAACCGCGATACCTATGAATCAATTTTTAACTGCCTTATGATTCATCTTTACATCCCTAACAGAAACTACAAATTAATCGTTCAGGTACTCACCGTGTCCCACATGACGATGTTAACGTCCAAACTGAAGGAGTTATTAATGTGCTGGGAGATGTACAAGTTGACAAAGTCACAAAAATGATGATACATATTAATTCCTGCAACAAAATACATGCCAGTAAATATGTTTGGTCTTTTAAAATGGAAAACAAGGGATTGAGTGTCTTTGTTGATCAACCAAAATACAAGAAAAAAAAAAGGTTGAAAGCCAATCATTTAATGCACATCAATGATGAAGTTTTTATACATCGTAAATTTTCATACAAGAGCTGTAAGGCTTGGTGGGTGAATATACAATGTGTCTGCTTAAAATGCAACATGTATACTTTAGTTAAATTATTCTAATCACAAAGAACCTAATGAAGACCAGAATAATAAGATTGATCTCTAGAGCATGGATAAATAGACTTTTGTGTGGCCCACGAAAGTCAGAGTCAACTCCAAAAATACACAAAATTACATAAAAATGCACAAAAGGACAACAAAAAATAAAAAATAACTCCAAAAACTCACAAAAAAACAGAAAAATACACAAGAGAACAACAAAAATACACAGAAATAACTCAGACAATAGGTCCAATGGGATGGACCCCCCCCCCAATTTTTTCTGGAAATCACAATACGGTTGAAACTCGGTAGGGTAATTTAGGAACCAACCCAACATAACTGAGTCAAATTTCATATACAGTAAATCTGTCAATTAGGAACAGATATATGAATTTTTAAAGTTTCGCCAATGATGAGGGATAGGGATTTTTCCATTTTTGAAACCAATCCAGAATCAAAATATATTGATCTGAATCTCCTTGGCAGAGGTAACAAAAAAACAACATATTTCTTTATAAAACCTAAAAGTGTACCTAAAACCATTTTGGAATCCGATCCAGTGATCCAGTATATTGTTTTGGATCTCACCCAGAATTTAACAGAATCTTCCATGGCGTGAGGTCTATTTTTGGGTAAAAGTTTATCAAAATCCAGACAAAAACACAAGTAAATAAACGCTGTATATAACGCTGAAAATCTTACCTCCTTGGCAGAGGTAAAAAATACCCAAAATAACTCCAAAAGTGACAGAATTACAGGAAACTACTGAAAAATGCAACAAATGTAAACAAAATGTTCCTGATTCAGAACATCTTTTCCTCATTGAGCAGATGGACAAACTCACCAGCATCCAGTTTCATAAAAATAGTTGGTTTTTCAACGATGATGTCACAGTGTTCAGAGGGATCATAGTTCATCTCCACGTATGATTGTAGCTCAGCGTACCTGTATACACAGCGTTACACCTGTTAGTACAACCCAGTGGGCGTGCACTGTAGCTGTTCCCACTCAACATTCTTGAAGCCAAAATGCAGCGCTTAGGGCAGCTTCCATCTTGCAATTTTGACGTCATTTGGAGCCAGAGTCTGCAAAGTAGGGTACGGTGGGAGGAGCCCTGGTAACACGTCCCACCCATTTAGCGTACAGCCCTGATGACATACGCAGCCCAGCTACGCCACAAACTTGAGTATCTTTCCCACTGGAAATTCTGCCAACGTCTTGCTCAGATGATCAGATCATAGAGGTTAATATTAGTACTAGGAGCTAAAAAAAGACGAAAAAACTGAACGGAAAAGTTAAATGACGTCTCGGCTTTCCTTCATTCCTTCCTTCTATTCACAAAGAGAGCTACGCAAGATCCAAGGCTGTCAATCATTGTCATATATGACGTCAAATCCCGTTTTTCAACCTCAAATAACTTATTTAAACAAACTTCACAGAAAAATTAGCACTTGAACACAATGTAGGTTGATAATAACTAATGATCATCAGTATTTTAACTTTACAGTTTGACCCACATCCAATCCGTTATCATTTAGGAGGCGGGGCTTATGCCCTATACTGCAGCCAGTCAGCAGGGGGAGCTCTAAAAATAAAAGCTTCACTTCCTCGGGAGCTCGTCCTGTCCATTTTTTTTTACAGTCTTTGGTACAACCTTACAACTAAAATGTAACAAAATAAACCAACTGGCGGCCCTCGGTCTAATTTTGTGCGGCCCCCAAAATAAGTGCAAAAAATTACTTAAAAATAAGACAACATGACAGAAAGATACAGGAGAATACGTAAGAGGGACAACAAATATAGATATTACTTCACAAAACTCAAAATGGCCACAAAAAGACAACAGAAATACACAAAACTAAAACAAACACACAAAATGATGTAAAAATAAACAAAAAAACAACAGAAATACACAAATAAAACTCCAAAAACACACAAAATGACGTACAAATAAACAAAAAGACAACAAATATACACAAAAAAAACTCCCAAAACACACAAAATTATGTAAAAATAAACAAAAAGACAACAAATATACACAGGACAAGAGAAATAATGAAAAATAACTCCAGAAACACACAAAACAACAAAAATATACTAGAAGAACACACAAAGACTCCAAAAACAAATCACAAGACAACTATAAATATACATAATAACTTTAAAAATACACAAAACAACACCAGAAACAAACACACAAAGCAGCAACAGAAACAGACCAAACCCTTTGTTCTTTCCTGTATTAATGCTCAAACCTGTTATTCTTCTAAATGCTGACATGAATGTTGATAATGTGGCCCTCAGATGTGATAAAAGTTGCCCATCTCTGACATTAAAGTAAATAATGTGAATGTTACTCTCCCAGGCGATGTGTCCTTAATGTTCTTATGTTGTACAGCTTCTCTAATTGTGCATTGATGTTCTGTGGGCACCTTGCTTTGCTTCCACTCTCAGTTAATGTAATGCAATAAATGTGTGTTTAATTGGCGGTTAGTAACCACTGGGCTAAAGGTGGCAGTTTCTAGCACTAATGATCAGTAAGTAAAGGAAATGAATAGATGTTATTCTCCTTTTCAGACTGTGAATGGCTTTCCTGTTCTCTACAGGCTCGTAGTCGCATTGACGACTAGCTTCACACACCGTGGCAGCATGTGAAAACAAGTCGTTGAGTTCTGTAAAAATGTGCTTTCCCTCTGATGTCAGTATATTTAGCATGTGCTTACACGTCACATATAATTAGAGCATAGATTTATTTGACTGCTACAAAACACCCTTATCTTCTAAATCGCTGCTCCACCCTTAAATAAGGTCATAATAAAACATTATTCTGATGGCATTGGCCTCCAACAGTGACCGATGCTGATTAATTAGGCCGATTTTAGCTTTCACCGATTAATGAACATCGGTCAATAGCCAAGCAGATTAATCTGACGTATAACCTTTTTATTTGCTGTGCTTTCTGCTTTATAAACTGCCATGTTAGAGCCTGATACGTAACAATGAACCGAAATGTAACAATAGCCAAATTCTTATTTAAAAAAATGTCATAAAACCAGAAATGTAATAAAAAAAATTGTAATGAAACCCAAAATGTTACAAACGGTCAATAATGTAACAAAATGCGGATCCTAAAATGTTTTGCCTATTTTATATATTTAAACTTATATATATATATATATATATATATACAGCATATAGAAGGAGATTTTTGATGTTCATGTTGTGGCTGATGTAATGTGTTTGTTGATGATTTTAAATGTCTTTATGTTGATTTGAAATGTTTCTGCTGCTGATTTTAATGTTCATATTGATTTTTAAGCTGTTGAATGTTTTCTGTTGTTTTTGATCATGTAAAGCACAATGAGTTGTCTCGTGTATGAAATGCGCTATACAAATACATTAGCCTTGCCTATATATATGTATATACTGTATATAAATATGGAAGTAAGAAAAGACATATACTGTATACATACATACACATATACTGTATACAGTGTATATGTACAAATTTTAACAAATGCCTCTTTTTGTCAAAGAGCGTTGACCTTTAAACTTCAACATTAATGGGCATTGTCTGTAACTCAGTCATCAGACAATTCATATTTTATATATATATATATATAAAATTCTATATTTTTCTACATACATAGAAAAAAAATAAAAGTAAGAAAACAGATTGTCAAAAATGTTATGGTTCTCCACAAGGCTTTAATTACACACACACATATTTACGCATACACATTTGTGTATGATACTACACTCTACATTGAAGCAATAAGTTATTTCATCCATAAATCACTGACTCACTCTATGATGAAATAAGATTATAAAAAGAATTACACTATTAGGGGAAAATGTTCTGCCTGCCCCATAATGTAATAAAAACAACAAAAGTTGTTTTTACCTTTTGGGCTCAGCCTCCTGTTACATTATTGATCAGTTATTACATTATGGGTTTTATTCCATTTTTTTTTTTTTTTTTTTTTTTTTTTTTTAAATAACAATTCGGATCATTGTTACATATCTGACTCTAACATGCCACTTTTTAATCAGCAGTAATTATTACAAAGGTGCAACACTGTATATCAATGTTCTTATTTCATATATCGGCTGATATATCAAGCTATATATTGGGTAGATATACTGTATGATATTGATAGATATCGGCTTTTCAAAACCACCAATATCAGTTTTGGCCTTAAAAACCCCATATTGGTCAAGCTACTTACTACTTTTGTACAATATATCTACAATATTTTGTACAATATATCTACTATATTTAAACACATAGATTTAGTGAAAGAATTGCATCGCAAAAACTGCTTCCAAATTAACCAACAAAAAAAAAGTCACAGAAGTGTCCCACCCTTACCAGGACTGTAAAGGGCTCTTGTGGTCTCCCTCTGCAGCCAGTGCCTGCTTGTTTAGTCTGCAGCTTCCACCAATCTCTCCTGTCTGAATGAAGTCCTCTCTGTATCTGCAGCATGAGGGAAACACAGCTTTCACAGCTGTCATTGACTTGGGGCCAAAACACACACAAAAAAACAGCACGAACCTCTCTTGGCTTCTTCGGGGGTTCCGTAGGTCGAGGTAAAGATTGGTTGCTTTACAAAACCTGGTGTGTTTACTGCATTTTAAAGACGAACCATCCTGGAACAGAATGAGTTACTAAAATGTAAATATTGATGGACAATGGTAAAATAGTAAATGGACTTGATTTTATATAGCGCTTTATCACCACACTGAAGCAGTCTCAAAGCGCTTTACATATTCACTCTCACATTCACACACCAGTGGGACAGGACTGCCATGCAAGGCGCTAGGCGACCACTGAGAGCAACTTAGGGTTCAGTGTCTTGCCCAAGGACACTTCGACACATAGTCAGGTACTGGGATCGAACCCCCAACCTCTCGATCAGAAGACGACCCACTACCACCTGAGCCACGGTCGCCCAATGCAGAGATGTATCACAGTGGGGGCCACAAAAATGTGATCGTCTCATCCGAGGGCCACATTATCAACATTCATGTCAGCATTTAGAATAATGACCAATCTGAGCATTAATACAGGAAAGAACAAAGGGTTTTGTCTTTGTAGTCCTTTAGTGTGGGTTTTCTTGGTGTTTTTTTGAGTATTTAGACATTTCGTGTGTTTTTGAATTCATTTTGTAGATTTTCTGGGCAATATGGCAAATTGTTGTTGTTTTTATGTGTTTCAAGTCATTATGTGTCTTTTTGTTATGTTTTTTCTGTTTTTGTTGTCATTTTGTGTATTTACTGTCATTTTATGCGTCATTGAAGTCCTTTTGAAAATGTTGTTATTTTTCTAGTAATTTTGTGTTGAAGCGGTTGTTTAGTGTGTCTTTGGTGTCAATTTGTGTGATACATAAATACATTTGATTTTTTTAATTTTTTTTTTTTTAATTTTTGTTGTCTTTTTGTGTGTTTTTCAAGTCATTGTGTGTGTTTTTGTTATATTTTTTCTGTCATATTGTGGATTTTTCTGACATTTTGTGTAATTTCGTGCGTCTTTGAAGTCCTTTAGTATATTTTGTTGTTTTTTTTAATTTTTTTTTGTCTTTTTGTGTGTTTTTCCAAGTCATTTCAAGTGTGTTTTTGTTATATTTTTTCTGTTTTTGTTGTCATTTTGTGTAATTTTGTGCGTCTTTGAAGTCCTTTTGTATATGTTGTGGTTTTTCTAGTCATTTTCTGTGTTTTGGCAGTTGTTCAGTGTGTCAGAATCAGAATCAGAAATGTTTTAATGGCCAAGTACAGTTTTTAGGACAGTACAAGGAATTTGTCTTGGTAGTCGGTGCACGAAACAAAAAACAAAGAACAAAGAAACAACACAGCAACAAAAATAATAATAATAATAATAATAATAATAATGATAAATATAAAGGATGAGGGATAAATATATATATATATATATATATACTGTATATATATATATATACAGTGCAGCAGATAATGTCATCATGGAGGTGGTGATCGGGTGGTGGGGGGGGTTCAGTGGGTGAGTCCTTGTTGTCTATTAGTGTGTTTTATGAATTTGTATTGTTTTTTTTATCTTTTTGTTACTTTTTTGATCATTTGTGCATTTTGCTCCCGTTATCTGTGTTTCTAGAGTATTGTTATGTAATTATGTTGTTCTTCATAGGACTTCCAACTTCATGAAATATAACTTTGTTTTGGGGGGCCGCACAAAATCCGACCGAGGGTCACATGTGGCCAGAACCGCCGGTTGCCTATGTTTTCTCAAATGCTTTTACCCTGTAATGACTAGACGCCTATTGTCTGCATCTATTTCTACTTGTTTTCTTCCTGTTCACTCTGTGCGAGCGTGGGAACCAAGGAAACAAGCAGACCTACCGGCGTGTTGGCCTTGCAGAGTGTTTTGAGCTCCGAGAGGCGCTCCTTGACGTAACCAAAATCCGCCTGCTTCCAGAATAGCTCCTGGGCTGCCTCGAGTGAACGGGCCCTGACAGATCACAGAGATAGGCCCATCATTAAAGCTGCTACAGCTCATATATCATGCATTGTGTTTAAACTCTTTCAATCATTAATTGTGAGACTGAAACACTCTTGAGGATGTTAAAAAAAAAAAAAAAAAAAACCTGACATAGTAAATGTGTAAAAGTACCATCCAGAGTCGGCCTTGGTGCAGACAGGGTAGCTGAAGCATTTCTTTAGATCACAGTTTTTCTCATAACCCCAACACAGTGACACGTCCTGCAATGACGCCTGTGAGGAAAAAACATGTGGCATCACATATAGATTTATACAGATTTTATTACAGTGTAGGTAAAGGCATTTACCAATACATATGTATTTTTATTTATTGATATTTATCATATTTAATATTTTATTTATTTTTAAGTCCATTAGCAAAGTTCCACAACAATTGATTCAATAAGATAATTTTCTTTAAAAAAATAAATAAATAAAATAAAATACGAACCTAACTAACCCAAAATCTACTTCTACTTATTTCAGATATAACAGTAATTGTGAAATTCTAAACTTAGGCTGTATACGAAACATCATACTAACGTAACGTACTACTCATACCAAGTCTGACGTCAAAGTTAGTATGTAATACATTCACTTTAGATAGTATGGAAAGATTGAGTAATACCCGGATGTATACTATATATGGGGACATTTTTTAAGTATGCATGGTGGACACAACCGTCCCATGATGCATTGCAAGCGGGAAGTAAAATCATGCGGGCACCAGCTTCATGCTGAAAATCAACCATACTCTTTTCAAAATCAAAGCATCTCTTCTTGTCTTCCATTAGTTTTTAACTCTTTTGTAAATAAGGCTCTTGTTTTAAAATTAAGCAGAAGTTTTGTCAGTAACACAATGGAGGGTCTCCGCAAATCTCTGAAATGTCAGCATGAAATGTGTTTACATGAGTTTTATGGATCAAATGAGCACATGTTCCCACTTGGAAGTATACTTCAGTGGGAACGCTCGTCATCCTAATTCCCCTTCTATTGAAATTTAAATACTGTACACCTCACAACTAAGTTATAAGTAAAAAGACCGAATAGATAAATAAATGAATATTTAATAAAAATGGCATTAACACAACTGGAAAGGGTTGATTGTAGTTCCTAGTGTTTAAAAAAAGGACAGAAAAGAATCAACGTTAACAAATAAAATACAAAACTTCTATTTATTTCAGACATAACAGTAATTGTGCAATTCTAATCCGAGCTCCAAAATACACCTCATGCAAATATTGCTAGAAAACTAAAAACACAATTGAAGGAGAAAATTGTTATTATTATAAATGTTATCATTTTTGTTATCGATACTAACTTTTAGGCCCTCTTATTGCAATTTAAATTCACGTCACAACATAGTTACAAGTCAAAAGATTCAAAAGATGATGAATAAATAAGCAAATCGATAAGATAATAGATAAGTAAATAAATAAATACTGGTAAATAAATCATATACACTATTGGAAAGGGAAGATTGTAGTTCCTAGTATTTGAATGGAAGCGGTAAACTTCCATAACATAACTAAAAGTCTGAAAGCTTTATATCCTGATCCAAAAGACAAATCTTTTAAAAGAGAGTTAAACTTCAGCCATGTTATCATTAAGTCACATTTCTTCCCCGAGTGGAGCTCAGTGCTTACTTTAAAAGGGCAGAACGGGTCCAGACGACATTGTTTGGCCACTCTCTTGTTGTTGTGGAAGAAGTACGGCAGGTGCTGTTGCGGCAGTGAAATCCAGCTGTAGTTGGAAAGCTGCGCTGCTGGTGAGCCGGTGTTTTTTTTCTCAGAAGTGACTGCAGCAGGAGACAAAACTATGCTCAGTGCTACTAACAGCAGCATAGTCAGTGTTACTCTGTCATATCATGGAACGATCACCTCTCTCTGAAGCCCCCTGTGAGACAGAGAAAAGACAGGACACTAACTTTCCCTCTGTAATCTGACTTCACGGCTTAATGCCACAGTTTACAAGCATGGGGCAATAAACGTGTGTGTGTGTGTGTGTGTGTGTGTGTGTGTGTGTGTGTGTGTGTGTGTGTGTGTGTGTGTGTGTGTGTGTGTGAAGTTCAGGGAGGTCTGAGTCCCACATGAGGAAAAACTCCTGTTACAGGAAACATTACTGCCTCCTTCCGTCTGTTGTCTGCCACTTAAAAAGCAAATAAAAAGTAACAATGTGGCTCATGTCAATGTCATTCCTCATATAACATGGATTTTCTTTTTTTTTTTTTAATCTTTATTTATAGTGACAGTCAGGCCATGACAATAGACATAGACAGGTTTTAATTTCTAGACCAGGGGTGCAACTTTTTTTTTTTTATTAATTATGGTGGAGGGCCACAGGCCAAAACTAAACATTCATGCTCCAGTGCATGAAATTAAATATGCCAATAACATAACTGTACAAAATAAACACTGAAAGTGGTTTTGAAATTAAAGAACACTTTTCTTTATTGTGTTTCATTTATGAAACATCTAAAAGTCTTCAAAGACATTTAGTGCAATAAATTCAACAAAATGGGACACAACATACTTGCTTATAAGATCAAAACACTAAATTTTCCACTGCTTGGAAAAATCCATAAAAACTCGAGAAAAATAATAGAGTTTTATATAGCGCATTTCAAAGAAAACTCACACCGTTTTTCCACCGGGCAGGAGCTAGAGCTAACTTGGAGCTAGCGTGTGTTTTGGCTCCGTGTCATTCTGTTCCCACCAACATAGCTCCAGCTCTCAGAGCTAAAAACGAGAGCTACGCTTTTGTTTTTGGCACCCGCCTAGCACCCGCCGTGCTAGGCGGGGTTATCGACGTTCCTCTAAAAACGAAAAGCAGCCATTTTTTAAGCTGGCGGGCAGCTGGTCACGTTAGCGGAAATCTGACAAAAACACTTTTAAAAGTGAGTCCAAGAAGACAGAGCAGTGGTCAGAGGAGGAGAACATTGTTTCCTGATCCTGACCCTTTACAGGAAACTTTAGATTTTTTCTAATAAATCACTGTACTGTATTATTTTATTTTTTTTAAATGTTTTTAAAAATATCAAAAAAACAAAAAAAAAAAAAAACAACAACTTTAAATATGAGCAGTGGGCCAAAACTAATCGATTGCTGCGGGCCAACTTTGGCCCGCGGGCCCCAAATTGGACAGCCATGTCCTAGACAGTTCAGACGCCACAAACAGCTTAGTTTTCTTTATATTTTGCTAAAGCATTACTATTAACAAAAACCATTCACAGTTCCCTTTGGTTTTCCAATATTAAATTTGACATTTTTAAAACTATTTTTAAGTATTTTTTTGCTTTTTAAAGTGTTTTTAACCACACTATTTCTAAATAAAGCAAAAAATAATAATGATTATATTTTAAAAATCTATTAAAATTATTTGGTTCAAACATAAAAGGATTGACAGCCCTTGTATCTATTTTTATATTTTTAAAGGGGAAAAAAAAGCTGAAAAAAATCCATCGCTTGTCTGACATTAATACAAAAATTGACATTAAAAAAACATAAATAATTCCATGAACACAAATTGACAACAAAAATAGGAAAAATTCATCATAATACACAAAACAAGAAAAACACACTAAATTACTTTACACACACACCAGCAACAAAAACAAACCATGTATTAATGTTCAGATGAAAGACCACAAGGTGCTTGTTGTTATTTAGAGTAAAAAGTTGTGAGATATGGTGCATTGTTTGTAAAGAAGGTATGGTTATTGGTTAATGTTAAAAAACAATTACTGAACGGTTTCTGTGCGAAGATTATAATGCATTGATTGCTAGTGTTAGTAAATTGAGACTTTGTTAACATTTAAGTTAGGAAATCTAGAAAAAATTAAAGGGGTAGGAACAGTAGGATAGGTTAGATTATATTTTTTCCTAATCCTTTTTGTTCATGTAAACAAAGATATGAAAGAATCTGGAGAAGCAAGACACTGTTTTGTTTTTATTTCTTGATGTTAATTTATTTCCTTATATTATCAACTGTTTTTAAGTTATCTTTTACATGATTGAAATAAATCAAATCACATTGATCATTAAGATAAATCTTAACATGAATATAATTGATAATGTGGCCCTTGGGTCTGATATGATCCCATTTCTGTGGCCCCTACTGTAATAAAAGAAAAAATATACAAAATGACGATAAAGACACAGAAAAGACAACAGAAATACACAAAAGGAAAACATGATTACACAAAAATAACTCAAGACATACAAAATGACAGAAAAATGCAAACAAAAACAACAACAACAAAAAACACACAAGGTCAATATACGAGGGAAACATAATCCATAAAGACTCAAAAACCCAAAACCACAACAAAAAATGCACATAAAAAATAAGAAATACATACATAAAAAGAGAACAGATATACACAAAATGACAGAAAAATGCACAAGAAGAGGACAACATAAATATACAAAAAGGAAAACAACAAACATCTAAATGCATAGGAAATTGTGTACAAAAGCAACAAATATACACAAAGTGACTGCATAAACACCCAAAATGAGGAAATAAAACATAAGCAAAAGTTGTCCATCTATGTAATATTAGATGGTAAAAGTGTGTATTCTCAGTGGATTAAGTAGAGGAAACAAATATGTCCACCTTTGAAACATTTAATGAGCACATGTTAGGAACCAACAACCTGCTGCTGTATATCAAACTTTTAGCTAGCATGAGATCAATTAGCTCCACATTAAAGTTACAACTCATCGATGAAACATCAAATAGTTTATCTAAAGTTACTAACACAGTGGTTACAGGCTAATATGTAGCTTTACTTTCAAACAAAGAGGAATAATGTGAGGTCTAAAGTGTCTAAACAAACTGACTATAAATGTGTTTGGAGTTACAGAATGCTAAACCTGGCAGTAGCCATTCAAACGTCTTATATTACAGAGTAAATAGGTGCTAAAGCGATAGGAAAGCAGTCAGTTTACCTGGATAAACAGAGCAGTTTCTACCATCACGTTCACACACAGTGAGAGATGCTGCCGGTGGTCGCCATAACACCGGAAACGTCACACCAGCACGAGACCGACATCAACCACAAGATGGCAGTGCGTGTTAATCCCATTGCTCTATTTTAAAGTCTAATAATCCCATCCTGAACGGACTATCATATTGTATTTGGAGGATGGAAAGCTTCAAATAGTAGAGAAGCATTCAGGGTTTAAAGTCTGTAAATCTGGTCTCAACAAGCCCGAGTTGAGTTTCCCGCATAAAAAGTTTTAAACTAGTGACGTCACCCCAACGATCTACGTCAGCGATGTAAATCAGGCATAACAAACAGTCAGTGGCCAAAAATGGCACAAAAAAAGAATGAAAAGTGACTAAAATGGGCCAAAAGTGCGGAAAAAATGTGTAAATAAAGAGGAACCAGGTGCTTAAATGGTCAAAATGTGGAACAAAAAGAGGCAAAATGCAGGAGAATGGGAATGTATTGGTCAAAAGTTAGATTATTTGGAAGAAAATGGCAAAAAAAAAAAATATTAAAGAAAAGAGAAAAATTGGACAAAAGTGTCAAAAAGAACATACAAAAATTGACAAAAAAGGGGGATATTTAGCGGGGAAAGTTAGCTGAAGTGTGAAAACAGTGCCAGAACTTTTTGAAAAGGGGCAAAAAGGGACAAAGTTGCAAAATAGCCAAAGAAATGGGTAAAAAGGGGTTAAAAAGAAACACACAAAACGCCAACATAAATATGACCATAAAGACCTAAATTACAATAAAAGACGGATGAAAAGTACATAAAAGAACAGATCCACACAAAATGACCCCAAAAACACACAAAACAGCAGAAAAATACACAAAAGGACAACAAAAACAGATCAAACACAGTACATAAGGACAATAAAAACAAACGAAAGGACAACAGAATTACTCCACAAACATTTAAAACGACAACAAATACACACAAAATGACAAAAAAATACACAAGAGGACAACACACTCAAAAATGATTTAAAAAAAAAAACAAACAAAAGATGCATACTGTACGTGCAAAGGCAATATACAAAAAGTGACCACAAAAAAGACAATGATTCAAAAACGAAAGCCCACATAAAAAAATGCACAATTTAACTAAAAAAAATATGCAAACCCTTTGTTCTTTCCTGTATTAATGCCAAGATAGCTCATGATTCTAATGCTGACATAAATGTTGATAACGTACCCCTCGGATCAGACATTCATACACATTACTTCAGTAATAAATTCACCAAATCATTAAATAGTCAAAATTAAATTTTCAATAAAGGTGACAAAATAAACTTCTTTTCCAAACATTGTGTAAAACTTTTAATCTTAAAGAAATGCAATTTCACTTTTAATATTTTTTTGAAAATGCTTTAACTTTACTAAAGTGCAATGATTAACTAAACTTTTTACAACATATATCATTTGTGTGCGTCAGTGAAATGAGGTGTGTAAAAGCAAAGTGCCAACATGTGTTCACACCAATAAAACAAGTACAATCGTGGGGTTTTCCCACCACCCAAATAAACGTTTATTCATTTACAGATGTGTACAGACCTCCATCACCATTTATAATCAGCTCAACACAAACAGGAAACTGCACGGTGTTAAAACAATAGTTACATTTCTATCTGCGATGCTGTGGTGAGTTTCTTGAATCGTCTTGATGAAGTGAACAAATGAATAAATGTGTAGTATAGTGCAAAAGATTCTTCCCCCTGTCTCACAAATAAAAACGTCCAACACAAGAAGATGTTTAAGGGTCAATTAATGAGATTTATTGGTTGACTGTAGCTCTCCTTCTTGATTCTGTGATATTATGTGCACACTATGATGTGCACAATCCTAAATTAAATAAAGTCAATTATCAGTAATGAGGATTAAATAATACTTTGATCATCACCTAGAGCAGAAACACAAATAAAGATGAATTATTGTCCCACTCTCATACCTCTACCTGCCGTTCCTCTGGATGTGTTTGTGATCCAGAGGCAAAGCGCACGTGCGTGTGTGCATGTGCGTGTGTACGCAAACAGGAAGAAACGGGTGTTTATTTCTGGTTCTTCAGCAGTTCATCAATCTGGGTTTTGTACATGTTCTTTACATCTTCCAGGTCCAGCCTTAGTTCCTCTGCTTCCTCGGCCTTTTCCCCGTACATCTGCAGGATAGTGTTGTGTCTCTGCTCCAGATCCTGAAAATCAGATCCCAGAACTCGTCAGAACAACTTCTTTTAATTAATTTTACTTGTGCTTAAGTAGGTTTTAAAACATGTGTCAAACTCAAGGCCCGGGGGCCAGATCGGGCCCTTTAAAGCCTCCCATTCGTAAATAGTCAAAATGAGAGCAAAAACACGACTCATTGTGTAAATCACCAACTGTTTCAGATTTACAGTAGATATCAGTACCTCCTAATACAAAAATGTAATGAAACTTTACAATTATTTATATTTACAGGGCTCAGTTGTCCCATGCCTATATCACATGATGGAAGTCATTTTTAATCTCAATTTTTTTGTAAATCCAACATTTTTCCTCAAAATTCCCCAAATAAAAAAAAAATTGGTCACAGCCCTGTTTCAAAAGAAGTAATTTGTTACATGACTACACCCAACTGTAAATGAGTAGGGTGACACCTTAAATCGCAGTACTGAATTGATTTCAGGTCAGTAGTTACATTAAACATAATCCATATGTTCTTAGTCGTGCCATTTCTGATCAACACCCCGTCACTTTCTTGGATTTTTTGAGGTTAATGCCTACTATGTTTTTACCTACATGGCACGGCACTGTTTTAGAGCATGATAAAAAAATATATATTGAATTGAATTAATTAGTGTTATTTTATGTAAAAAAGTAATATTACATTTTGGACAAACCTTTCATTTTATACAGATGCCTTTGTGGAATATAAATTAAGTTCCAATTTTTGTGCAAGATTTGGTCTCTTTCTTTTTGAATTTATACATTAGATGTTTACTGTATGCAAGGGAACTACGGCAAAATTTATTACCAAAAATAAACATGGGGGGTGAACGTAACTACTAACTTTTACTTTGAGTACTATTTAATTGAGCTACTTTTACTTGTACTTGAGTAATTTATGACTGACTTACTATTACTTGAGTACAATTTCAAACAAGTAACAGTACTTCTACCAGAGTATGATCTATCAGTACTTTATACACCACTGTTTTTGGGTTTTATTTTCCATACTTGTACCTTTAGCTGAACCTTGAGCTTGGGGATCTCCTTCACTTGCTCCTCCATTTCGTCGTTTAGATTTGTCAGTCGAACCAGTTCTTCTGCCATCACAGAGCGACTCCTCTCCAAACTGGAGATTTCAAGCTATACAAACACAGAGAAGTGCATTCTGAAATGTCATTCCCACTGAGAGCTCATGGACCTGTTATATGAAGCTGAATTTCCTCCTATCGCACTAACTTCCGGGACTTAATCGGTGCGTGCTGTACTACGACGTTGGCTAACTTCTTACTGGGCTAAATCACCGTGGTAACTTAGGCTGAACACCTAGCCTGGTCGGGAGCAAGTTTTATTCTGGATAAGATCTGAGCGAGTACTAAAGTTCTGCCTCGTTACCAATCCGTTCTCTTGTAAAATGAGCTACCCAATGTTAGAAGATCCTGGTTGGTGCAGATCTGACAGCTGCGTTTAGGAAAGAAAGAATATTAATGTATAAATGCAATCCTTTCATGTACCAATGACATCCTATATGAAAGATAAAGATTTAAATCTGATGGACTGATCTACAGTCAGCTGATGAAGCAAGTTTCAGGCACTCTACGCATTGCAGACGGATCAAGTCATTTCATTAATTCATACATAAGCTATAAAGATACTGACAACATCAGCAGGAACATATTACAGTGAAACAATGCGCTCTCATCCCAGTGATAAATTGAGGAGGACTACCTGAATAGAAACATGTCTGTGCCATAACCTCTTAGGCCCCAAGGCACTTTTCTCAGAAAATCAAATACCCAAGACAAATAACATTTTTCAAGCTAATTTTTTTTTTCAGATTAAAGTAAGACCCTTAGTGGTTACAGATGATGAGAAATTTTGGAAATATTTCATACTGAGTGACAATAAATCATGTTTTAAATACAGAAAACTGTAGTGTGCTCAAAAAAACCCTAGAGATTTACATCAAATATAAAGCCAATTCTCAAAAGGGAAGGCTGTAAAAGCAGAAATAATTGAACTAATGTATGGACATAAACTGCAGCAAGTTTGGAGATAATAATAAACAATTGGCCAGATAAAACGTTTTTGTAAAAAAAAAACAATTCAGGCGGTAGCCCACTTTGCCACAACTGTGCCAAAGTTTTCCACAAGTTTGGGAACAAGTGTGTAACTGTAATATGTCAGTCAAATTGATTCCAATCATTGTTAGTCTTATGTTTGACAACTAGATGTTGCAATTTGGCTTGAAATAAACACATCCATTTTTATTCAGGTTTCTGGTGTGTCAGAACCTGCTCAGAACCTGTAGTAATTGGTGATATCAAATACTATGGGACCGGGTTTAGCCCTGGCCAATAAGAGCTGGATAAAGGAGGGACCTGCCATTTTACGCACGAGCGCTATACGCTCAGTAAACTGATTTCTCGACTGACAAATGGATGGATATATGTAATGGTGGTAACTACCTGATGACAAAATTTGGATTTATCAAAATATGGAGTTTTATGCACAATGGAGCAACGTTTGATAAGAAACAAAGGTAAGACACTATTTGTCATCATTGCGGATTTTTGCCGCTGTATATTTTTGATTTTATGCCATTGTTTTGGTACAAGATATACTCATCCAGCTTCACAGTACAGACCCTTTGTGTATGCATTGTTATGATCAATCTTACCTGCAGCTGTGCTATCTCTCCTTCCCTCAGTTTCAGCTGAGACTGGAGGTTTTCTAAGATGTTGGAGCCACCAGAGAGTCTGGCAGCCTCGTACAGGTTGGTGCTGGTCATGGACATGGACATGTTCATGGTGCCCAGTGAGTGATCTGTGGTGTCATCCTGTTGGTTATAAAAAAATAAAATATAAAAAGTAAAAATAGACATCAAAGCATTTGACACTCGCAATGAAACTAAGATAACCAATGAGAAAGGAGCACCTGAGAGAGCATAGAGGTGTGTAGTCCTGCATTATCTGTCCCGCTGATGGAGCTTGATCGAGACAACGAGGGTGTAGAAGAGCCGGGGAGCTCTCCAACAGAATAGCTCATGGACTTCCTCTCCTGATGAAGGATTAATTAATTAAAGGTAAATAACAGAGACAGAAATTACAAATCTGATCTTTCAAATTTAAATTGTATTTCAACCTTTTCCTTAAGGGCCTCTTGAGCTAAGTAGCATTTCTTCTTCTCTTGCTCCACCTTCATTTTCTCCATCTCAAGCTGATTGGTCAGCAGTAGCTGGTGGAAAGAATGAAAGGAAGCAGACGTTAACTATGTTTTTTTTTTAAAGAGGTTCATATTCTCAAACAACGCAGCAGCACCTTTTCTTTTTTGGTTTCCTCAAGCGTTCGAGTGTGTTCCCCTCGCAGGTTTTCCAACTCCACGTGCTCCCTGCAATGGGAAAAAAAAACATGAGCTAATATACAACATCATTCATTAAAAGAAAAAAAGGAGGAGGATTAAATAGAAAACCATCAAACATTTAGTGCATATTCGAGAAATGCTTGTGGATTACTTTAATAAAATAAAGGACAAAATGGATTACTCATAAAAAAAAAAAAAAAAAGTTCGAACCAGCCAGGAGTCGAACCTAGAATCTTCTGATCCGTAGTCAGACGCGTTATCCATTGCGCCACTGGCCCTGTAAAACTCCTTTTCTCTCCTTCACAATAGAATACCACAATGGCAACAATAGGGCTGAAAAGGGGATGGGGGGAGTGGGGTGAAGCAGGGCTGCAGAGACAACTTTAACGCTCATCCTCTACAGAGAACTTCTTTCTCCTTGCATGTGAATGTTTCAATGCTGTCTTCAGTAAAACTTAATGTGTGTGTGATGCTACAGTTTGGAAGAGAATAGTGCTATATTCTTACATCAGACATGACCAACTGATGGCCCGGGGGCCACATGTGACCCTCTATCTAATTTTGTGAAGCCCCAAAGTGAATGCACAAAACAACACCGCAAATAAATAAACAAAAGGACAACACGATTACACAAAATGATTCGAAAGAAGAAGAAGAAAAAAAAAAACACATTCCAAAAGACATAAAAATGCAGCTGAGATGGGTCAACAAATTCACACAAAAATGACGCCAAAAACAAATACAACCGAGGACATGAACACAAAAAACAAAGGAAAAATACACAAAAGGACAACACGATAACACAAAAATGACTCCAAAAACACACAAAATGACAGAAAATATACAAAAGGACAATAAAGCCACATAAAAGGCAACATACTACTCCAAAGACACAAAATGAAATAAAATGTGAAAGACAACAAAAACCCAAAAGGACAATTAACAAGAGGACAACATAAATCCATAAAATAACTTAAAAACTTAAAACTAAAGGCCACAACAAAAAAGCACACAAAAAACAGAAACCACATTAAAGGAGAACAAATATACACAAAATGACTTCAAAAACACACAACATATTTGCAGAAAAAATACAGGAAAAAACTACCAATGTCTGATGTAACATTACATAAAGAAAAAAAACACATTACTCATGTAAAAATAATGAGCCAGCAAGGAGTTGAACCTAGAATCTTCTGAGCTATACACACATATACTGTATGCATAAAATGATTCTAAAATCCCAAAAAACCACAACAAATGACAGAAAAATACACAAAAGGACAACACGATTACACAAAATATCTGAAAAGGAGAAGTAAAAAAAAACACATTCAAAAATACAACAAACTTTCACAAAAATACAACAAAGGAAAACACACAAAGGAATAGAAAAAAAGAATTGAAATGAAAACTTCGTCTTTGTAACGGTTCCGGAACCAGACGTTAGGAACATAAAAAAGGAGAAAATACAGGAAACAGTTACCGACGTCTGATGTAAAAATACATAAAGGAAAATAATGAAAAAAAAATCCGAGCCAGCCAGGAGTCGAACCTAGAATCTTCTGATCCGTAGTCAGACGCGTTATCCATTGCGCCACTGGCCCATACATGGGTTGCATGAGAAAATATAAGTGGGTAAGACGAGCCCAGTCTATACTGTAAACGAAATCCGCAAGAAACAATCTATGCTATGCTAATTAGCTCCTCTATACTCACTCTACCTCTCTATTCACAATATTCTCCCCACAAATTGCAGAGTCCACAGGTGCTAGTTTTCATTGGAGGGGCGGGGCCAACAGTGTTAGTTTGCGATTTTGGAAACCACCAAAACATCACAAACTAACATTTTCAGCCAATAGATGGCAGTCACTCTAAATACACTACATTGAAATACCTTGACTAAAATATCAAGAGTTGGAAAATAATTAATGAACAACACTACTTCACACTGAATACATTTCTTTTCAGCAGAAAAAAAGGGAACTTCCTACATCTCTTGGCATTCAATTTAAGAAAATTCTTAATGCAAAACTATGATTGAAGCCATTAAACAAGTGAGGATGTATTTATATGAAATTTCATCTCATAACGTCACCTGTTTCTGTCGTCTTCTAGCGTCTCTCTTTTGTTCCTCTCAGCATCCAGCTGTGCCAACAGTCTTGCCTTCTCCTGACGCAGGATGGAATTCTGGGAATCCAGAGAGGCCTGTTGTGATTTGTTAGACCTCAGCTCCTCATTGGCTGATCGCTCTTTCTCCACAGCGACAGCCAGCTGTGCCTGTGCTTCAGCTGATGAAAACAAGCAGGACAGACTATCAGGACCAGTTACTGGACTTCTCTGCCCACTCTTTGGGTTAAAGGTTTGAGTCTTTAAACACAGTTATAAACTTCTTACCCAGCCTATCAGAGATGTTCTTCTCCAGTTTCTCCCATGATGCCGTTTGTCCGCCTAGCGACGCCTGTAAGTTTTCAATTTGCCGGAGTAGAGGCCGTGTGGCTGAGGTAACGCTCTGGCTGAGCTCCTGGTTTCTGGTCTCTGCTTCTTGTAGTCTCTGAAAAATATTAACCAAATGTTGGCCACTGTTACATGATGTTTTTTAATGAGGAATTAATTATTAGTAGTATTAGTATTCTGCTTCATGTTTACATGGAAATAGTTATCATATAGGGGGAAAAACAGGGCCAGGGGCGCAATGGATAACGCGTCTGACTACAGATCAGAAAATTTTAGGTTCGACTCCTGGCTGGCTTGATCTTTTTTATAAGGAGTAATCCGTTTTTTTCCTTTATGTATTCTTACTGGATTTTGTCTTTTTAGGCCGGGCTACCGGACTCAAAACGTCACTCACTTTGTTCTTCTTCTTCTTAATGAAAATCACTATTTCTCTGTTATTCGTGAATCGAATCAGGCTGCAATTTGGTAGATATAATCTATGGATGTGTGCCCCAAGAGGCCCTAAAAAAAAAAAAAAAACCAAAGTCGATCTTTCATTTATTTGCGAGTCAAATAATACGACGGTTGGTGGTACCGAATCATTGACACATATCAATATATAAATGGGGCCCATTACCCTGTACGTGTCAAAGGGGTGCCAGGCCACATTTTTCAAATGACTACTCCTCTGTTAATGCTCGTTGAATCGGGCTGTAATTTGACAAGGATATTCTCGGGACTATTTCCGGTCATTTCTAAATTTCGGAACGTAGTTGTGTGATATATCGTTTCAAAGGAAATTCAATGTAGACTACGGTTTTACGTCGCCCATTTTGATTTGTTTTACTCGGGGGAACTGAGTTATTTGACTGAATTCTCAGGAACGTGGTACGTGCTTTTCAGCTATTCTGCCTGGCCGTAGATCATCCAAACTTGTTTATGTAGCTCAATCTGTGAATATGTGTAGATTTTGTTGTCCTTTGTGTGTATTTTTCTGCCATTTTTTGTTTTTTAAGTCATGTTGTGTATATTTGTTCAGCTTAAGTGCATTTTTTGTTGTGGTTTTGGGTTTTTGAGTCATTTCTTATGGATTTATGTTGTCCTTTGTATATTGTCCTTTTTGGTTTTTGTGCATTTTTCTCATTTTGGGTCTTTGGAGTAGTGTGTATTTATGTTGTTCGTTATGTTTTATTGTCCTTTGATTTTGGCCAATCAAAGCCAGCCATTAGTGCAAAGACTGCTCTCGCGCCACTCTACAGGATGTTAAGTGGAAGAACTTTATGACAACCCGCACTTTGTTGGTGAAGCCCTGCGTCCTGGTGCAGGGCTTCATGTCCCCGATGAAGCCTGTTTCATTTGCCAATGTGTGTGTGTAATACAGTATGTCTGTGTGAATGTCCGCATGTTTATGCTTCAGTCCATTCACTCTTTTCATTAAATCATGTCCTTTAAGGCTCTTATTAAATAAATAATCTCTGCTGAAGTCCAACACTTGCTTTGGCAACCATCTTGGATTATGTCGTCATTAGCACATCATCGCGACAGGATGAACCAGAATTAATTTAAAGCGGAATTAAACATATTCCAGATTGAGGAACTATTCCATTCGGAATTAAAATCAGAATAAACCAGCCACTTATTTCAGTTGTAAGATAATTCAGAATGGCCATTTTCAATCGAAATTAGGTGTTTACGAGGTAATTTTAAAGAGGATTGAATTTTTAATCTGAATTAAAGCTCTCATGTAAACGTGGCATCTTTCTTTCTGTTTAATTTCATCAAAGCTAAATCTTATGATTGTGTTAGAATTGCGTTACCTGTTGAAGCTCATTGATCTCATCTCTTAAATAGTCTTCCTTTCGTGCCTGTTGTTGCTCAGCTCTCTGCAGAGCTAATCTAAGGTCAGCTACCTGTAAAAACAAAAGTCATACAGTTAACGACTGAAAAACAAAACATACTGGTGAGAAAAAAAAAACAAACAAACAGTTGGCGCATGTTGATTGTGGGTGTGTGATACCTGGTTGACCAGGGCCTCTTGCTGTATCTTGGCCTCACACTCTGCTTTCTCCAGAGCAACACTCAACTGCTCCTTGGCCTGTGTTTCTCTGCTCAGAGCCACTTCCTCAGCCTCGCTGACTCTGCTGGCATTCACCTTGTGAAGCTCTGCCAACTCCCTGTGATCAGAGATGTTCAACAACATAACATAAAACTGATAAAACTCTTTATAATAAAAAAATAAAATACAGCTGACAAACTATGTATTACAAAAGTTCTGAAATCCCACAATGACATTTGACGAATATGTGATGTACCATGAAAAGAAACAAGAACGAGTCGGCCACGGGGCGTTTTGAGATACTTACACATTCTGAAAGGGTGTATTCTAAGCTTTCCAATGGTGTCACACACTATTAAATTCACGACTATTTGATGAAGTTAAAGCTGTTTAAATATTGGTCATCACCAAACTAAATAACAGAGAAAAAGGGCTTGAAAGATTCTGTAGTAATTGTCACCTCTGGAGCAGCCAAATGAGGAACCTTAACAAAGTCTGTGTTTGCATCACTTTGCATTAAACCAAATGGTTGTCAATAGCTGTCTTAACTCTTGAAATGCAATTCACAGCCAGTTAATATCTTTCAAAAACAGTCATACTTTTAGCAGCTGTATTCCCTGCTTATTGCCTTTATCAGATGAGCTGACGTGCTGTTTGTGACTAAATATGACGCAGCGTTAGAAAAAAACAAAGGATTATCATCCTAAATGTATTGTTTCCATGGTTAGAAGAGGTGAGGAGGACAAAAGCTGCTGCTGCAAACGCACTTCATAAAGCAGCCTTAGTCAGACATATCATCAGAATAGATGCTTAAGTAGCCAAGTGCTTTACTAAAACATGTGGTTTATTGGCTGAAAACAATAAGAGTGTGTGGATAGCCAAAGACAATCACTATGGTAATCAGCTGTTGGAATTCCACAAACTCAAGCAAGGACGCCACTAGACAGACAAAGTTTACCGTTTTAAACCCTTCAATTTTGCTATTTGAAGCATGGAGTGCTTTCCTTAAAATTTCAACAACCAGAAAAAACAATTTTCCCAGAAAATCAAGGTTTTTGTTTCTCTTGATTCTGGTTTTCTCATAGTGCGTCACAAATATAAGGTATCTTGTTTCATATCTTATCTTAATAACATTAAAACACTATTATTTCATTGATAATATGTGTTTAACATAATAATAAAGGATATATATTATTTTAAATGCAAATTAGATTATTTCCACTCATTCGCCCTCCTAGTTTCTCTTTCTTTTTCCTTCCCTAAGAGGGTGGGGCTTAATGCACTAAATCCCCCACACGAGAGTGTGCAGCCTACTTCCTTTTTTTTTTTTTTTTTTTTTTTTTTTTTGTGCAGCCTACTTCCAAAGATGTGGTGGGAGAGACATGGCAGAGGAGTACTTGAGGACAAAGCAAGCCCACCACAAGGTGTCACAACTCATATAACTAACACCATCAAAAAAAATAAAGCCACAATCAAGTTTCTAAGTTTAGCTAGCATTTGATGAGTGATAAACTTTGTATTATGACTTGAAATGACGTAAATGATGAAAAATAAATAGTATATTTAATATGGACGTTTTTGTCGCCTGTGAATAAGTGTTAGTATTTACTTATAAGCGTTGTCCAGAGCAGCCTGGACACTCCGGTTTTTCTCCTTCAGCTCTTCAGAGTCCGACTGCATCCCATACAGTTCCTTTTCCTGCCGTTCCACCACAGCATTCAGCTTCTTAATGTTCTCCCTGTGCTGTTTCTCCACCTCCTCTTTTCCATCCAGAACCTGATCAAATCATGATAATGCAAAATAATGTTTGAACACTGAACTTGTTCTCTATTTCTGTACTCTGAAAGTAAACATGCCAAGTCAAACACATTTTAAAAGGGACAAGTGATGAAGACGCCAGACGGATTACCTAAAATTACAATGCTAAAACGTATAAAAAAAATAACAAGAGAAGGAATGTTGCAGGTAAGTATGTATTTGACAGTTTAACACGAAAAAAACTCATGCTGATTATTGTAAACGTGCAACCAGAATGCTGTTTTGTGCTCGTTTTAAGAAAATCACACAAATATAAAAAAAAACCACACTGTAAAAATGCAAAGATCCAGACATTTCACTTTGCATTGGACATTGTTTACAATTCAATGTCCAATTTTGCAGATCAAGAATAAAAAAACTCACACTGTGACATATCTATGTTGAATAAAATGAGGAACTAATGCTGAAATCCTCTATTTCCAACCTTGGTTCTTGGTGTCTAAAAATCATGTCCACATTGTAAGGGATAGAGTTCAGACCTGCTGCAGGTGAATGAGTTCCTCCTCCTGCTCCTTGATCTTCTTCTGCTGCTTCGTGATCGTTGTTTCGCTCTCTTTCTCCTTCACTCGCAGCTTTTTGATGATGTTGCAGTGCTGCAGCTGCTGCTTGGATAACTTTTCCCCTAAAAGCAACAGAATGCACATATTATGAGTTGACACAATGATTAGGACTGAAAGAACAGTAAAAAACTAAAGGAAAAACAACAACAAACCAAAAAACCTCTCCCATTGAAGTCTAGCTTGTGCAAATCACAAGTTTATGGCTGGTCGGCAACTGGCGGTCCCTGTGTCACAAATTTTGTATGGCCCCCAAAGTAAATGCCCAAAATGACTCCAAAAACACACCAATTGACAGAAAAATATACAAAAGAACAACAAAAATACACTAAGGACAATAGAAACACACAATAATAACTCCAAAAACAACAAAAATGCAAACAAATTCTCCCAAAACATACGTAACAAAACAATACAGAACACATAAAATGACAGAACAATATACAAAAGGACAACAAGAAGCAAAAACGCACAAAAATATCTCCAAAAACCCATACAACAAAAATGCAAATAAGGACTCCAAAAATGCACAAAATAGAAAAATGCCCAAATTGATTTAAAAAACTCACTAAATAACAAAAAAATACACAAAAGAATAACAAATAGAAAAAATGACTCCAAAAACACACAAGCACAACCAAAATACACAAAATGACAGAAAAATTCATAAAATGACAACAAAAACAAACAAAATGACAATAAAACCAGAGAAAACAACAAAAACAGGCCAATTCCTTTGCTCTTTCCTGTAATAATGCTCAGATTGGTCGTTATTCTAATTGACATGAATGTTAATAATGTGGCCCTCTGAACAGATAATCACTACCCATCTCTGTACGAACCTAACCAAAAAACTAAGTTAAATACTTAGAGAGCCCTTATTCTGTCACTTATTAATAAAACCCATTTGCAGATACAAGACCAAATCTTATGTATAAGTAAAACCCAGAGCAGGGACAGGGGACATCACTTGGACGGGCAGCAGAAGAGTTTATTACCTTCTTCAAGCAGACCTCTAATCTGCTCCTCCTTCTCCTTGATGATTTCCATTGTATCACTAGAGTTTAGACGTGTTGAAAGCTCCTCACGCAAGCCTTTGATCTCCTGTACCACAAAAAGAAGAAAAATATAACTTCATCAAAAGCATTGATGGGACTTTCTTTTTTTTCTGATTGCACAAATGTTGTCTCTTAGTCTTGGACATGTTGTTTTCTGTATTTCTAAGATGTTTTTGGTGATCTCTTTCTAGCGAGGGTATAAAAACAATGAAAACCACACCATTATAATTATGATCATTCATACAGATGCTTTCACACATTTTCTCAATGATGTAGAAAGAAAAACAAAGTTGTTGTCCTGTGTGCAGCAGTGTGTCCTCTGGCACGTTGTAATCCAACTGACCTTCTTAGCTATGTCCCTCTCTTTACACGCCAGCTGAGCCTTCCGTTCTGCATCTGCTATGCGCTGCGTGAATTCATCTTTCAGAGAGTGAACACTGGTGCTTTCCTCTTTCAGGCTTATCACTTTACTGCAGAAAAACAAAGGCAAAGTTAATAAAGATAACCACGAAGATAAAGTAACCAAAAGTCATTTAATATTCGGTGATGTTTTTACGCCCAACAAAAATGTTCTTAAATCAGTAACATCTCAGGGATTGCCATCAAAACAGTGAACAATCTACAGCTCATTTTTGATTGTTTGGTATACTATGTAACAAATACAGAGTAGCTCGGATTATTTAACTTTTTTTTGTATTTTATTTGTATTTTCCTTCCTTTTCTTTATACTGCTTTTTGTTTGAACTAGATTTATATTACAGTTGATACAGTTGTTTAGGATTGTGTGTTGTTTTAATTTGAATAAGAATAATAATTTAAAAAATGTGAAAATATTTTTTTAATCAGTAATTACTTTTATCAATTACTAGACATTTCAGGCGACCCGACATAGGGTCACGACCCCAAGGTTGAAAAACATTGTCGTAGGTTAATGATAACTTGATAGTTTCTATTACTGTCAAATATTTTAACCCCTAATGGTGAAATAACTGATGCATCCTTGTGTCTATTTATTTTTGTCCAATAATTATGGTCTGAAATGAAGTAATCAGGATCATTTAAATTAGGTTGATGAAAACTTAATAAACCTGATCAGATTCAGTAAACCATTGATCCCTGAGGGAGAATTGGGTGAAATTAATGCTGCTCTCATAAATCCTCATATGACAAATAATTACGAATAATTAAAACTAATGTCAGTACAACTTATATCTACCTTTTAATTGGAGCTTACAAATAGTTTTAAATTACATTTTCATTTTTTACATACATTTTTGTTTAATTACATTTTCTTTATTTTATCATTATTTATTTTGTTTCCTCACAGGAGTTGAAAACTAATATTTTCTGGAAAAAATTGATAAAATATAAAAAAAAGAATTAAAGAAATAAAGCGGAAAATACAGAATTAAAAAAAAAAAAAAGAAATATATTTCATAGAGCCCTATGTACTATATAGTGCTTCTCTTCCCCAGCAGTGAATGCAGTCTACTCACTCTTTGAGATTGTCCACCTCCTCCTCCAGCCTGGCCTTGTCTTTGCTAGCTGTAAGCAGCTGTGATTCTCTCTTCTCGAGGCGCCCTGAGAGCTCATCGATGACCTACAACACACCCACAACATGTTTTGTGTTTACAGACAAGGTTGGAAAATAAAACCTCTATTGAGGAATGAAGTCTGATAAAACCACAAATTTAGACTAACAATATTATTTGACTCAGAAAACTATAACGTGAGTTCTATGGGTGGTGCAATAAGTGATATGCTGGAGTTAAACATTAATATTTTTTATTTATTTACATTTTTAATCATGTTGCATTTGTTGTTTTAGCTTAAAAATACATGTAGCGTAATCTTTTCAACTACACACAGTGTAAGTATGTATATACTGTATATATATATAATGGGTATGTGTCACAGCCATAAGGAAAGGTGAGCTAAACTTTACTATTAGACCTAAGGGGGTAAGAAATGGGTAAAGGAGTTATAAAGGACAAAATAATGCATTTAATTAGATAAAAGGCCGTACTGGTTGGATTGACTTTAGACACTTAAAAGGTACCTGTAGTTTATTTTAAGTTCAGTATTACATCTCAGTCTGTGTCGGATTTTGTGAAACTGACAATAAAAAAACTTCTGCAGTGAACAGTGTTGCAGCTTTTTATTAGGCCAAGCTACCGGACTCAAACCGCCACTAACTTTGTTCTTGTTCTTCTTCTACTCCTCTGACATTTGAAAACGGATCGGGCTGAAATTTGGTAGGTATAATCTATGGATGTGTACGCATCGACGCTCGGAGCCCGATTTTTGATTTGAGGCCCCAAAAGAAAGATTTCCCATTTATTTGCGAGTCAAATAATACATCGGTGGTGGTACCAAATCATTGGCACATACCAATATATAAATGGGGCCCATTACCCCGTACATGTAACGGGGGTGCCAGGTTTTTCAAATGACAACTCCTCCATTAATGCTCATTGAATGGGGCTGTAATTGGACATGGATATTCTATGAGCGGATGTCAAGAGCCTCTCAGGGAGCATTTCTTCTGGTAATTTCTACATTTATTGGAGCATAGTCATGTGACATATGGTTTTAAAGGTATTTCAAATTAGATTCTGATTTTACTTTATTTAATTTGTTTTACTCTGGAAGCGAGTCATTTCACTGAATTCTCGGGAACATGGAACATTCAGCGCGGAGACGTTCCGCGGGCCCGGCCGTAGATCATCAGAACTTGTTTTAAATATTTGAGACTGATATTGCAAAGTACTATTGTGTGATTTTCTTACAATATATCGATTATACAGAATCGCTGAATCATGATCCATGTATTGTGTAACGTATGGTTTGTTCACACATTTGATGACAACAAATTGACTTAGTGGAGTACATTGCTTTATATTATCCAGTGAAAATGTCTATAGAAACATCTCAATATCTGTCTTAGTCTAATGCAGTGGTTTTCCAATTTTTTCTAATTTGCCCCCCTTTGAAGAATTAAACATTTTTCATGACCCCCAGCTGAACAAAATTTCAATGAAACGGGTAAATAATACATTTTAACATTTATTGAAAGGCAATAATTATGACTGTTCTTCTTTAAAACTTTGCAAACATAACATAAAAAAAGGTTTCATATATGGGGGGGGGGGGGTTCACACCCTTCCCAGGAGTTGTTCTGGGGAATTCTGGGGATTTTCAAAGGTCGAAACTTTCCATGGGAATTAACAGGAGATTTTTAGATATTGATCTAAAAAAAAACAGCATAAGTTAATTAAAAGTTACTCCCAATTTCCAATTCATTCCCATGAAAAGTTTATATTTTTTGAATATTCCATAAATTCCAGAGCTTGTTCCTGTGATACATGATCACATTTAAACTGATTATAATGGCGTTTTTACAACATTGATATTTACACAACCTCGAATATAACTCGAGGAAAGTCATGTGCACAAAGCAAATATTTACAGCCTGGCAGTGTATGAGGTTTGCATGGTGTGTTACCTTTTGAAGCTCTAAAATCTGCACGGTTGAGACGCTTTTCATGTCTTCAGTGATTGGTGGTATGATCTGCTCAACGACCTGGGAAGTGGGATCAGAGCCAGGGACCTCTGACTCCGACTCTGTTAACTCCTCTGGTGGTTCACTATTCACAGGTGTTGCACTTCGCCCGCTCTCCTCCATCTCATCCAGCGACTGCTCCTGCATCGTTTCCGTCACTCCGTCCTCATTCACCTGCTCGTCTTTATCTCCCTCTCCCTCTTCAGCCGCCTGCTGCTTGTGGCTCGATGTCGCTAACAGACCAGGACCTGAAGTGACCGACGCCAGCGTCCGACTCGCAGGAATGTCATCGTCCGAGTTGACCTCGCTGACACTCCTGCTGTCCAACGACTGCACGCTAAAGGAGTCGATGCGCTCGAAAGCATCTGAGGAGGATCCGCAGCTCTCTGACAGTTTGGGATAGTCCTCCAGTCGAGGGAAATCTCCACACGTGGAGGCGGTGAGAAGCTGGAAGGAGCCGTGCATTAGGTGAAGGCCGGCCTTGCTCTCTCCGGTTTCCTGTCTGGAGCTGGCCGAGCTCTCGCTTAACACGCTTTCATGGTCCAGGACTTCGATGTCACTGGTGGTGGAGGTTCCTGAGGAAAACGCACTGACTGGAGGTGACGGGGTATCACTTTGACGATCCTCTACCTTCGTGTCTTTATGGTCTAAAAGTGTCACTGTGGTGGATAAAGTGGGTGGAGGATCTGGAGGGTCTGGTGTTTTAGGTTCAGAAATGTGACTTTGGGGGGCATCGATGCAATCCTGTTCTGAAGGTGTGTTGAGTTCTTCTGCTTTGGAGTCCATGGGAAGAGTTGAGCTAATATCCGTTTCCTCACTAGTAGCTTTAGAGTCCGACTCACATGAAACATCACTTGATGTAGAAACTGGAGTAATTTGTTGCAGGAGGATTTTTTCTGCTGTTGTGTTTTCATGACCCTCATCAGGGACGTCAGCTTCCACATCTTTTTGGATCACAGCTTCTTTGCTTCTCTTCTGCTCCTTCTCCCGAGGCCTCCGCTGGGATTTAGCCGGGGCAACGGACACTACCTGGGTTGGAACATCTCCAGGTGGCAGAAAGCCGGTGAAGAAGTTCTCGGATTCGTCTACAACAGTGCGAGTGACGGGGGTAGTGATGGCCTCTGACGAAGGAGGAGGGGTAATGATCTTGTCTTCCATCGGTGCTTCCCACTGCGCCATCCCCCATCCTCCACTTAACGACAGCTTTCCAGGTAACGACACATCTGATCAAATAAGGCGACATCGTTAGTCATTGGCATGCGCAATTTCACTCAAAAATTTGTGTAGTAAAATTTGAATGGTATAATATTAATATTATGTGTGGTGAATGTACCAATGTTTGATGTGCATGTATAAACTGTATATAACCTTTGTGTAGAATATATATTGAATGTGTATTGTAAAACTAGTGACATTAGTTTCCTTATTATAATATATTTTTATATTATCTAGAGAGACTTGTTTTGTTTTTTGTGAAGGGGTAGGTGTGTATAAGCTTTTGCTTCTACCTATACGCTTTGGGCTATTTAGTTAGATAATAGAGTTTTGTTTGCTCTGTATTTTTGTCTTTCTGAAGACTGCCAAAATAAATTCAAATTCAAATATGTTGCTATCATAATTGAACGGTAACTGAGTTCAGATAACTGACTTTGCAATTGTAATTGCCATGAGAATTCTACAAAAATGGTCAATTATTATTTAACGTAACCCTAGGGAACCATATTACAGTTCTATGTACAGTTCTACACATGTGTAGTTAACAATTATCAAAATATGTTTCATATCAAGCGTTCCCACATTTTACAATTTAAAAAAAGAAAAAATAATGGAGGGGTATATTGACACAAAAAGGCTCCGATACCCAAATCAAAAATGTTAAAACCTATTTTTTTTTTTATTTGGAAGCCTAACAAGGTAACCAATAGTTTGGGTAGAACAAGGGGTTCTCAACTGGTCTCACCCTCGGACCCACAAATTTAGTTTTTCAAAATAAGCTGTTGAAAACAGATTATTTTGCTATTTTGCTTATCTTTTTTTCATTTTTTTTTTTTACAAATCTTTATATTTTCCTGCGCAGCATGCATTTCACAGCATGCCTGTTAAAAGAAAAGTTTCTTTCGAAATAAAAGACAAGTCCAACATGTGAGATATTAACTTTTTATTTATTTATTTATTTTACCAGCTATCCACAACCCACCCAGTACAGGTCCCCGACCCACTAGTTGAGAATCGCTGGGTTAGAAGTTAGGTAATAGATATTTGTTTTTAGTGTATTTTACAGCTGATTCAGGAGTCATTATCGAAAGAGATGCTAACAAAGCTAACACAAGAGGGAGGCTAACTTTTAATAGGTTATTTACTTCAGGTTCAGTAATTATGATTCATTTTTAACTGAACTTTAGTAGTTGAGCACGTAATTGGAACCGACTTTCTGAGGAAACGAAATAATTGTAATTTAATTATAATTGGGGGAAAATGCTGGCAACTGGCTTGACGACGTAATTGTAACTAAAAGTGTAATTTTTGGTAGCACCTACCGTCGTAGGGCATCACTGTTGTATCGCTCCATTGGCCTTCTTCTTCCTGGATGTCCAACACTCGGTCAATAGACTTCTGAGCCTGTGTCAGAGCTTGTTTAGCAAAGCTGGACAGGTGAGAAGTGTTAAACCAGCTCATCCTGACGGATAAAACTAGCTCAACCACAAACTTCACGAGGAGAGAGTATTTAACGCGGCGACAAAACGTAAACAATTGTTCACGTTTTACAGATAGTTACCATAAAAATAAAAAGCGAGTTAGAACAGCTGCATACCGCTGCTGTACACGGAAAACGTCAACAAGATAGTTTGACTTCGAAAAAGCTAAGATTTACACCCGTCAGCTTGTGTGAATACAAGTTTATCCGATACCACTACATAAAAAACCCCATGCCGGTTTGGTTTATCGTAAATTCATTTTAAATTTGAGCTTATCTCGGCTTCTCTGCTTGGTCTTCATCGTTTGTTTTGGTCGCCTTCAACATGTAGCACAGCTAGCATTAGCGCGTCACCTACTTCCTGTCCACGTAGGCGAATGACGTCACAAATATGTCATACACGGATCTGACTGTGGCAGCAGGTAAACCTATTTACAAACATTGATTGGAAGGCTGCCTTACACATTTTTTGTTAACAACAGGAATAAAAAAAAAAAAAAAAAAATCATATTAAACTCCTGCACAATATTTATCCAACCAATCTATATTTCTCCACATTTTTAGATACAGACAATAAATGCAGTTTTGCAATAATGAACCAGAATCTCTTACAATTTGTTCTATTACTTAAAACATAAGAAAAATTAAGTTGATTTCATTGTTGTTCTTTCTGGTAAGCAACTCTAAATAACCACAGGCTGATAAAAAAACTTGGACAATTCATTCAAAAGCAATCAGGAGACTTGGACTTCCACATCGTTTAGCATTGAAAGTTAAGTTGAATGCATTTCCTGTTAATTTATTTGTAAATTTTGACAAATTGTTTATTGTTCAACAGCCAATGCAAGGAATGATTATTGAAGTTGGAACTTGTTTAGTTTAAAGGTTGATTATGCTTATATCCAATACCATGTTAACCACATAGTTAAAACTAGATTAATGATTGATGTGAACCACAAATAAGCTAAGATAAAATGGTTAAATAAGTAGTTTAAAAATGATTTACATTGTTTAAAAAATGCTGTGGTTTAAAACTGTTTAAAAATACCTGAGTTAAAGTATTAAGTTAACTTACTTTAACAATTTGATTTTGTTAAAAGACGTAGTTAAAAGGAATGATGATTATAAATATCTGATTTGTTTCTTTGTTAAAACTTGGCAAATAAATAGCAGACATAGATGTTAAATACTTTTGAAATTTGGTTGTCAAATTGCCAATAATTTAATATGATTGATTAATATTAAAGTGGAAAACCTTGTTTTAAAAAATGGTACTGATTTAAAACTCTAACAACTAATGAATTACTTGGGAAAAGTTACAAATTTGAAGAGTTAAATTTGATTTCAATGAATGAATGGTTGTCTAATTGTTGTACTGTGTATTTTCCTTAGGTTTTTCACCTAAGCTGATGCACCAACCTACAGACAGTACTTTACATAAAAAGAAAGAAGTAATTGAAGGTCTGGTTCTTTGAGTGAAGTCCAGGAAACACCATCCAGAAAAGAGGAGTTTGTTTCAAGATTGACTTGACAATTGTAAACCTGTTCATTTTATATGGTAAATTCTACACATACAAATGTAAATTCAACAAATCTTCTCCCCTTTTTGTAAGCTTTCTGTCTGAATTTAAACAATATAGCAACTTTGTCTTGTATTCATACAAAAAAATAATGATAGGGATGTAATGATTCACTCAACTCCCGATACGATTTGATTCCCGATACGATTCGCTCACAATTTATTTTACAAAATGGGACTGCAGACAAATGATGATATAATGTAAAATATTCCTTTATTTTTTTCGGGAAAAAAACTAGAAAATATACTGTACTATTTTCCTTTTATTTTTCATTGTCAAAAGAATCCCTTGATAAACTATTCAAAACAATGCAATTTAGCTAAAAATAAATCTTAAAGGAAATAAATAAAGGAATAATACAAATGAAGAAGAAGCCCATTAATTTAAAATTTGGTTCTATAGTAAACAATGCAAAACTGCATAATAGTTTTTTTTCTTTTTAAAAGTGCAACTGAAAATGTATTTTGTGCCTTAATTATTGGACTTAAAAAAAAAAACAGTCATTGCACTGTATTTACATCAGAGATTTATTTGGACCAGCAGAGGGCGCTGGTAACCCAGTGGTCGGTTGGCATGCAGATATTCTTGCAGTGAAAAAGTGATGCTATGCTAGCAGACAGAGCTAATATAAAAACGTGACTTTTACAGATCTTTCGGTGCTAAAGGGGTAAGGAATCATTTATGAATATGTTTAAGAATAGAAGGCAGCCAGAAAGAAAGTATTAGCAGATTCTGCCTGCCGCCTACACTTCTGGACAAGAGAAGGATAAATAGTATCTGCTGTTTAAAAAAAGTACTGCGATTCAATTTTCAGAGTATCGATATGAACCGTCAACCGTGATACCTATGAATCAATTTTTAACTGCCTTACGATTAATCGTTGCATCTCTAAATTCCACTGAAAAATTTGAAAAATACAATCTTTCAAAAATCATATCAAGTGGCTATTTTTATTGAAAACATTAAATTATTTTATTTTTTGTTTGTTTATTTCACGTACAAAAATGCATTGGTGACGACTCAGATGTATTGCTTCAAGTGTTATAGGTCATAAGGTGAACCATGAAAAAGTGGCTAGAAAATTATTTTCGTTCCCATGTCTGGCACGGCTTATCACAGTCTATTATTGCTCATTTAACACCTTAACCTGTCCACAGGAGGCATTTACATTGGTAAAAGTAATAGAAACATTAAGAAAGTAAAGATGAAAAATGTACTGTACAAAACATTACATTGTATCTATGATGTCAAAGCATTTTCTATTAGTACAGTATCCTCCATTAGGGATAAAACATAATAGCTCAGACATTTAACACAATTAATGTGTTTCCTTTAAAGTTCTTGAGATAACCACAGAAAAACATACAGATCAAGTTTTTTTTTTTTTTATGTAAATGGTTTTACTTTTATTAATTATAGTAAATATAGTAGTTTCTATAAATGCTTTGTTGCCTGTAAATGACATAGCAGTTTCTTAAGAGCTCCAAGAGATGGTAGCATTTAGCCTTTGCTGCATAGGATATTATACAACTCTACTCACTACTCAGTTTCTATGGAAAAAAATGCATCTACATCAAAAGCTTCTATTGTTTCCATTTAATTAAACATAAGATTTCAGTAAGATTAAACACTAGTTTTACTAGATGTTCTGGATAAGAATGATAGCACAACACATTGACCGCATAGTCCTTTTGTGTGTGTCTTTTTGAGTTTTTAGACATTTTGTGTTTTTTAAATCAATTTTGTCTATTTTCTTGTCAATACAGCACATTTTTGTGTGTTCTTTGAGTCATTAGGTGTGTTTTTGTCATTTTTGTGTTATTTCGTGTATTTTTCTGTTATTTTTGTGTAATTTCCTTGGCATTATGTGTGTCTTGGAAGTCCTTTTGTATATGATGATGTTGTTTTGTAGCCATTTTGTGTGTAAGTGGTTGTTTAGTGTGTCTTTGTTGTAATTTTGTGTGTTTTATGAATCATTTTTTTGTTTTTTTTAAATATATTTTTGTGTCTGTTGTTATTTTGTGTACTTTTGTTGACAATTTGTGCATTTTGCTGTTGTTTTGTGTAATATATTGGCCTTCTTATAACTTCAAACTTCATGAATTACTATTTTGTTTTGGGGGCCACACAATATTAGACCCCGGACCGGATGTTGCCTATATCTGCTGTAGATATGGCTATGTGTTATTAAAAAAAATTACCATATAAAGTAATATGAAGAACAAAAAAAACAAAAAACAAACAAGATAAACTGAAAAACCAGGAAGTGTTTTCTTAAATAGAACAAGTGACCGAAGACTGAACAAAGGAAAAGCCTGCAGATCAAAGGTAAAATTTTAAATAATAATAGTAATAAATGACCCGGGCTGAGACCCTAAAAAAGGAGCAAGCGGGTCAGAAAATGGATTAATGGCAAAATAATAAATGAGAAAATCACCGAAAGATCAAAACTACTTTTAAGATAAAAACAGAAATATATCAACATTTAGAATAGATAACATTCATAAAATGTAATTTAAACTTTAAGTACTTGAAAACTGTACTTGACAAAAAATCTCTTCTACAACTAAATAACTCCCTCATTCTTCCTTACCTAAATTATGGTTTGGAAATATGAAACAACTACAAATCCAATACTCATCTTATTTTCCTACTACAAAAAAGGCAATAAGTATGATAACTAAAGCGGATTTCTATGCATCAACAAACCCTATTTTTGTAGAGGTAAATCTGTTGAATATCCATGATCTTGTTGACCTTAACACATTAGTAATGGTGTACTAGGCAGATAATAATATTCTCCCTCCTCACATCCAGGAGCTTTTTGAACACAGGAAAAGTCAGTATAACCTCAGATGAACAGGCATTTTCAAAAAAAAAAGTAAAAGCTAGAACAAATTTAAAAAAAAAAATCAATGTATTCCTGTAAGAGGTAATAATCTGTGGAACGACTCGAAAGATCAATTAAAACAGTCTGGAACTGTCAAAGCTTTCAAAAAGATGTATAAATCTACTATAATTCAAAAATATATAAGCTCAGGATAAATAAAGTAAGCAACTAATGAAAACACCTTAATAGATTCATAACGGATTTAATGATATGATTTAGTTTAAAAATAAAATAACATAAAACAAATTGTATATATACATATATATATTGGAATATTGAAATTTATGTTAAAATGACAATTTGAAATGCATGCGTATTTCTTAACTTCAGCCTAAACCCTTTCAGTCATGTTGTACACAAAATAATGGAAATGTTTGTTTAATGGAATGAAATGACTGAATAAAAACTACTACTACCAGTTTATTTGTGTTTGCTGAAGAGTTTGTGATATTCATTGTTAAATATGCAGAAAGCTCTGTTGTGTTACTATGGCTTTCCTCTCAGTATGCAGCAAACAGTGAGATGCACTGTTATGCATTATATGGAATATAGGCGCACAAATGAAAATATCCCTTATGTATAATTATACAGGCATTTTTCCAAAATTACTCAATTGAGAACAGAAACTTGCCTTAATTGAAGGTCCAAACATTATAGTAGTTAAATTACTGTTGGCAACAATAAAAAGTAGATGATTGCACTCATTGGATGAAAATTCCCTTTATACAGAAGATGATTACAGCCACTGGAAAGAAATCAGACTATGGGAGAAAAATTTTTTTTTACACTATTTAAATTTTTTTAAATTGTTTTTATTTTTATTTTGTTTTTTGTGTAACAGGTAAAAGTGAGAAAAAATGAAACCCAGACAAAATTACATTTAATTATTATTATTTTTTTTATTACACCCAAACAAAAAATGGTAAATAAATAAATAAAAATCAAGAGTAAAATACCCAGACAAATAAATTAATTAACCAAGTGGTGTAAAATTCCGAGATCTTTTTCTTCCTTCCACTAGTGGTTCTGATTTTTTTTTTAGTTTTTGATGGCCCTAATCCTCTTCCATACCTACATTTTTCTCTCCTCTTTTTACTGAATATTTATTAATTCTTTATTGACTGAATTTGCCAATTGTTGGGCCAAGAAAACATGATATGATCCCAGTAGAATGAATGGATGTCCTTTTACACCCTTATCACACCTCTATTCTTCTTTCTATAGAATTGATTGTTTTTGTTCTTTTTGGGCTTTGATGCCGATTTTATTTATCACGTTGCTTTGAGCAAAACACTGAAACACACTTTGTTTTATTTTGTTGCCTCCACAAAAACGTTTCCCGAACAGGGCTCGGGATGACTCAACATACTGTATACAGACCCGTAATGAAGAAAATAAATCAAATATATACTGTATAATGACCACATACTGCTTTATAGCTATTGCATGACTGTTTCTGTTTCTTTAATTTTTATTCTGGCTTAAAGAGCAAAAAAAGATTTTTTTTTTACATTCTACAAAGGTTGCTCGAATGATTCTGAAAATTCTGTCTCTATAGGCTTCATCATGTAAGGTAAAGTTTTCCACTTTAAAAGGTTACTGTAATTTTAACAATTGAAAAGAGAGCCAATAGCTTTATGAGCACCTATCTTGATAATGACTTGATAATTGCTCTGCTCTTCATGCTCCAGCACCATAACTTCTGCAATTACCAATAAAACCAGTTAACTGTCACTGAGAGTCTGGGAGAGAGAAATGGTCCATTTGAGTTAAATTAACATGTACGCAAATTTCATTTGATTCCAGAGTCTGACTTGCTTGCAAAAGTCCATCCAGTGTTAATATTGGAATTATTAATGTGCAGCAACAGCATTAAAACCTGCATTGTTTGGAGCTCTTTTTTTTTTTTTTACTTGTGCTGTGGTGCACCAAGCATGATAACGCTAAAACTGTTATAATAAAATTATCTTTATCGACCTTACAAGTACACATTAGTGAATTTCTGCATTCTTTAATCAATCTCAGTCATGATCTCTCATTACAGAATGGTTAATAAAGCATAGACTGCCTGTGCATTTAAAAAGAACTGCCTATTGGTCCATGAACATAATGAATCTGTTCACATCCCCTCTTATAATAAAGATAATAGGGAGGATATATTTTAAGAAGGATAACAAAAAGCTGCCAATGTAAGCAATAAGACTTAGAATATATGAATTTACAGGTTAAAGTAAAGCATTTTACAGTAAAGAGCAAAATAGCGCAATAAGTTTGTACATTTCCTCTAAGATGGTCTCACACGTTTCTACAGTGGAGAAGATGATGTCTCTGTGGGAGCAGAAATAGATATTTTAATACAAAAGTTTCGGTTTTGGCATTCGTCCCAGGAACTCCACATCCCACAATGCAATGCGCAAAACTTTACCGACAAAGTCAACAAACCTATTGTTTACATTGGAGATCAAAGCAGACTTTTGAGCGGTAATTTTACCCTTTCACATTTGTTTCCGACAGTTTTCATTTTGCTAACTGAAGATTTTAGTCATATTTTTTGTTGACTACATTTTGATGGAGAAAGTCAATTTGAGCAAATCAAGAATAAAGTCAAAATGTCAAGATTAAAGTTAAAATTTCGAGAATAAAGTCGAAATATGGTGGCGAGATTAAAATCGAAAAGACAAGAGTAGAGTCCAAATTTCGAAAATAAACTCAGAATACAGTATTGTGATAAAAACTTTAATCTCGACAATATAGTTCAACTTTATTCTCGACATTCCGACTTTATTCTTGATTTGCCCAAAATTATTTTCTCCATCCAAATTGTCCCTCATCTGTTTCTGTAGACAATGACTAGACTATGACTATTTTAAAAAATACATGTGAATGAAAACTATATGAAAATATATTTATATTTTCGTCAACTGAAAAACGAAAATACATTTTCGTCACATGGGACAAAATCCAATCAGAACTGATGTGATCATGTGGCCTCAAGCATTGATCATATCAAACCTGTTTGTGTGTTCTTAACAAACATTAATACCATCCCATATCAAGTTGATTAATGATAATTGATAATTTTTTATTCTATATTTTGATAAACGCTACGAGATGACTATTTTGGTAATTTGCGCAATATAAATAAAGTAGCATTAATTTAATTGAATTAAGCTGTATATAAAATCATAGTGTCATTTAGTTGACTAAAACTAGACTATGACTGAAATCGTACTCATGACTAAATTTGGACTGAAACTGAGACTAAAACCGAATTAAAATTTGCTGTCAATATTAACACTGGTTTGTGACTAAATAATTTTCCATTTATTGATCTATGAGCTCTACACTATCTTCATCTGATGAACGTTATCGTCTCCAGCAGCTTTAAACCTTCCAGCAAGTTCATTTTGTCTTCTTTTACTTTGAAATTTACTTTGATCTCCTGCCAACTATCAGTCTCCCTCAGAGGCATCTGCTGATTGCTTTGATGTGTCCTTATGAATCCTTTCTGGGCGTGGTCAACTTGACGGTTCTGTCAGGCTGGCCACGCCACTGAGGAAGACTGACAGTTGGCAGTCGAAACATGTCAGGAGATTGAAGTCAAATTTCTAAGAAAATTTCCTAAAAAATATCATAACATATTAGCTTTGAACCTTTAGTGGCTAACATTTGACACAAACCGTTTAAATAATGAACAAATCCGTGTTTAGGTGACAATCAAAAGGGGATGATCTGCTGAATCACTGTGATATTTATGGTTTGTAAATTAGAGGAATATTTAAGTCTCTTTGTGAAAAATGCATAAAAAACTACATTAGACACTTATTCATGGCCCCACTTTGTAAAGGCGTTAAGCAGTTTGATCACATTACTAAAGTATATGTAAACAGGCAACATTACCATCAGATGTCCTCTGACATGCTCTAACACTGGTGTGTAATTGTCTATGCTGCTGGTGTCCGTGCACAACACGTCAACTCTTTGTTCCGTTTTGGTGACTTGAACGCTTTTTATTCAGATTTTAATGAGATGTTCCAAATGACAGCCTCTGAAAACTGATAACTAGAATAAGTGCTGCTGTCATGTCCTTCATAGCTGACTGCCCACCGTCTCACTTCTCCTTTCTTTATTTGTGCTGTCGGTCTGATCGTTTAACCACAGCCACAGCCATGGGATGATGACACTTCATCAAGACAAAAGTTGTAGGACCGGAAGATGTGGAGATTACAAATGAGATGCGTTCGAGGAGGAGGATTGTTCATAAACACTTCAGTTTGTATGGGGTGCCAAATTCATAGCCGACATGTTTAGCTAATTTTTCTTCCATTTGAGACAAATTCATGTAAATATCAGTGGTTCTCAAACTTTTTTGGCCCCAGTTATAGTTAAAAATGTGTAAAAATGTAAAACAAATGCAATTGTAAAAGTTAAATTTAAGCGTTAAATTTAAATCTAAATATAAATCTAAATGTTAAATGAAAATCTAAATGGGAAGATTAAATCGGTCGCAGAGTGTCAAGCTAAATATTTAGAGATTATACAAAGTGGGCGTGTCAGTGCCTGTCGCCCACACTGCACACACCCCACCCTCCAAGGTCTTCTGCATCCTCTGTGTCTTCATCACTGGCAAAAGTGAATGATAGGCACTGACCTGCCCACTTTGCATAATTTCTTAACATTTTGTTTTTTAGATTTAGATATGAATTTAACATTTAAATTTACATCTAACATTTGGATTTAGCATTTAGATTTAGATATAAATTTAACATTTAGGTTTAGATTTCCCCACGACCCTCAAATAGGACAAAGCAGGTCTGAAAACGGATAGATGGATGAATGGATAGATTTGGATTTAATATTTAAATTTACATTTACCATTTAGATTTAATATTTACATTTACATTTACCATTTAGATTTACCATTTAGATGTAGATATAAATTTAACATTTATATTTACATTTCACATTTATATTTATCATTTACAATTAGACTTAACATTTAGATTTAACATTTAGGTTTACATTTTATTTTTAGATTTAGCATGCGCACACATTTAACAATGATATAGAACATGCTGTTTTACATGAATTTCTGTCTCTATATTAAAGAAAAAATTGCTAAATGTGAGGAAAGTGAGCTGAATGTGTACATACAGGTGTATCTAAATCATCAACGTACAGCAATCTTTCTGCACTAATTGTTGAAGTAACCAGTGTTAAAATACAGATCTAAAGTAGGCCAGCGGAGGACAAGAAGTCAACGTCTCTCATCACTGACACATTTTTATGGATTCAATTGAAATGCCATCTGTCATTTCTCCACCTAAAGCTATACGACACTGTGAATGTCACCACGGTGCCTTTGAGATGACCCAGCTCTCTGCGATCCATCACTGCTCCAGTGCAGCAAACACACCTTCAGAGATTGAAAAGTCTTCCTGGAAGCAGATCACAGCGGCCTATCTAAAGCAGTGTTCTCAACCTTTTCAGTCTGCGACCGCCAAAATAAAGCTACCAGAGACCGGGGACCCCCACTGTCCATCCATAAAGTCAGCAAAATGTTAGTCCATAGTTCTATGAATCTGTGATGACCACATTTATTTATTCAATCTTTAATCTATTTTTTTTTATCCACTATTATCCAGGAAGTTTATTATTATTTGGGCCATCATCTCAAAGATGTAAGTCCTTGTTTCAATCAGAAATAAAAATCGGTTAAAAGTGACCAAAAATAGTGGAAAAGATGGTGAAATATGGGATTTTAAAAGTTGCAAATTAGAGTGGACAAAAACGGACAGAAAAAGTGATAAAAAAAGGGTTCAAAGTGTCTATATTGGAAATATAGTAGGAACAATTAAAAAAAAAACAATTAAACTGGCAAAAAACAGGCATGACAAATCCTGAATGTGGTTAAATTGGCAAAAGATAAGCATGATATATGGTAAAAAGAGGTTAAAAGTGACAATAATGGGTCAACATATGTAACATTAGGTGGAAAAGGTTTATAAGTGTTATAAATGTCTTGATAATGGAAAAAAAAAACAAAAGTGCAGAAAAAGCATTGAAATTTGATGGAGAAGTGACAGAAATGGGAGCAATGTTGCAAAAATGCATTAAAAGGAGCAAAAATATGGCAAGTTTGGTGTAGTTGCAGAAAATGGGTATTGTAAATTGTTCAAAAAATATTCTTAGTTTCTTAAAGGCATCTGGCGACCCCCCACCCAGTGTCTCGCAACATCCAACAGGGTCCCGACCCTATTGTTGGGGTCAATTCTATTTGTAATTTGCATAATTGATAATTAATAACAGTTATGGAGTAATTATAATTTTTTATTGTAATAAAAAATTGTTGCTGTTGTAATTGTAATTAAATTCTAATTGAGTTCAGATCATTGACTTTGTAATTCTAACTTCCATGAAAATGGTCAATTATAATTTAATGCAAAACTTGGGAACCACATTACAGTTCTATGTACAGTTCTACACATATGTAGTTAACAATTTTTAAAATATGTTTCATATCAAGCTTTTCCACATTTGACCATTTAGAAAATATTTAAATCTATATATACTGACAAAAAAGGCTCAGATGCCCACACCAAAAATATTAAAACCTATATTTTCATTGATTAGGAAGACTAACAAGGTAACCAATAGATAGGAAAGAAATTAGATGATAGATAATTGTTTTTGGAGTATTTTATAGCTGATTTAGGACCTGCTATCATTAGAGATGCTAACAGAAAGCTAACACAAGATGAATGAGGCACACTGTGTAACCTTTGACCATTAGGGGCGCTAGACCTGTAACTTTCACGTTAAGTGCCCCAGTGGCTTCAAGCGCCGCAGCATTGTCGCAAAAATCAACAAACAGTCAGTCGGGTCAGACTACCTTCTCTTTTGATTGTGTATGCAGACAGTAGTTGACCTGTAACTTTGGAATGAGAATCGGCTGTCAGGGCTGGGTCGCTCTGGCTAGAGTGCGAAGCGGTGCTGGGCCGATCCTAATGCCAAAGTTACGGATCTAACTTGCCGACTTCCCTTACTAAAGAATCCTTCTTTCACCAGGTCACATGACCTGGTGAAAGACAGTCCTTCTCCTCCAAACTTACATAGTTGGTATTTCAAGAGGGAATCCCCGCTCGGAGCATTGATACTGTCAAACGCTGTATATTGGCCTGAGGAATCATTTAAAATAACTCTTTAGGTCACAAAGTCCATGGTGTTCTTTTAATTTACATTTGTGATTAATTGTAATTGAACTTTAGTAATTGAGAACTTTACTGTAATTGACTTTTTGAGGATAAAATTTTTTTATTTTAATTGGAAAAAATGCTGGTCACTGTAATTGTAAGGGAAGGAGTTTTTCTTCCCACTGTCGCTAAATGCTTGTTCATGTGGATCTTTTTGAGTTCTTTCTTTCTTACTACTGACCATATATTTTGATAAGCGTGCTGCGATGACTTTGCCGTAATTTGCGCTATATAAATAAAGTTGAGTTGAGTAATTGAACATGGGAAATTGAAATTGTAATTGTAACTGAAAAATGTTACTGACTCCAACCCTGTCCCAACCTCAAGGTTGAGAACCCCTGATCTAAAGGAATGACACCTTCAGTACTTGTTGTTCTCCTATCATTGCACTGAAGGGGGAATCAGGGATTGTCAGCTTTATGGGCTCATATATCTCCATATCCATTTGTGGCTTGATGGCTTTCTGTCGTGACATCTAAAGTGGTGCTGATTGTGCTAATGATATTGTGCCATAGCAGCGATGTAAGGCATGAAGTAGCGAGGGCTGGCAGACAGAAGACAGTGAGAAGCTATCGGCTGCCGTTGTTCCGTGCTGTAGTAAGTGATTGATGACTCACTCTGTTGTAGTGCTTTGATTAAGACTCCAGTGATTTATCACTGCTGCTTACAACGCAATTAGACTCTATATACACACTCTACAAAACACTGGCGTCTTCCTATGATGTCAATATGTGCTGGTGACTTTATATTCAAGTTTTCTTCATACATTTATCACATTATAATGCATCGATGTGCATCTGAAGCTTTCCAAGCCCGAGAAGACTTCCAGCGAAAAAAACAATGGCGGAGTTTCTTCTTGGTGCTGTAAAAGAGGAAATGCACACAGGAAGCGTGCTGCAAGAGATGTAATTATCAAATCAGTTCACATATGATGGATGTGTTTACCTCTGACAGAATGTGCCTGGAGTGTATTCACTTTATATTACCAAGAAATTGGAAAGACCTAAAGCAAGTGGAGGGTGGTGTTGTGTTTTGAAATCAGACAGGAGAAATATATTATCCACTTATCTGCTTTTCATTCTATATGCGTTTCTTTTTACAACACGGTGGTAGATTTTGTTCTCTGATAAACAATGAACAAATTCCTGTCATTTTCATCTTCTACTATCAAGATAAATCTGTTCATCTGTATCTGTCAGCTGTTCTTTCTTCTCTTTCTCTTCTTTTCCCAGTTTTAATGTTTCTGTTGTAACGCCCAATAAGAGCTAGAGGTAGGCCCCAGCAGACCCCCGTGGCCCTGAAATAGAGCATCAAGCAGGTCAGAAAATGGATGTATGAAGTTTTAAGTGAGTTTTAGAAAAACATTTGGAGCCAAAGTGTAACAAATAAAGCAGGATCAGAGTTAGGGCCAGGCTAACATTTGCTCTACCTGAGATGCAAATACAGTATATATTAGGGGTCTAACGTAATAATCAACTCACGATACAATTTGAATTAATATATAGGTCTCATGATATGAAATACTCATGATACAACATGAAATATGATATAGGGCTAACGATACGAAATATTTGTGATACGATATGAAATACGATACAATATGGAACACAATATAGGTATCCCGATACAAAATACTCATGATACAATCTGAAATACGATATACTGTAGGTCTCGCGATACGAGATACTCATATGCAATACGATATACAGTAGGTCTCACGATGCAAAATACTTGCGATACAATATGAAATACGACATAGATCTTGCAATATGAAATACCCGTGATACGATATGAAATACGATACAATATGAAATACAATATAGGTCTCGTAATACGAAATACTCACGATTCGATATGAAACACAATAGTGGGCTCATGATGCAATATGAAATACAATATATGATTCACGATACGATATAAAAAATCCCAAAGAAGTCAAATCAAATGTGTAATAAATCTTTGTTTGATGAAAAACAATTTGACTGCAAAAGTTGAAGACAGTGTGTGGGAGTGTTTTGCTTCACAAATAAAGAATGAAAACAAATTTACCAATCTAACTATTTTTTTTAAATGATTATTTCTCATTTCTCAAACATACTGTACATGTTTTAAAAGCTTTTGTCTTAGGGCTTTTACACTCTGACATTTCCATTCATCCGATGTTTTGGTCTGTGTGATATTCAAATATGGCTCGTGTTTGGTACACGTAGCTTTTCATTTCCCCATCATCGTCTCAATGGTGTGGGCTGTAATCTTTACTTTAAATTTGTGACCCATTTCTGTTTAATTTAGAGAAATATTGTAGAATACTTTAAGGAAAATTGCAAGATTTTTGACAAGTTTTGAGTGAAATTAGTGATTACAAATGACGGCCATACATGATGTAAGCATAAGCAAATACTGTGGCGTTCCATTGAATTTGTGTATTTGGACATAATTAATAATTAGTTGGTAATTTACTTGATTTCTGTTTCCTCTGTCATTTTTTTTTAACTATCTCCTGTGGGTTGAATTGAATGTTCCAAAGGGCCGGATGTAGCCAATAGAACTTGAGTTTGACACATGATCTAATGTAGGAACAAGCCTGCGATGTAAAAAAATGGACTCTCTCTATTAGCTGCAGTCTATGAGAGGCTGATTCTATGTTTCCTTTAAAGACAGCTATAGGATTCCTTACAGGACAAAGTCAAGACAGCCAAACGGATATTTTCTCTCCAGTTATATCAACAAGCTTTATTCCTGCTCATGCTTCCTCTTTCCTGTAGTTCTCAGCATGTTTCCTGCGTCTCCATCACTTGTGTCAGTTGTGCATGGTGGAAACAACCTCCAAACAATTTCACGAGTCCTTTCATTCACAGTCCAACACACACAACATGACAACAAATAAACACTAAACAACCCCTTAAACACACAAAAGGACTACAAAGACAACAACATATACAAAAACACTTCAAAGAAACACAAAATGTCACCAAAATGACACAACAATACACAATATGACAACAGTAACACACAAATTATAACTAAAACACAAATAATGACTCGAAAAACACATGTAAAGACAACAAAAATTTACCGAACTGACAAGAAAATAGATCAAATGAATTAAAAAACAAACAAAATGTGTGAAAAAAACCCCCCTTAAAAACAATTTCAAAAAAACAAAAAACAAAAGTATGACAAATATTTCCCTATATAAGTGCTCAGATTGGTCATTCTTCTGACATTAATGTTGATAATTTTACCCTCGGATCAGATAATCATATGTTTGTGGCCCCCACTGTGATAGACGATGACCATCTCTGCTGTAGAGGTTTAACCAGCTAACCGTCGCTAAGATTGCTACAATCCATTTTTTCTCTGGGCCATTTCCTACTAAGTGCCAGGGGGCATTAGAGCCCATCCCATCTGATTCAGAACTCCCAAGAAGGGACACCAATCAATACTGGAGCTAACACGTGTTGCTCAAATTCACAAAGATTCACCGTTATGATCAAATATAGAGCCAATATCCTCCACATTACCTGAAAAGGAATATCGGATATTGGATTCAAATTTCCGATTCTTTTTAATTTTTTTGCAATTAATATTTTATTTATTTCATTCATTTATAGAATACTGTAGATATTATGTTGAAGGTTAAAATTTATGTTACCAATTGGTTACTAATAAATGAGTTTTTCTCATACCTACTGTTGCTGACTATTGTTCTCTGTTTGAGTAACATCACTTGATCAAGTATTTTCTAACATTCCACACTACAAAATAAGTAATTATTATTTTTTTATTTTAAAAAAGTAACAAAAGTATGTATGATTCACGCTGCAAAGCTGCAATATCGGTATCATATCGGAAATGAAAAAGTTGTATTGGGACATCCCTAAGGAGAACAGACTGTTGGATATGAATCAGGTTTACTAACATCTGCTACCCTAAGTTACCCATTGTCTTTGTAGTTTCTCACACTTTGTCATCACAGTCATTCAATTGAATTGTGGTTGGAAGTCACCATATGGAAAAAAAACAGACACATCCTCGAATGTAGCAAAACATTACAATGACTGAATCAGGAAAAGTCACATCATATTTCATTACCTACTCCTGTAATTTTCTTTGTTATGTATATCACCACTGATCTCAGTCAACAATTAGAAATAATTTTGATTTAGGCTTACTTGGTATCCCTATAGTCCTATTAAAACTGAACAATTTCCAGTGGAAACCAGAATGAGTTGAGTCACGTTCCACACGTTGGGGTATGGAATTCTTTAAAGAGGACTACATGATTAGACTGGAAAAAACCCAATACTTGAATTCAGTATTTTTCCTGTCCTTTTTTTCCCAACTGAAAATATAGGGGCCAGGTGGGTGGAGTCTAAGGACTGGGAATGTTCCACCTCCTTGTATTAAGACAAGAGAGATGATAAATCAGCACTGGTAAGAGGGTCTGCTCTGAGTGACTGAAATGGAAACATTTTATCAAAGCGGGGGCCACAAAAATGTGATCTGAGGTCCTCGTTGTCAACATTAATTTCAGCATTTCAAATAAAGATCAATCTGAGCATTAATACAGGAAATAACAAAGGGTTTTGGTTTTGGAGTCATTTTCTATATTTTACTTTTTTGGTTGTGTTTGTGTGTTTTTGATGTCATTTGGTGTTTTTGGGATCATTCTGTCTATATATATCTATGCTTTTGTATGTTTTTGTTGTCATTATTCTTGTTTTTGATCTCATTTGTGTGTTTTTGTTTTTCTACGTTTTGTTGTCTGATGTGTTTTTGTTGCAATTTTTTGGTCTTGGGATCATTCTGTATATATTTCTATACTTTTGTATGTTTTTGTTGTCATTATTCATGCTTTTGATGTCATTTGTGAGTTTTAGTTTTTCTACATTTGGTTGTTTTTTTTTGTTATTGATGTCATTTGGTGTTTTTGGGATCATTCTGTATATATATATATATCTATCCTTTGGCGTGTTTTTGGTGTCATTTGCAAGTTTTAGCTTTTCTACATTTTGTTGTGTTGTGTGTTATTGATTCTATGCTTTTGCATGTATTTGTTGTCATTATGTGTGTTTTGGGAGTCATTTTCTAATTTCTAGAGGTAATTTGTGTAATTGCTTTGGGGGCCGCATGTGGCCCCCGGGCCACCAGTTGCCTAAGTCTGCGCTACAGTTATATTCATAATGAGCAGTCACAAGAGATTTTGAAATATTTCGCCTTGCCTGGTAAAATAATTCCCAGAAGTTCACTTGGCAGCGATGTGACGGTGAAGGGGAAAGTGACAGGTTGATTTGCATTGTAAAAGTGACACGTAAAAGAAAACATGCTCTTCCACTGTGACAGGTTCATTGAAGCTTTAAAATGTAACTCAGGATTTGAGTGATTAAGATGTTCACTTCAACGGAATAATAAGTCATTTTTGTAAGCGTTTAATATTACATCAAAAACTCGATTACCAGAGGTTGGATCACTATAAGGAATTATGACGTTTTATCAGCTTTGTTATTGAGACCAGAGCTCAAAGGCTGTCTGTAATGCTGACAGCAGGCACTGCTGGGTGACTGCTGAGCACAATAACAATCATATTAACATAATAATAACACATGAATAACAATGCAATATGTTTAAATACAACCTAGTTTGTTACGAGTTGTGATTTATGCCACTTACACATAATCCTCAAAATGAAGGATGGTTTTTGATGATCACAATAACAAAATGAAGTGCAATCACGCTTGTTGAATTTGAGCAGCGGTATCCAAGTTTTCTCCTCCATCAAAGATATCTTGTGTGATTAACGTGACATAAGTTACGACTTGTCAGACTGTCTGGGAGCATGTGTACCCATTTCCAAATATACGACATTGTGTTTGTAATTAGATTGCTCCATGAAAGTGTAACTTGTCGCTATATTTTTATAGCCTCGCATAGAAAGAACTACTGAAGGGAAAAGCCTTGCTTAACAGTCCACAGTAGATTGTATTGTAGCAATAAAAATAGACAGTGCATTTAACATACAAGAGAGTAGAAATGATGCAGTTTGACATAAAAAGGTAATAAATAAATAGGTAAACGTTTTATGGTTTCTTTAAGAAAGACAACGAGGACAGTGACTTCATGCTCAGAAATCACAGCAAGAACAAAGTAAAAACATTTCTATGCATCCGTCTATGGGACTCCACAACCCACAATGCAATGCGCAAAACGCTTTCCAAAAAACAGCATTTCATTTCAGGGTCATTTCATGTCATTTCAGCAAATGGTCCACGCACTTCGGTCTAAAAAATGTCTGAATTTTTTTACCAATTGTTCCGCGATTATTCAATAGGCACCCTTAATTTTTAGTTTGATCGGATGAATACTTTTTGAGGTATGGCTAACTTAGTGAGGGGGCTATGTGTCAATTTTCTTGCATCCCTATTTTACTTTCATTTTCAGCTTCCAATATCTCAGGAACTACATCACATAGGAAGCTGAAATTTGGTTTAGTAATACAGCTTCACCTACTCTCTCGGAATCCGCTTTCCATCCTGTCTGGTGGACATCCTAGCCCGTCAAAATTGGAATAAAAGTTTGTCAGGATTTGGGGCTGGAACATGTTTGGGCCTTCAGTAAATAATATAGCATATGCCTCAGCTCCCTGTAATTTGATCAGTTTCAAGCTATATACACAGACTGTTGACATCACTTTAGTCACATGTATGCATTGGTTCTGTGCACATTTCAGCTGACTCCAGGGCTGTAGCAGAGGTGGACAAGGCCCACCCCTGAGCCCAAAGCCCCCCGACCCCCCTTTCCCCCATTTCACCCCCTGTTGTCACTAGACCATACTCAATGGTTACCTCGACTACCATGCTGAAACAGCCACTACTGTTGAAATTCACTCCCATCTGACACAAACTGTTTCACCAAAACCCCAGAGGACCCCACGGCCCCTCCCTCCTGGTGAACTCATCAACACAGAACCAAAATCAAAATCATCCAGTTAAGAGATGTGTTATGTTGTTGGTTGATAAAATCTGAATGAAGGCTATATTTTTATTTTATTTTATTTTTCTGAGGGTTTGCCACCTCATTGTGGTCAGGGGGTTTGCATGCGTCAGTGACCTTAAGAGCTATACAAGCAGGAGCTTCGTCTTCAGGTGGGACACCCAAGTTGGACAGGTCTGAAGGTAGAGGCCTGACTGAGTGCAATCCACTTCTCTAGGTTGGTGTGGGACACATAGCTAACAACCCAATACAATGAAGAAAACACTGTTACTATAAGCACAGGGGAAACAAGTGACGTGTACATATGATGCCCCCTTCACATTTCTGACTGCCCCCTCATACAGTATATGCCTGCCAACAACCGGCCCTGAGGCCCACAGAATGGATTCATCATCTTCAACTGATTCAATTGTTTAAAATCCATTTAACTCTCCTATTATCTTCAAGTATTACTCCTACATTTTTCCCTTGGGGTCACTCTGACCAGGGAAACTTGCCGAAATGATTTTCAGAAAATAGTTGACCAAGTTTTTTTGTCAGGCACATTGTTTATTTGTTGAATACATAAATAAACCATTGATAATGAAATTTTAACCTGTTCTCTAGCGCCACCATCAGACCAAAACTTTTAAATTTGAATTAATATATCTTGAATAGTTTTTATCCAATTCAGAGACATTTTCCTCTATGTCACTTTCACTGTGAAAGAGCTTTTCCAAAGTCACACATGGGTCACAAAGTTTTAGACAGCTAATACAGTGTGTGGTCAAATTGAACCCAGAGGAGCACCAATGTGTGCAATATGTGTTAAGCACATTGAAAAAATATCATTATGATAAATTTTTACTTAATCAATTGTACCCATTAAATTGGGAAAAGTCATGAAATTGTGTGATCCCAAGGATATTAGGAGGTTTAAAACTCTGAAAAGTATCATGTGAAAGAAAGCAATCCGCTGTCCACCCCAGTGTTCTATAATGTAGTTAAAGTGACAGTTAATAAACTGCATTTTGAATGAGAGCCAGTTTGGACGTGAACCATCTGTTAATTGCGGCGTTAGTCACACGGTGTGTTCCAGCTCCTGCGGGCCACTTAATGAAGTAACGTCTGCATTGTTAATCAGTGATATACCTTACAACAAACATCAGCACATGGACACATCTATGAGATGCATTTTCCTAAAAAGCAGGACACGTGAAGCTACGGAAGCGTTTTGCATTCAATTGCAAAAAAAAAAAAAAAAAAAAAATCTTCATAATTAAATAATAAATATTTAATTTCTTTTTTGGGCTATTTTTTAGTTTTTCAGACAAACTTCGGAGTAACAAATTAGCTTGAAAAACAGAAAAAATGACTCCAAAAAACAGAAGAAAGAAAAATTACTCCAAAACAAAGAAGAGAAAAAAAGACAGAAAAAGAAACCAAAAAAAATTATTTAGAAAACAAATGTTTTTTTTATTTTTATAAGTGAATGCAACACGCTTCCGTATTAAACCTATAGTTTAAAGTACATTTTTATCAAATTAAACAAGCTGGCCATGTTTGCTCTCAATAAATAAATAAATGCACTAAATGTTTCAAATGCCCTCTAAGCTCAGAAAGAAAAAAGTAGTCTGAAAAACAGAGAAAAATTAGCACAAAAAATTGAAAAAAATTAACAAGAAAAACTGAAAAAAATTACTCCAAAAAAACAAAATAAAGAAAAATTTGTCCAAAAAACATGGAAAAAATTAAAAAAATTACCCAAAAACAAACCAAAAAAAATAAATAAATAATTCAGAAAAAAATGATTTTTTTTTTTCTTTTTTCAAGTGAATGTAAAACGCTTCCATATTAAACCAAGTTGAAAGTAATTTTTTTTTTAAAATCAAATTAAAGTAGTCCGAAATAGCATAAAAAACTAGGGAAAAAAAAGTGCAAATAATTTATCCAAAAAACTAAAAAAAATTATCATGAAAAGCAGAAGAAAATACTCAAAAAAGAAAAAAGAAAAAAAAAATAGTCCAAAAAACATGAAAAATTGCCAGAAAAACAAACAAGAAAAAATAAATTATTCAGAAAAAAAAATGTTTATCTTTTCTTCTTTTTCAACTGAATGCAATACGTTTCTGTATTAAACCAAGTTGAAAGTATTTTTTTTTAAAATCAAATTAAAACAAAACAAAACAATTAATCAGAAAAATCGAAAAAAAAAAATTATCATGAAAAACAGAAAAAAATACTCAAAAAAAGAAGCAAAAGAAATTAGTCCAAAAACATGAAAAAATAGTCTGAAAACTCCCCCAAAAATAAATTATTCAGAAAACACAAGTGAATGCAATACACTCCTGTGTGAAGCCGCTTGTTATCCAACAAAGCTTTTCTTCTTCCTTCACTTGCCCAGTCTGTCACTGTCTCCCAGCATCACCCTGACTGATTGCCAGTCCTGACACACGCCTTCTTGTACCACCAACCCAACCAAATACGCAGGAAATTAAATGCTCTGTCGAGGTAATAAAGCGGGTAAATCCTGGTTGTGCTTTCTTCCGGCAGCCTTGGGGTTGTGGGGGTTGCTATTACCATTTTGAGATCCATAGCAAGAAGGGATCACAGCCCAATCAAGTGCAGAGATTTACTGCTTTTCCAAATCCAGCCTCTCCACAACTCAAGTCTTTGTGGAAGTAAATTACGCTGCAGCTCATAGATTTTTCAACTATATTTCTTGTTGAATTTGAAAAAGATCTTTTTAGATTTTGTAATAAACTGACACGACACAGTGAGCGAGGCAGCATCACATGGACTATTAGCTCCAATAACGCTCCCCTGAATCAGACACTAAAAGGTTTTTTTCTATGACTTTTGTGCTTCATTTCCTTAAAAAAAGATCCAGTCGTATACATTAGCTTTCTAATTGTAATGCATATTTAATATCGCTTCATCCTACCGCTCTGCGACTTCAGCACATGCGATAAAAGCCGCTCATTTCCAACAGATTTTCCCTCCTGATAACAGCTGCGGAGGAGCAGATTAATAATGAAGTAGAAAATGAGATTATGCTGAGTCGTTAGGTTTATTTCTCTCTGTCGCTGTTACATGATGGTTCTTGTATAGTGGTCATAAATGTTGGCACAAGTTCACCAGAATGTTTTATTATAGATGAAGCCATTGAAATGTTCTGTCACTTGAGGCTGGGTAACTTTCTTTTAGTGTTTCACACGTTAGCGACAGTAACCCGACCATTAACCTGAAAGCCCCGGCAACAAATCTGTGTCCTAAGCATATAATTAAAAAGACATACTGGGCCTTTGTGTCTAAAAACCGTAGTTTGTTTTATTATTTATCAGTAAACATCCCTATATTATGCACTAAACTGTGACTGAATCATCCCATGTGAAAATAATTCACAAAATGCAATGAGAGGCAGGAACATTACTTCTACTTCTTATGATGTGAGGTGTGAATGTATTTTGTGTCATAAAAGTGTACATGACAACAAATGCATTCATTACTTTACTAAAAATATGATAGGAACATATATATATATATATACATACACAGTATAAATATATTAGAGGTAGGACTCAATTTTAAAAAAAAATGAATGAAATTAATCGGAGACTTTATAATTGATTAATCCAAATTAATCACCAAACAATATTTGACACAAGAGGCAACGTTTTTTCCATTTTAAATGTATAGTATTTTGGTATGTGACTGAATCAATGAAAACAATCAATAAATGACTTTAAACAACAAAATAATGTTTGTTATTTTCATCACTGAGTGCTAACCTAATGTGCAATATGAATAAAGAATGTTATAATTGCATTAAGTAAGTTATATTAATGCTTTTCAGGATTTTTTATCAATGCTTTTGAGGATCAAAATAAAATAAAAACTGCACTGAGTACATAACATTCCAGAGAAGTGGAAACAGACCTTTGCAAAATAGTTGGAATATCTGTGGCATGAAATAAACAAATCACCTAATGATGCTGAAAAAAATAAATAAACATATAAAATAAATAAATATATATATATATATATATATATATATTTATTTATTTTTTATTTTTTTAAATAGTCTTTCTACATAGCAGTTGATAAGTTAGGTCAGATATCAATGATATCTGAGCAGCGCTTCTAGCCCCGCCCACATCCTCTACCACTGAAAATGGTCGACTGTTCACTACAATCATTTATCCACTGACTTAGTTAGTTTGTCACTCATGGAGTCTGAACCCTAGGACTGGTGGTACTGTTTGCTCCCACTAAGGCCGATGTCCGTGCTAGCTGCTACATGTTTAGCATTGAGGTGGAAGAGCTCCGGTGATCTGCAAACTTTTTCTTTAACAAACTTTGCCATGCAGTTCTAACTGAACAGTAGATTTATATGCTCTGCTGCTTCCATAAAAGGCAAAATAAAATAAAAAGCTAAATTAAATTACTCTCCTGTGTGTGAATGCAATTTCTATGTTTTTTAAAATTGCTACTCATTAGTGGCAGTGTTTGGAATAACGGCGTTTAAAATAACGGCGTTAGGTAACGGCGTTTGTTTTTCAGTAACGGGTAATCCGTTACAACGCCTTTATCTTTACTGAACGTTAAATGTGGTGCGTTACATGCATTGATTAAATAAACTGTTATCCGAAAGCATCCCCGGCTTCTGACTCAACTGTTGTGAGGAGGTGGGTTTAAAACAAGGTGAGAAATTATGATTGGCTTAGACTGCGTCATGTTTCATGGTAGCCAATCAGAGCCAGTGTTTTTACTTATGTGCCAGCAAGAGGAGGCGGGTTGAAAACAAGGTGAGCGATTATGATTGGCTAAGGTGACGTGCCACACGTGACACACACACACACACACACAACACACACAGACGACACACACACGTGACACACACACACACGACACACACACACACACAAATTTAATGAAGCACCTCATAATGACACACGCATCTAAAAAAATCTGAATTCTTTGACATATAGCAACTTTTTTTTTTTTTTTAACAGCAACGCAAATATTTACTTTCCTTGGTAATGAGTTACTTTTATTATAGAGTAATTCAGTTACTAACGCAGTTACTTTTTGGAACAAGTAGTGAGTAACTATAACTAATTACTTTTTTAAAGTAACGTTCCCAACACTGATTAGTGGTCACGGTGAGAAACAAAGAAATGCTGTGAAAAATTATAATTGAATTGCTGTCCTTATAATTGTAATTGAATCGAGTCGTGAGGTTCTTATAGATTCTCACCACTAATTGAAAAATGATTAATAGAAGCACATCAAGTACAGAACTAAGAGTACACATTTATTAAAATCAATAAATACCATTGTATTGTGTTGTGCATCATTTCTTATGGGGTACAACATGGACATAATGTGAACGTGTGCTTATTGGATTCATCCTGAGTTCAGTTGTGTGCTGTGGTTAATGTAGGGTGTCATGTTCCTTACTGTTCTCACTGCAGATGGGATGAAGCCTCCTGCTGGGTGGGGGTGGTGGTGATAGTGGTGGTAGTTATAATGGTAGTGGTGGGGGTGGAGGTGGTAATGGTGGTAGTGATAATGGTAAATAATGGTGGTGTGGAGATAATGGGAATGGTGGTGGTAGTGGTGGTGGTGAAGGTGGTGTGATGGAGGTGGTGATGGTGGAGGTGGTGGCATGCCGCTGCTGGAGGAGCTACTGAGGGACTGCAATGACTATAATGGACGTCAGCGTGACCATTATCTTCTATATATTATCTTCTACATAGAATTATTTTATCTTTCATACATATTCCATCATCTAATTTCCTGTGCTTTCATCTAACACTTTCTACTTCACACTTCCCTGATTGGATCTTCTACAGTTCAGAACATCTGCACACATCCAAGGGTGTAAATCCTAACAGCTCCTGCATGACACCACCTTCTAACGAACTATCCCACTACACTTAGAAATTATGCACCGTGAACTAACCTTCCATCTCTCTCTCTCTCTCTCTCTCTCTCTCTCTCCTTCACACTTCCTCATCTTCTGTTTTAGCTTTGATTTGTTTCTCACTCTATTAGCATCTTCACTTTTGCCATTTTTTTTTTCTTTTAATTTGCACATCACAATTTTTTAAAATGGGTTTATTTGTCAGATTGAAGTCAGGTCTTCATTCTCCATCCACCTCACTGTACCCACTGCATATTCTCTGCAATCTATTGTATCATCTTATTTCATAATTTCTCCTACATTGTTCTTTTTTCATCCTTTTTGTATTATTCCGTTTTATTTTCTATTGCACTGTTTTTATTATTCTGTTTTTAGTGTAAAGCAGAGGTGTCAAACTCATTTTAGTTCAGGGGCCAAATTTGGAGCAGTTTGATCACAAGAGGGCTACAGATTTTATGCGGGAAAACGAGTGATTTCAACATTATTGTGCCCTAGTTGGCACTTGTACGTATACATGAAATACAAAATATGTAACAAACCGACAATATCCAAGCAATAAGTGACAGATATCAGTCCCAACAAGGAAAACCGAATGGGAGCCTTACCACTCCCATTCACTTTTCCACTAGCTACATGGAGAGGCATAAGCAGAGAGATCGGTCAGCAGGAACCCCTGGAACAGAAGCACAGATGTATAAATGACAACAAAAGACAGTGGTTAATTAGACAGAGGAGGAGGAGCTGGGGTGAAGGTGGGTTGCGAGGCATTTGCAGATGAAGCGTGCGGAAGTAGGCATGTTGCCATGGTTTAAATGCAGCGCTGAGACCAACTCTAACCAATGAGAAGCATTGAAAATAATCAGCTGGTTGATTACCTGATTAGGAGATGGATGCTGTCAGTTGTAGCTTGACTTCTGTGCCTGCCTGAACTAATGCAATGCTCATTTTTTTTTCTCATCAGTTTAACATTCAAAATGACTGCCATCATGCGATATAAGCACTGGGAAAACTGTGAGGCCCTGCAAATATTGTTGAGTTCCATTTATGGAATAATTCATGTTTTCTCTGTCATTTTTGCATTACATGCTACAAAGGGCTGGATTTGGGTTGAGTTGGACACGTGTCGTAAAGTGTCCTTGGGTTGCCTGAAAAGCACTTTTAAATAAAATGTATTATTATTATTATTGTATTAGTCTTTCGGTTTTTCTTTTTTTTGTTTGTTTTTTTTTAAAGCTAAATTGTGCCAATTCTATGTATTTTTATGAGGTTGCTTTCCATCGTAATTTTTCTCTGTTCTGTTTTATGATTTTAATGTTATATTAATATCTTAGAGGAGATGACGAATTTTCAGATATGAAAAACATAAACTCCAACAAACATGGTTTTTTTCCTCAGTTTTGCTGTATTTACTGTATGTCTTTATCGCGTCCCTCTAACAAAGATTGCAATTATTCAACTTCAGTGCCACTCTGGGAAAGCTCCGAACCGACACATCAACACTTCCTACACTTTATAGATATGACTCGACTCATGTGTTACACAGAAGCACACGCTCTAAATCAAACACATAAAAACATACACAATATAAAGCTCCTATCAGAGGCGTGTAATATTTCAATGCACCGTGACTGGAAGCAGCTTTAAGCTTAACCGAGGATGTTGGAGATGTTTTGAGGTTGACTGAGCTGGAAAAACAAACCCTATTAAAGTCGCCCTGTGTGTGTTTTGTGTGTTCGATTTTTGTCATAAAGGTTGGATGGTTATTACGACGACTCACTCTTGATGAAGTTGCATTGATCCTTCAGCAACATCACACACATCCTAAATCCCAGTGTTGACAAGTTTGAGGAAGCGCTGAGAGATTTGTTTGCCCATAGGTTGTGTGTGTGATGATCTGTGGGAGAAAAAATAAAGAATCCATGTTAAAGTAAACAAAATAAAAAACTGCTTTGTTATAGAGCTTGATGTCTTTTTGTGAACATCAGTGTAGAACATTCTTTGGTTTACCACCCTTCTCTTCTTCTTCCTCTATAATCCATGGATTTTACAGATAATCATCACTTCATTGAGGTTATTAAAGTGCCACTAATTTTCTATGCCTGCTTATCTTGTTCAAGGTGTGGGTCTTATTACACAGGGAGATATATATGGGGTATTTCTGTCCATCAGAGAGCAAATACAAAAAAGATAATCTTAGATAAACACATTTAGATTTCAGTGAATCGAACCAGCTTATTATAGGAAACAAAATGATGCATAACGACCCCAGATTTGGTCAAGGAGAACATGTAAACACCACACAAATTTATATAAATACTACAGATGTCTCCAGGACACATTTAAAAATGTTTTTATTACAAGTATCCGTAAGGCCTCTGTATGGTCTTGGTTACAAGGGAAGGCGGGGCTCAATCCTCGTGTCAAAACTGGTATCACCTTCTGGGGTGTCCAATCAGCTTCCAGATATGTCCAGTGCAACCCTTGTGAAAAGAATTTACAAAAAAGTTTTGTATTTAGTTTAGAGATAGCTGTCACTGCCCAATCCTTTCACGGGCCTGATTTTGGATCCTTTCAACCCATGAGCAAAACGTTTTTACATCCGGTAGACCTATTTTACGGCAGTTCTTGTACTTTTTAAAAGGTTGAAATCCTGCTATTTAAAAAGAATTCAAAATTATATGTTTTGAGTGAATTCCAATTTATTTAGGTATTTATTTTATTTTCGGTTTTTCGGTTTTTGATTGTCATTGTTGTGTATTGTGTTTTGATCCATTTTTGTACATATTGTCTTGAAGTAGTTTTTTCTTTTTGTCATTTTTCTTTTTTTAAATTAACGATTAAAAACATCACAAAAACAGTCATATATTTACATGTGTACTATTAAAATATTTAACAAACATTGTATGGTCAGTTTACATTCAAATACCACGTCCCAGGAGCTCTGTCGTAAATATTGCGAGTGAAGGAAGTGACGCAGTCTACGCGCATGCGTTGAAAGGATGTGAAAGGATCGGGCACTGACATTTAAAGCTGCTGGAGAGGAACATTCGCTATCAAATAAACCCATAGTATGTAGTGGTGTTGAACTAAAGATCACAGTATCAGAGTCCAAGACTTCCCTGAGACAAGAATGCACAGAGACCAAGACAAGACCAAGACCATAAAAATCAATTTAAAAAAACTGGCCAATGACTGATGTATCATGTGACCTAAACTGGCCAATGAGGGGCTCTGCGTACAGGTAGAATGTTGGTATATTGATACGGCAACCGTACGAATAGCCACTGACATGCAAAAACAACTAAAAATTCAAGGTCACCACCTTTCACCACCTTTCACTCATGCACTATCACAGGGTTGATTCTTATCCTTGTTATCACATCAATAAAGTTGAAGAATGGCAGAAATCAGTGCTGGTCTCGACTGGTCTCGAGTACTACAACACTAGTGTAAGCGTCAAGAACAATACATTTATTATCAATTGCTGGAAAAATAGATGTAAAATGATGAAATTGCCGCTCAAAAGTTTGTTACCAATGTTGTCTAAAAGTTTTGCACATTGCATTGTGGGATGTGGAGTCACGTAGATGGTTGCATAGACATAATTTTACTTAATTTTTACTGGGATTTCTTGTGTTTTCCTCAAACACTCGCCTCCAAAAAAAAATTTCTGGTGTTTTCGTGAAATTTAAAGTTGTGGCAAACAATGGTAGATTTCAATTTTGGGGTTTACAAAGATGAAATTGAATGTGTCTCATAGTGAGGTGGTATCACGGGGGAATACCGGAAACAACTAGAACAAAAATAGTGTCAAGTGAATCACAATCATCTTTGTCTGATGAAGAAACACAAGAAATCACAGTAAGAATGAAGTAATAATGGTCTTTGATTTAGTGATACCTATAAAAAATGTTTCATCTCCATCAGCTTTAAAATTCTTCCTTTAAATCTGCATTTTCCACGTGCTTGTGTGGGAATCAACTGCCTGCTTCAAATTGCAGTGTAGCTTGACACCATTGAGAGCCTGCAGCTGTCCCCTGCTGTGCTGAGACAAAACTTCATCCTGAAATCAGTCAGTTATAACTGTTCCAATTCAAATACAGAGAGCGCCTTGGGCTGTTTACAAACTGTTAGTAGATATACTGTATTAAAGTTCCAGAAGTGCTAATTCAGCTGCTTAAAGCCGTTTAAATGCAGTAATTGAAAGAGTTTGCAACGAAGTGTCATTGTGAAGGACATTCCATCCATCCATCCATCCATCCATCCATCCATTCATCCATTCATCTTCTCCACATTCTTCTTCTAATTATGTCAGACCTGTGTCAAAAAATGCATTTAAGGTAAATTATGTAAATGCGGTGATATTTCACCATGGGATCATTTACAGTCCTGGCTCATTCCTAATAGTTATTAGAGGAACTCGCCTGGTTTGTATTATAATTTGGAAATGTATGAATCAATTCATAATTGTCAATCATAAAATCATAATTAAAGTACGTAAAAGATATCATACTAACCATTGAGTGTTGTGTAATTCAAAGTATTCTGAGAGGACACTGGACCGCTGAGCCTTCTCTTGGCTTTGCATCCAAGCTTTTGAAAACCAGGAGCGTGAAGCTTTTTTACAACCAATCAGAGATCTGTTATCAAACCAAGTGCTTCATGAGCTGTTTTGTACGTTACTATTGACCCTTTGATTGTTTGTAAACATTGTGACGTATTTTGTTGGGCGGGGCTTAGCCTGGAGGCAAACCACCATAGATACAGTATATATAAACACTAGATGACTTACCCGCGCTATTAGACAATGGGAGCGACGTAGCAACGTGGCAGCCATTTTACCTCAGATAGCTGGCCCTGCTCATTACATCGATGTCAATGGTGCAAGTACTATTTAAATAACTTGCTCAGTTTTCAACCAATTTTCAAATGGCAAGTAGCAATTTCAACATGTACAAGCATCTTATGTCATACCTACATATAATAAGGTTTGTAATAAGGCCAACCGTTTGTAAATCCGTCAATATTTCATCGAGTTAAGGGTATTTTTGTTAAAGCTGATCACTCACCTTCCAACAGATACCAAAGAGCGCATCAGAATGTCAGAAAATTAGTTGTCTGAGGTAAGGTGGCCGCCGTTGAGCAACGCTGGCAAATCCCGCTTGCGTCATCTAGTGTATATACATACAGTATATCTATGCTTTAGCCAGCGGCGTTTCCTGTTTTTGCCTCTCGCCACGTCACTTGTGACATGGGTCATTAAGGGGTCTATTGGCTGCTTGACTAAAGTTGATGTTTGTTCACGTCCCATCGGTAGTATGAGTTCAATTGCAGGAGTTTCGGCAGAAAAAGTCCCCATCGTGGCATTAGGCACAACAGCTTACACGCAGAAAAAAGGAAAAACAATGTGGAGAAGCAATAGTCTAAAGGCACAATTATACTCGGGCAAAATGTATGCGGACTAAAAGCGGGCATCCACAACTGAGCCCTATAGATATGCATATATTCTATAAATATAAATTATGGCTGGGACTTTATCGCATTAACAGTGGTTTTGTATTTTTTTTCTTTTTTTCATATAATAAATGTGTCATCTATATTGTAAGTACATATTTTACATACACATGAACACATTTTTACATGGATTTTATATTTGTGTTAGACAAACCCCTACATGGGATGTACCACTGAAACATAACTGAAGTGGCAAATATCAGGAAATCGTACCAATGGCTAGACAGAGCTGAACTGAAGCACAGCACAGAGACACTCATCATGGCTGCACAGGAGCAATAGAGGCCCAGATCTACCACACCAGTCAAGACCCCAGGTGTAGGCTGTGCAAAGAGGCCCCTGAGACAATCCAGCACATAACTGCAGGGTGGAAGATGCTGGGAAGGAAAGCTTACATGGAGCGCCATAACCAAGTGGTTGGCATAGTGTACAAAAACATCTGTGCAGAGTATGGTCTGGAAACCTCAAGGTCAAAGTGGGAAACACCTCCAAAGGTGGTAGAAAATGACCGAGCTAAGATCCTGTGGGACTTCCAGATACAGACGGACAGAATGGTAATGGCGAACCAACCGGACATTGTGGTGGTGGACAAAGAGCAGAGGAAAGCCGTTGTGGTTGACATAGCAATACCGAGTGACTGCAACATCAGGAAAAAGGAACACAGTGCTAGGAACAGCAAAGACACTGCAGAACCCTCAAGCTCCCAGGCCTCTGGTAGAGGACCCGAGCTTGGAGGAAAAAGAGACCCGCCCGCGGTGGGTGAGGAAGAGGTTTTTTTTTTTTTAATATATATATTATACACATTGTGTTACAGGTAAATATAATGACACACCTAATAAAAAATAAGTATAATTAATGAATTAATGATAATTTATAAAAATTATTATTATATGTAATATATATAATAATAAGATACAACTTAACAAACCATTGAAAGTTCTTTCATATTTAAATACAAAAATAGGTTTTTCAACACTGCATTGATGTATAAGTACCATAAAAATATGTCATTAAGTACTTTTATTATACAGTCTCTAAACATTTTTTGAAAGTGATATTTACATTTTTTTCTTCTTACCTCATCTCATCACTCCTGATGTTGTGCATTTCCTCAGCTGCATGGTGTGTCTTTTTATAGTCATGCTGCTATATGTTTAGGCTGCTGGTGAAAAATGTTTCAGTTACATTCTTAAAAGCTTAATAATTTTTCCACCTTTGCAGTTTGTTTCTCTTTTCTTCCTCTCTTTCTCCTCGTTTCTGGCTTTGGAGCAGAAGATTCCTGATCTGTAGTTGGTGGTTCAATCAGCTGGTCATCCACTGACGTTCTCTCCTGGTCCATCCTGCATATTCGTCTCTTTTCCTGGCCCCACCTCTGAGTCTGATGTCGTTATACTTTAAGTTAATAGTAAGTAGTTGTTTTTTTTCTCTATGCTTGCTCATGTAAAAATGTTGCTTGTTTCACTAAACAATAAGTCTTTAATGTTTTATATTTGCCATCAGATAATTGTGCTGTATTTGGTGTTATCTAAATACAATTAAATGTATTTGAATCATAGCTTCACGACAGTCTTCTTTGCCCCCTAAACCTTGTATAATTAAAATCATTATTTGCACTATCATTACAGATCAGGCTGCATGAAAATTGTGTTTTCTCTCTTCACTAATTAGGAATTCCAGAGGAAATCCCCTTGAGAGGAAAAATCTTATTACAACGGGTAATTGTATTTGTTAGAGACACAGAAATGTATGTTTTTGACTAATTACATTTGCTGACAAAATGTTAAGTAAACCTTGAGTTGATGTAATGTGACCAGCCATGTTGAAGGGCTGCTGAGATATCAACATTCCCCCGAGGTGAAAGTAATGGAGTACAAGTACTCATGCTACTGTAACTGAGTTGCTGTTATTTGTACTCGTACTTTTTTGAGTAAATTTCCAAATCAGTAATTTTACTTGTACTTAAGAATGTTTTAAAAGAAGTAATTAGTTACATTTCTACACCCAACCATTACTGAGTAAATTACATTTTTTTGTTTTAAAATGATCAACAAACATTGTGAAACTACAAAAAAAATGAAATGACTAGACAACAATCAAATGCATCACAACCAGATTAAACGTAATGCACAGCACCAAAACAGCATTGAATGGTGGTTATTTTCTCAGTTTTAGAGTTCATAGCAATACTTACAGCCTGAGAATGTTTTTATTTTTTATTTTGAATTGAATTAATTGGTGTTATTTATTTATTTATTTATTTTAAATAATTGTACATTTTGACAAAACTTTAATTTTATACAGATACATTTTTGGAATATAAAATGAGTTCCAAATGTGCAAGATTTCATCTCTTCCTTTTTAAGTTTATACATGAGATGTTTACAGTATGCAAGGGAACTAGATTTATTACCAAAAATAAACATGAGGGGTGAAAGTAATGAGTAACTTTTACTTTCAGTACTTTTGAACTGAGCTACGTTTTACTTGTACTTGAATATTTTATGTATGTATCTTGGTTTAAAGTTGTCAATTTAGACTCAATAAGTCATTCATTTATTCATTTAAGTACTCAAAAACATTTTTATTTTTTTGCCACTTTTTCCAAGCATCATCAGGCCTGCAAAGAAAGGGTACCACAGAGCTCAAAGACTGACACTTGTCTATGTTATTGTGTTTAATCTTTGTTTTAAATACTAAAATCTGTTGTTTGATTACATTACTTCTGTGTTTTTCTTTAAGGGTTATCTATAATTATATTTACAATCATCAGAGTTCATATTTAACAAAACACTTGGTAGAATAAAAGCAACCGCTTATTTTTCTACTTAGTTGGAGGCACTGACATCAAAGGATATTTCACTGTTTCTCCTGTTTCAGTATTAATACACCCAGGGCCCTGCTCATTGTACATAATCGATGAGCAGTGTGATTAATTAATTACTGTAATAATACAAGTACAGTGTTATTAATTTAGTTACATGAGACGAGCACTACATGTACATCTAATTGTACTTGAGTACAATTTCAATCAAGTAACAGTACTTCTACTTGAGTGGAATACATCAGTACACCTCTGACATTCACCAGTCTATGGTCAGGCAGGGGTTAAAGTGGTTGTCATTAGGTCTATTTCTGTGTTGATATTAATTGTTAGGAATAGCCTTTTAGGTGCCGTTCCCACTGGGCGTGGAGGAGTAGCTGTCGGCAGTCATCACCATAATCATGTTAGTGTTGTGCTCTGCCCTTGTGAGGACTCTGACCCATTCTAATTTCCCTCAGTAATGGATGCACATCAGTGATGAGATTGTGGCAGCAGCCTTGTCCTCTGGAGCTTTACTAAAGCAGTCACGGTCGTGCAAAAACGGAACTCTGATTTCAGCAAATGTGCAAACGGCTCATTGATTTCAGGATTTGTTTATGTGTTCCTGCTGAGCCATGGAGGCCACCAGCAGGTGGAAATGAGTCCACCTTGTGATTCACGCTGTGGTCCGCTGACGCTCTCCACAGGGAGCTCAGAGGCATCCATCTGACTAAGAAAGTGAAAGCTTCATTTCCTTCTCTTGTCGCCACAGAAGCTTCACTCACTGTCTGCCCTGGAGGACGTGCTGTTTTATAAAAAAAATCACTTGGCCACATATTACATCACATTTCTCTGACATTAGCGGTGCACCAACACTTTAAGACCTGAGCAGACCTCACCCTATTGACCTCACCTCGACAGAGTAATGAAATGTGCTGGTGTGGAAGAAAGTGGGCCGACCCCTGCTATTACACACTTAAACCTCGCTGCATCTGCACAGAGGAAAAATACCCTGAAAGGTACTGGTGGTGATTTTTAAGTGTCCATAGCTTCAAGAACAGGAATCTAATCTTTTGCCCAAAGGACGTTATCATGCATTTTATTGTCTATGCATGTCCATGTTTGGGCAATCCGTGTAATGGAGCTCATAAAATACTATAGAGTAAGGATGAAGGGTCTTTCCATGGTAACAGTCCTACAGGGGGCTGCTACAAGGGAATTAGTTCCTATATGCATGTGATCTTTGATATCATCTGTGTGATCTGAATTATAGCTTTAAATCTTTGCCCGAACTGGTTTGGGCGATAAATGAATGGTCAGGTGTTGTGTTTCCATTAGCATGAGAAAGACGCACAAATGGATGCTGATTCGTTCTGGAGCTCTGTGTGTAACATAATGAGCAGGTAGCTGAGCTGTGTGTGTAACATAATGAGCAGGTAGCTGAGCTGTGTGTGTAACACCGGATTTCCTCTGAATGCGTAACTACTCCGTAACATCTCCGTTGCGTAATCGACTGTCCTTCAATCCCCACCGCCTCCGTCTGTGATGAGTATCTGTTGTGAGGAGGTCTCGCTAATTCACGTGTAATCAGGCGATTAAGTGAGTTGTAGTGAATACAAAGAGAACCACAAAGCCATACAAACAGTTCATTGTGTCCTTGGAGAGGATCAGAAGGAAATCTACTTGTTCCTGCTCTGTAGACCAGTGGTTCCCAAACCTTTCACAGTCCCGTACCCCTTCAAACATTTAACCTGAAGGTATGTACCCCTACTCCTGCACTCAAAAAAGGCAAACTGGTGGGCTGTTACATTTACTAAAGTGTAACATGTATAATTAAAGCTATAATTTTATGTTTCCAAGATGAACATGATAAAATCATGATGAATGCATGAAATCTGACAACTCATTGAATTTATTAGATTCATTCATGTTGGCATAAAGTGAGGCAATTGCGTCCTAATGGTGGGCGGGAAAAGCAAAGCGCATATTGAACGAGAAGACCCTGCTCTCGCGATACTTTACAAGGAAACATGGGACGACGACCTCCTTTGCTGTGCACATGGAATTGGTAAGTAGAAATCTATTGTCATCCATCTTAATGCAAACGAAATACTATGCAGAAATAGCAGTAGTCCATCATTTATAGCGATATTTAGTCAAAATTATTTGTTTTTAAAAATATTGACAGTCGACCGTCTGACAAGGATCTAGACTGAGGCTAAAGTGGTTGCATGTGCGACAGTTTTTTTTTTTTTTTAATTTTGTGTTTCTTTTATTTTGTCTCTGTTTTGTCCACAGACAGTACAATATTTTTTTAAAAAAGGCGCATCTGTACGAGTGATCGAGAAGCTACTGAAGTTTATCAGATGTGCTTTGCACTGGAGGGTGCAATGTGGTCTCGATAAAAGTAACTGATACCACTTGGTGTGCGGCGCAGCGCACCTACGGGACACTCCTCTCAGGTGAGAGCTCAGAGCAACACACTGGTGAGTTCTTCCATGGAAATACAATATTCCTCATAGAGCGGTTTTACTCACAGATCTCTACCTAAATCAGAACCAGTGCTAGATTTAACCAGAGCTAAATGTTGTCTTTTTGTGCCTCAGTGCTGGGTCTGCAGTGCTTACAAGCCGCTAATGTTGCTAACTAGCCGCTAGCCGGCTAGTTAGCAACATTAGCGGCTTGGGCGTTTGTTAAGCCGCTTTACGCGTCCTTAGATCTCCGTTCAACCCGTGTCGAAAGTGCGGATGTCAAACTACAAACCAGTTTTTAAATCATGTTGATAGGCCAAATAGAAGTGGAGTTATGAGGGAAAATGTGCGTGTGTTTTTTTGGTGACATTTTCTTGAGCTGTCCGTGCAGGAAGAGCGCGTCTAAAACGAAAGCGAAAGTGTTGTGAAGCAAGAAGGCCATTGTCCAATCATCATGTCCACATATAGCGGTATTTTTGTTTTCAAGCGTCAGGTAAACAGAGACAGAGAAAGAGAGGGTGAGTTGAGAGATTTGAGATTATAGTGCTTATTACTGTGATTTGACTGTTTAGTTAGTGTGTAGTGAGTGACATTAGAGTGTAGTGTCTAGTTTATTGTTTTATATCAACACAATGAGGCAGAAATAATTTGCCTTTCCCTGTATTTGTGAATCATACTTTTTTGTAAATAGTTGTACAAAATCACCTGAGACATTGCTTCCATTTCACTGTAAATAGCTATATATAACTGTGTTTTTTGATTCATCTGTTTATAAGTTTTTGAAATATATAGTTTAGATTTGCTATATAGATTGCAAGCAATTAAAATGATTCGTTAAAAATGTTTGACTTTTATAGCAAAAAAAACTAACTTTTTCCCACTCAAATTTTAGTTTTCATAGTGGTTTTAGATCCACTGTGTAATACAGTATGCCGTATTAAAGAAAATACTTCAGTCATATTTGGGAGGTTCTCCTGAAAAAAATGATACCAAACATGCAAGGTTTATGGATTTCCATATATGAAATATAAAGATATGTATATAATATAATATATATATATATATATATATATATAAAGATAAAATCAAACACAATGAAAAAACAGCAAAAACATCTTAGACCCCAGAGGGTTAATTTATCTGCAAAACTAACCCAGCGACTAAAAAGTACTCAGAAAATGCAAATGATAGAGATATAGCATGTCCATATTGAACGAAATTTAGATGGAGCAAAAATAATCGAAATGCTGTGGTCTAGGCAAATGGCAAAGTTTCTCTTGTCTACAAAACACACGTAAAGGGAAATCCACACAGTTGTACAAAAGCAAAAAGAGGCCAGTTAGTGATAAGTACTATTCATTAAATGAATACAGCTCAGGCAATGAGTAAATTGTGGACATGGACTGTTTTGTCTCTGATGAACAGTGCAATAAAAAAATAAAATTCATATGTTAGATTCTGTCAGCTATAACTTTTCTTTTAAAGGGAATTCGACTTTGCTCAAGGAAATGTAAACGAGTAAAGAAACTTAATTATTAATTAATCTGCTGTGTAAAAGTCTGTCTATAAAAAATGAGATGTAATAATGAGTAAATTTCCTCTTAATTTCTTGGAAACAGAATATCATATTTGAAAATATTTGATAACATGACTCAAAGTACAAGAAAAGCCATTTCATATTACAATGATACAAAACATTCAGAAACGGTGCTAGAAATATCAGTCACGAGAGCACTTTTATCATAATCATGTTATTTATGGCTCATTTACGTTTGAAATGCATACGGATACACATGAGACTTTTCTGTCTTGTTAACATGAAAACACTAATATCATTTTTAAAAGGTTATGTTTTGAACTCATGTCTGTTTATTGATCAATTCCTAGTCTGTCTGTGAGCTGTAGATCCACGTCTGTCAGTGATTACATGCTTTTTTTCATGGGCATTAATTGATATAATTATTAATTGTTCTCTCAATTTATTACAGCAACTTCTGACCACAAGAGTGTCCTGTCTGACCACGCTGCCATTCAACTGCATAAGTGCCTGCTCGAAAAATTCGTCGACCTGAAACAGTGAATTTCTTTAGGTGAGGAGATGTGGAACTGTAAGGAGTGTAACGTATCTCTATCCGGTAGATTTGAGCTACTAAAACATGAGACTACAGCACCGTCATAGGCAACATTACTTTGTGGGACATCTCAGAATGGTGACGTTAAAAAGACACATACATTTATAAGGTGGGGTAACCTTCAGAGGGAGAGAGAGAGAACATATGAGGGATTGATGAGAGATAATGCATAATAGATTAGTCTTTTGTCCTTATTGCTGTTAAAATTCAGATGTACTCTTGTTTAAACTTACAATATTCTTTTTCCATATTCTTTACACAGTCTGTTGTGTAATGGCTGCTCCGGTGAAGCTCAGAATTATACTAGGAGACAACAATTCCCAGAGATTGATTCTTCCAGATGGGATTCCAGAGTCTGTCAATGAACTCGCACAGCAAATTAAGAGACAGTGTGGAATAGAAGGTGTTTTCAGGCTTCAATTCATGGATGCAGAATTTGGGAATGAATTCAGCAACTTGCTGTCAATATCGGATGTCCAGGACAAAGGTACCATTAAGGTCATCTATATTTCAGATGCCCAACCTGGTGGCTCCACACCCCCTCCCTTCGCACCACCTCCTTCCTTAGCTTCATCGTCGTCCTGCTCTCCAAATGACTCCTCCGTTTCATCTGGTAGCTCTTTTGATACAGACATACTATCTTCTCCCGAGTCCACCTCCTCAAGATTGACTGCATGGCCAGTGGTCTTCCAAGTTCCCAGGTTCTCCTATGATGCTGAGCTACAGCTGGACAGGGCCAATGCTGCTTTCAAAGCAACCGGAACTTTGTTCAATCCTGATGTGAAACTAAAATCTGCCATTCTTAATGGCTTAGCTGAAAAGATCATTCAGTACAAAGTGTACCTCTCTGACTCAAAGTTTGATGACGTGGCAGAAGCTCTTATGTCAAAGCATCCATGTTTGAAAGAGCCAGGTTCTGTCTCTGGATATGGCGGCTGGAAGGCAAGCTTGAAATATAAACTCGCTAACTACAGAACAAAGCTCAGGGGGCTTGGGTGCCGTGAAGTTACATTGAATTCCCTAAAACAAAAGCCTGAAGGCAAAGTCAGTCCTGCCTATGGTGTTAAGAGGCCAAAAAAAGCAGAAGTGAATTATTGCCCAGCCTATACAACTGATGAAACAGCAGAGACGCTAGAAGTGATAAGAGTGGCCCTCCTGTCAGAAGTACAGAAAAGAAATAATGACGGGAAGGGAAGAGAAGAGGTAGTACGAGAGGCACCCATGATTGCAGATTTCAAGACAAGGTGGCCGGCTCTCTTCCATGTGCGTGAGGTAAGAATGAATGTTTGACGGAATAAACTGATACTAATTTAATACACAGTGCTACATTAGAGAAATGCAAAACTCCTTAAGAGTAAGAAGATGTACTGCCATATCAAATGTAACATTGATCTCAAAATAGGCAGAGTTGAGTCCTGTTTACCATTGTTTTTTTTTTTTTATTGTTGTAGGTGAGTTCCGAATTCAAGAGAATCACAACAACGCATCTGCAGTCAAAGTTCTTTGCTGAGCTGGATGCTCACTCTGCAAATCTGCTCAAGGTGTATGCCAAGAAAGGTGGTGTTCAAGGGAGAAAAATCAAGAACATCATGGTACCCATAACCCAGGTATGGAAAAAACAAAACTGTTCAACCTGTACTGCTGTCATATTTTTAAACTGAACCTCTTAACTCCCACTTAAACCGAGCACATTATCTCTTGTTCAGCTTTACCCAAATCTAAAAGCTTCTCTACTGGAGCTTACAACCTTATTGACTTTAAAAACTGATCTGAGACTTTGTCTCGCAATATCGTCACGTTTTCATCATATTATTGGTGTTTTTGTAGCTTTTTAATGCATTTTGCTGCGTTCTCATTTTCACTTGTCTCATTTGTCTTTGTTGCTTTTTCATATACATTTTGGACGCTTTTTTGTTGCTCCTTTGTCGCCTGTTTTGCTGCATTTTCATCCTCATTTACGTCTCTTTTTTGTAGCTATTTTGCCACTTTTTTTGATGAAGCTTTGGGTCAAATCAAACTGGAGAACATGTGCTTAGTTAAAGTAGGGGTTACGATTTAACTGAAAGCCTGACCATTGTGGAAATGGCTAATGTTATAAAAGTAAAGGACATGCTCAAATCAATTCCTGTACACTTTCATAAATTTAACTGAAGAGGGTAGATTTACAAGAAAAGAAGCTTCAGTTTGAAATTGTGCAAATAATCTTTTATGAAAAGGTCAGACTATTCATGACGGGTTCACAATCCTTTGGAGAACCACTGTATTCACTACTACTCTAATCTCTAAATGGCTTCAAAGTTGTGACTTCCTGTGAAACTAGTTAAAAGTTGTCTAAACTTTGTAAAAACCTTCTCTGCTAGAAGGTTGAGATGGTTTTCCTAACTTTTGTTTTGCATTTCCTCTCTGATCTGAATACTTAGACGGACAGCATTGACGTCAGACGAGAATGCGTCCTCAAAGGTCTTTGTGTCTACTTGAATGAAGATCCGGAGAAGCTGGTTAAGGAATACACGGTATGTTTATCTTTTATGTTTGCTGAGATTTTGATCATTTGGTATGAATGGGGTTTCCTCTGGGTTCCAATCAGCTGTAAAATTTGGAAAGATAAGGTCTTAAAAACCTCTTTGAAATCTACCTACTTGCCAACTGCATTGCATTTCTAAACAAATCACTTAACTTACAAATTGATACCTGCACATAAGAAAAATGTGTTTGGCCAACTGGAATGATCGGTGTATCATTGCTCAAAATGTATTTTGTAATCCTACATTGACACACCCCGTCTCTTGTAATCTTGTAAGTAAGTACATAAGTGCTTTATTTTTCATTGTGCAACAAAATTGTGTCCAGGTGTTAGTTATTCTTTAACTCCTTCTGTCTCTTCCTTCCAATCACTGAACTTCATGTCACAGAGACATGAAGTTAAAGAGATCCATGTCTGGACGGCTAATGAAGGAGCTTTGTTAATGTTTTTGTTTTGTTTTTTGTCAGACGGCTGACGAAAACATTGGAACGGCCATGGCAGAGACGGTCTTTGGAATCTTTGTCATGCGACATGAAGGAGCACAGCCTGGTGATGACCCTGAGGATGTTGGAATCATTCTGGAGGGGGTGGAAGTACTCGATGGGTTGGTAAATGTGCCTTTTGCTGTGAAGGAGTCCCTGACACAGATTGTCAAAACCTCTTACCTCTTACTCTTTTGTCACAATTTTGTTGCTGTTATGAGCTTTCCAGCTTTTAGATTTGGGTAATGCCAAACTGGAGACAATGTGCTTGGTTCAGGTGGGGGTTAAGAAGTACTTTTATTTTTCTTAGTTACATTGGAACTGGTTTTTTACTGTAAATCCCCTAAATGTGGTATGAACATGTTCTTCTGTTAACCTGTGTTTCAGTAAGTTCAACAGCACATACAGGTGCAAAAAATGTTGCATTATTGTTTATTTGGAGAAAAAAAGTTTTGTGGCAGCATCTACATGTTATGATTTTTTCCTTTATAGCACTAGGTGCTATAATTCATTCTCTTGGCACTTAAAAAAAAAAGAAAAAAAAAAAGCGGTGTATGCTGTATTACACCAGATTGTCATTTAAAAAAAGTTTTAACAATTTTTGTTCTGTGGCAAGCAACTGTTCGTGTAAAACTTTGCACTTTTGACAAAATACATTTTTATGGCAATATCTACTATTTGTCTTTTCTTTCTACCCATGACACCAAGCAGTCTGTAGTCTTTGTTGATACTATTCACTGCAAACCTTTAAGTGTTTACACTTGAATTGCATTCTTTAACTTACCTTAATTAAATCATGGAAAGTATTTCCATGTGATTTAATGGCTTTTTTTCAGCATTAACCATTTCTGTTGGGCTAACTTATTTTACTTGGGTTGGATCAACTTAAGATAGTTTTGTAATTTCACTACTGTCAAATTAGTGGATCTAATACTATTATATTGAGTCAGTTCTAGCCCTAAGAATCAAGTTAAATCAACCCTAATGAATTAATTGATCCAACACATCTAAATTAAGTAGGTCCCAAACCTAGAAAATAAGTTAAATCAACCCTAATATATAGTGTTGAACCAAGTCAAGTGCATCAAGTTGGACTAACAAAATTGCTTAATGCTGAAAGAAAGCCATTTAATTATGTGGAAATACTTTCCATGATTTTTTTATGTTCATTCAAAGAGTTGTTTTTTTGAGTGTGCACACTTAAATAATATCATAATGTAATGTCATATACTTCAGAGGGTGGGACCACCACTTCCACCCTCCGGAGCTATTGCACCACATACACATATATACACATAGGTTGGATGGGGGGCACCGCTCCCCTCCATCCACCTTTTTTAAATAGCACTTCATACATTCACTAAACACACATTCACTCAGGGGATAGGGAAGTCCCTCTCTATTGGGGAATGGAGAGGCACTATAACAGGGTGGTGGGTAGCGTCACACATTTGGGCCTGTCGGGTGGAGACCCAGCCCCTCTGTTAATGGCTGGGCCGCCGTGTAGAGTAAAGAAAGTAATGTCATATACTGTACAATTGTTTAAAAAAACATTTGTTGATTGAACCAGTAATACATATATTCATCAGCCTGAAACACAAATACAGCTTTTGACAACTTTAATGAGAAGGATGAGGTTGAGAGGATGCATAAACTCTGAGTCTTTAATCCTGAATTCATGCAAAGTCTTTTTCTGTATTTTTTAAAAAATTTTGTCAATGCTGAGAATTAACTTTCGCACAAGTAGGCGTGTACAATCCATAGTTCAAAGTGTTCATTATCGCGTGCACAGTTGGAACAGCTCACTGAGTTTACAATACAGTGGACGATAATGGGTTTGTGATAACGATACGATGCAATATTTATGAAAAGGTAAAAAAAAAAATTGCAGTTGGAAAAATAACTATACTTTTATTTGACTTTAACTCTAGACATACTTACATACTTACTCTGGGTATGATCTTTTCAGCTAAATAGAAATATTAAAAAGAATGAAAATGTGGATTTTACTCGATACCACTCGTACCCTCGACAATACATCTTGTGACATTTTATTATTGCACTATCTTGGCATGTGATATATATCGACCCACCTATAATGTATATGATGTATTGATAACTAATAACTAATAACAACCTAAACCCTAAACACTTCAATTTGCATTTATTTTAAATATGTATTTATTCATTTATTAAACAAATGACTACAATTAGAAATGATGCAAAATGGCAGTCATTTCTAAAGACATTTTCTTTGATTATGTATAGTTATTTTACATCAGCTGTTTTTATTATTACAACAGTTATTTACACCAACATTGAGCACAATGGCGCTGATATGGCTCCTCCCCAAAGGAATGAAACTTGATTGATCCAAAGATGATGAAAATAAATGCTGTTTGTTTTGTCTGATAATAACGTTGGCTGGGCTCCACCTTCAGATCAAAATCCCCGACACATTTACACATGAAACTTAAACACGTTTTAACCTTAATGCCTTTAATGGAGGAAAAGACACTTACTTGTGGCTATAAATCTTTATTACTGACGTAACTCTTAAGAGGCTCCATCACCTGATATTTAAATCCTGGTTATTGCACTGGCGCCACAGTGCTGGATTTAAAAACCAATAGCAGTGTGGGCATTACTGACAATGGCCATTGGGTCAATGAGGGGTGAGGAGGGATGTGAGTCCCCTGAGAAGCAGCAAGAGGGATTTTCATTGCTCCAAATAATGACAACACAATATCATCCTGCCAATGTGAGGTGACGGCGGTAACGATTGATCGAGGCTTATTGTATCAAAGATGACCTATTTCACCTCTAGGCTGCCATGGGAGCACATCATCTTCAGAGGACGGATTTGTGTTGATTGACATCCGCTGACATGTGCTAAGAATAACAACCCATCATATAATACTTGAATAAAAGTAAAAATACTTGAATGAAAAAAAGACTTTAGTTATTAAAAGTAACATCATATGAAATGAGTAAAAGTTTTAAAGCAGTGCGGATATGTTCTTAAAATATTCCAGTCATAAAAACTAAATTACTGTAAGGATATTCATTTAAATGTGTTTTACAATAGATTCATTGGTAAAATATCTTATGTGAACACAGCAGCAGGGCTTTAGCTTCAGTTGATGTGATGTTAAAAGCTTCAGGACTTTAATTTGTTCCTTAAATACAACCCAGCCTGGGTTTTACACTGTGCACCCTTTCAGCTAATCTATACTAGTGTACATCGATGCTATACTTTTGTAGATATTTCATGTGCTATCTAGTTTCATACTAAAAATGTATTAATCAACAGCTGCATTTCCATTACCTTTGGAAATGCGCAAATTCTAAAAAACGCAATAAAAACTGGTAATGGAGACATTCATTTAAAAAAAACACTCAAATATCGCTAAAAAGTTTTTACGCTTTCATGAGGAATTTCAGATGTTTCAATGTTGAAAAGTGTCGCAAAAGTGTGATGGAAACACTTTTTCCGCAAATACATGACAGAATATGAGTATACCTGGTCACATGACCACTGCTCTCCAAGAAAACATAGCACGATACATGTAGACAGAAGAGGAGACTGGGACATTTCTTAGTATTATACTAAAAAAAATATTAGTGCCACATTAGATGTGAAACACCAAAGGAATGGAGAATGTCCATCTTCCTGCAGTTACGAGGCGCCTTCCTGTGGGGGACACACTTGTGGCTCTTTTCAACAGTCCAACAAAAAAAATCTACTGTTTTATGTTTCTTTCAAATCAAGTCACCTATCAACAGGCATGGCATTTTTGAAGCTGCACCTGTACATCATCCAAAAGTGGTTCTAATCCATTACTAGTGCCAGTGTGATCTCAAAAACACTGCCAAAGGGACATTTTTGTTGTTTTCCAAGATTGACAGTTGAGTTAAAACAATGGCAAATGTTGATAGTGGAAATTTAATGTCTAGCGGAGTGACGTCCTGTAAATGACACCAAGCAAATGAGTGTCAGTTTTAAAAAATTTACTACTCATAACAAGTCTGACGTCAAAATGAGCATGTAGTGTATTCACATTAGATAGTATGGAACGTTTGAGTACGCAAGAAGTACCAGGATGTATACGATATCGGGATATTTTTTAAGTATGCACGGTGGGCACACTAGTCATACTCAACCACCTCATGATGGAATGTAAAATCGTCCAGTGACTGGCTTCAAGCTAAAAGTCAATGCATCTCTTCTTGTTTTCCAATAGTTTTTTTTATATTTAGCTTTTGTAAATAGAGTTCTTGTTTTGAAGTTAATCAGAATATTTGTCAGTAGCACAATGGATGGTCTTGGAAAATCTCCAAAATGTGAGCATGAAATGTGTTTCCACACGTTTTATGGATCAAATGAGCACATGCTGATATTCTACTTGGTCACTTTCTCACTTAAAATGCTTTTCGAACTTTCAAAAGTGGAGAATCAACAGAGATATTTAGCCTTAGGTTTTTTGTTGTTGTAGGTTTGAAATGCATCTTGGTAAACTTGGAAGTATACTTCAGTGAAAATGGTCATCATTCTAACCATATAGTAGACAGTATATACTCATTGAGTTTGTAGTGCATAGTACGGAGTGTGCAATTTCTAACACAGCCAGTAGCTTCCTTGTCTGGTGAATCTTGGTCAGAATAGAGTAAAAATGTTTCATATTTTTTGAACAATCTTTGTAATCTTCTATAGAATTCCCAATCCCACAAAGCCAGAGTTCAAGTCACATGACCAATTGTTAACAAACCCATCGTTTGTGATGGAATCAAAAACAATCTTGCGAGCAGCAATTTCAACCTTTGACATTTGTTTATGTGCATATTTCACTGTATATAAGAAGAAATACCATTTAATTGTTCTATCTATGAAGCCCACACTATGTCTTTACTTCCGTTATTGTCCTCAGAAGCTTTAGAGTCTAAAGAAATAAACACTTGCCCATACCTCAGTTTCTGTTGTATTTAGATCACGGATAAGCTACCAAACGTTGAATTTTGTGGTGTTGACCTAAAAGCCAAGGATGACGAGTCTTTGGTCAGATACACACATGTTGGTTTATTATTACAATATGCAGAGACAAACTAATAGACCAAGGCGTCAATAGTTTCATTAGTGTGGGTGTGAGTCCATCATGAATCTCAGTATTTCTTCAGTCTCCTTGTATTTAAAAGGGATTTTGATAATGACTTGTGTAACCAACACAAGGTAAAAGCCTTCCTTCTGATGAGTTGTTAACCTTGAGCAGCGATTGGTTGTTATCACTCTGTGTAGTGCCACAGGGTCCGTAGAGCCAGTCTGCAAAAATAGTTACAAAGGAACGTAAAGTCAGTACGTCAGACCGACTAGAAGACAAGCAACTCGACTAGGAAAAGAGGGTATTATGAAGTTCATGTACAGCTACTTCAACAGAATGATCACAGTTATCTTTCACTATGCTGTATGATTAGATAGGCAGAAGAGGACATTTGTTTCTGAGATATTGCAACAGATGTTCACCCACATGCTTCTGGATGAACTTCAATTGTAAAAATCCCAAGACTTTGTTTTAAATTTGTTAGATTCCAGATTAATGTAACTTAGATCATCTTTTTGATATGATTTCTATATGACTCAGAAAAAGTAACAGCCACTTGTGTCTAGGTCTGGCATGTTTTGTGTGTTTTTTGCCCTCTTTGGGTTTATTTAAATTGGTCCCTGTTCATTTACATTTGGACTTTTTAGGTTTCTTTATCCCCGCGACCCTGATAAACGGGAATAAGTGGGTATGAAGATGGATGGATGGAGGTTTCTTTATGTGTCCTTCTGGTAACTCTAGTCTCTTTTTGCGTTTCCATGTAGTCCTGCTTATGTCCTCACAAGTGTGTTTGTTCTGTGAGTGATTAGGCTTATCCTGTTTGTCACCCAGGTGTTCTTGTTTTCCTGATTGGCCTCCGTCACAGAGTAGCTGCCTGATTATTGTCTAGTCTTTGTTCAACCTCCAGCGGCGTCTTCCCCTTTCTACTGCACTATTATCTCATTATTATTATTATTATTATTATTATTATTATTATTATTATTATTATTATTATCTTATCTTGTTATTGTTATCTTGTTATATTATTTTATTTAGTTTTGCACATATTAGTCTAACTACTGTTTATATTTATGTTTATATTTTTTTTCTAGTTAATTGTTATTATTTAATGTTTACACTATTGGAGAGAGCACAGTTCACCAAGTCAAATTCCTCATGTGTATAACTTACATAACTTGGCCAATAAAGTTGATTCTATTCTATTCTATTTTAATCTATTCTATTCTATTCTATTCTATTCTATTCTATTCTATTCTGAGTTTTCAGTTCAGGGTTTTTGTTCCTTGGATTGTCTTTTGCTTTTGGACTTAATTGCTTCCAGATCACTCAGAGAGCACAAAGCAATTATTTTGAGATCTCCATTAATAACGATAAAGTAGGTCCAAATGTATGGGCACACCTATATTTTTCAAAAATCGCAATAAAACACGCAATCCAGATCCGACCTGGATGAAACTTGGTGGGGGTAATTGAGGAACAGTTGAGGAACGACCCAACATAACTGAGTTAAATTTCATAAAGATCTGTTAATTATGAACCGAGATGAGATTTTTTTATTTTTATTTTATTTCACCAATTATGTGTGAAAGGGATTTTTTGATTATTGAAACTGATCCAGAATCAGTATTTGGATCTGGATCCCCTCCAAAATATACTGATATCTTCCATGGCACAAGGTCTATCTTCAGTTCAAATTTAGACAAATTTCGCGAAGTACTTTTGACGTAATTCTAATAAAACAACAAACAAACAAATAAACAAATAGCGATGAAAATATGACCTCATTGGCAGAATGTTAAAATTAACAAAAAAGATCAAGATTCTTGTCAAAAGCTGGTCAGAAAAGAAATAAAAACATTCTTACAATGAATTTGTAAAATATTTATATTATTTACTCGTGTGAAAGTGTTTTTCACTTGCATTCACGTATTCATGAGAATGTGCATGGATTTTTTTTGAAGATTTTCTAATTTGCTCAAAGAAAAATAATTCAAACTCTTACATTAGCTGCGTTTCCATTTCCCTCGGAAATGCGCAAAATCTAAAAAGCGCAATAAAACACCCGAATTTTGAAAAATCACTCAAATATTGCAAAAACGCTTACATGAGGAGGAATTTCAGATGTTTCTATATTGAAATGTTTCATTTTTTCTCTTCTTGCTCAGCTTTCAAGATAAGGTCCACCATATTGGATATACTGTTGACGGAAATTGTGCTTAGCCTGGCCAAAAACAAATTGTTTATCTACATTGGCTCCCCCTAGACCAGTGTTTCCCAAACTTTATGTACCCCTTAGCTCATGTTATACATTATTTATTTGTGTCTGCAGGCTCGTCTAAACTCTTTCCTGTGTCTCGTCAAACATTAACCTCGAATTTAGGCCTTTTTATTCATTTATTTTTTATGTTTTGAATTTGAAATTCACCTTTTGGTGTATTTTAAAGAGTTGTGCCACAAACCATTATTGATGAATGAGAAAAAATTCCGTATGCATGTAAAAAAATAAATTTATAATGTTAAAATAAACTGACAAATGTTTCTGTGTACCTCCTGAGAGGTGTTCAAGTACCCCAGTTTGGGAACCACTGCCCTAGACAGCCAGCCATTCAAGGCTGGTTTATTTCTCTATTCTCCAGGATGTTCGTGTAGAATGACGCTCTGTTCACTCCTCCTCCTCATCCCCACGGCCACCACCTAAAATCTTTGTCTCTGAATCAGATCTACCCAAGGTCGTTTCACGCCGAAAATCTGTAATGAAAACCCAGCTTCTGTTCACCCGACAGTACAGTTTTTCCAATTATATTCACAGTGCTATATTACGGAAGGCAAATGTATGTAATTTTGAATTTCAAATATTTAAAGACATTTCTGTTGAATCACTATCAACAGGGAATTAAGCTTTGGGCCCTACAAGTGTGTAATGTTTATTGTATAAATACAATGTAAAATCTGAAGTAATCATAAGGGCAGTTGGTCAAATGTTTTCTTTGTGGTAAATTAAAAAAAACACTCTTCCTTGTGTTTGTACTGATACGTTCATCACATGATCAGATTTACATGGTGAAGGTAATTCCACAGTTTAGTGATTTTTGCAGCTCCAACAAACAAAGATTGACCTTTTTTTCTGTCTTTTTTGCTGATGCTGAGGAAACCTTCCTCTTTGTATATGAAGCATCCACGTACCAACCGGACACACCCTCCACAGCCACAAATGAAAACACCTCAGCAGAATTTCTAACCACAGGAGGGACTGCTGGACCGCTTGTGTCCCTTGGGTGCACTTCACTCATGAGAATTAGAGGACACAAAGGGAAAGAAAGTGTGCAGGTTTGAGGGTTGTATATAAGAGTGTTTGGATCATCCCCATCAATAATCGTGCAGGGAAGCAAAGGATCAGCTGAAGAAAAGTCACACTAACGACCAAGAACGAGATAATGTGTTAAATATAACTGACATACTGCAGATGTTTGCTTCTTTGTCTGATGTCCTGTCTGTGTCCTTGTGCGTCACCCTTTGTTAAATGACCGCACAACCCCTCACCCTGCATGGCTAATGCCAATGTTTTTTCATCCTTGCATTTCGTGTATTTACCTTGATGTAACCCAGCATCTGGAATTCCACTCTGATCTTAAATTTGTCTCACAGAGCTAAAAAACAAGAAACAACCTCCGCTCTCCTGCAAAAGCTCATTGAAGATCAGGGTTACAGTGAAGTAAACACACAGATACAATCAAAGGAATTTACATCAATTGATTGTAAAATCAAGATGTAACCATCACTTATTCTTTAAAGAGTTATTAAATCCCACGGTTTTGGCTGATATGCATCTATGCTGGAAATTCTAACCATGCCTTGAATGTTTGGCTCCTGGAGCATTTATTTAATATCATTCTATATTTGTGAATGGGGAGCAGTTCATTCCTCATACTTTTACTTTAATTCATTTTCATCCTGCAATCGCTAGAAGATATTTTTGCATATATTCTATGTTCTTGCACTGAAATGGTTTGATTAGAATTTACAGTGAAGAATCTGATTATATTTCAATTTTGACCTTGATTGAAACATTTTTTGTTTTAAAAGCTATGATTATTCTATCATTCTTTAACAAGTCAATAGCAAGAAAATAATTTTTTAATTATAAGGTGAAAAAAACTTTTTTTTGGGCGTAGCTGATTTCTCTTTTACAAAATAAAAATGAAAACTGAGTGATCGGATCTTGAAGTTTGGGGTTCAAGGGTCTTGTTTATGTGTGAAATTTGGATTATAACTTTTCCTATTTTTCTATTGTTAGCATTTTACATTTCATGATGACCTGCCTGCACGTCACTGTACTCACTATACCTCTCTATTCACTATTCTCTCAATCCAACCTACCTACCACTCATTGCAGGGTCCACAGGTGCTAGTTTTTATAGGAGGGGCGGGGCCAACAGCGGTGGTTCATGATGTAAGAAGCCACCAAAACAACACAAACCACCATTCTCAGAAGAGGTTAAATCGGGCCCAAAAAATCCAGCCCAAACCAACCTGAGCCCGCAGGCATAAAGCCTGACTCGACCCGAGCTCGACCCATTAACTTAAATTGTAGGCCCGAAAAAACCGTCTTACACCATCATACACCATCACACTACCGTGGGAACAGAATTGTTCACTCTTTTCCCCGCTTACGCCCGCCCTTCCCCCAGCCTCCCAGCCAATCAACACTCAGAACACATGTAAACAAAGACACACATTGGCAGAGAAAGCTGCACGTAGCCAATGGTTACTAACCATGATGCCTTGTCGGCCATGGGAAATCTCAGCATCAGTTAACCACTGAATACACACAAGTGGAATTTAACCAGAACATAGAACCCAGTCCGTTACAGTATGCAGACCAGACCGGGCGGCCCGTGTGTGAAGCGCAGACCTGACTGAAGCACCAATCATATTTGTTCCCTGCACTCCAGCAGCAAGTGAGGAATGAGCAAAATCGGCAAATAATATTCAGTGAATGTGAACGCTGAACAACAAAACGCAACATAACGCTGTCAATATCCCGTCCCACTACTAGCAGAAATCACTTTAGAAATGATACCACAACAATATAGAAGTGTTTTTGTGTTTATTAAAAAATAATATTATAGAGATTTAAAAAAAAAAATAATAAAATATTGAAGCCCTATCTGACCCGAACCCGACTCTAATGCGTGACATCCTGGTTGGGCCTAAAATCTAAACTTTAATTCTCAGTCAATAGCTAAATTGGATTGTAATAGCTGGGTTTCAACCCATAGAGGGCAGTCACTGACTTTTTACGACAAACAACGTCAAATTCAAAGACTTAGACAAAAATGTCAAGAGTTGGACAAGAATCAGTCACCAACACTTCTATATACCAAATACATTTGTTTTCAGCAGAACCAAAAGGTTTGGTAGTTTAATTCACCATCATCCGCAGGTTTTTGAAAACTTTGCATCATTGGTTCTGGTTCTGTTTTTGTCTTAAACCCATTATAATACAATTTTTTAATAAAATATATTTGTATGCATCTTTACCCTCATAACAAGGTGCCTTTTGAGATTTTTCTCATGTTAGATTTATGTTTTTCTGAAAATGACCAAAAATTGCTTTTGTTACGAAGGTGAAGACATGACCTTTTTTAAAAGCTCTGATTTTCTGACCTCCATTTCAAAGAGGGGCCTTGATTAGTGAAAACCCAATTACACAAAAGCAAAAGCGCACAGGAGACACAAACAGAAGGTTACAGCGGCGCTGACTGTTGATACGGTTCTATCAGACAGCTTGAAAGAAGGAAGTCCATTGTCTGAGCCGCGAGGGTTGGCTTGGGGGGGATTGTGTTTGTATGTGTGCGCACATGCGGGAGGGGGGGGGTGCCCTATGAATAAGCGACTGCACTGTTATCTTTGTGTAAAAAGGTCACAAAGATCTGGCGGAAGTAGCAAAAGCAACAACCATCTGTGTTTTCCACATGCGTCGGTTTGATTATCTCAGCCAGGGAAAGCGATATCTGTGCATGTGGAAAACACAAAACACGTATTGTGAAAATAAGCTGGAAATCCCCTTAATTTTTTGCTCTTTTTGAAATGTAGCACAAAGGTTTCATGGGGCTAATCAACAAAGCATTTCTTAGCATAACACCCTATCGGTGCAGAGATTGTAGGTTATGACTCCTTCTGTACTGTGTCTGTGAGGAGATCTGAATCTTAAACCCTGACACAGCTGCACAAAAACCTGCAAGTTTTGGACAATGTCTTGGAATTACTTAATGAATTCATTAATTATAGCTCTACAGGGACAATACCTGTGTTTATAGATAAAGACATTGTGTAGGCCTCATTGATTAATACATTAAAGATAATTTGCCAAAAAAAAAACCACACATGTAAAAGGTTGAAATTGCATGTTGAAAGTTTGTTTTGATCTCAATTGTAAACACTCTCATTGACATTGTTGGAAAAGTGTCATGCATTGTATTGTGGGATGTGGAGTCCCTTATATTGATCCATATAAGTGCTTTTCTGTCATTCTTGCCATTATTTCTTGTGTTTGCCTTCATAAATTCTGCCAAAGTGACTTTCCAACACATTTCTGGTGTTTTCACTGAAAATTGCATCAAAACAGTTCCAGATGTTTAATTTGGTGTTTACGCAGAAAGATCCAAATCAAGCCAAAATGAAATGTCTCACGGAGTGAGGTGATATCACGGGGAACACCAGCAAAAAACTAGAACAAAAAGGGTGTCAAGAGAAACACTTTTCTCCTTGTCTGCTAAAGAAACACATTAAACCACAGTGAGAATGAAGTAAAATAACTTCTATAGCATCCGTTCACGGACTCCACATCACACAATGCAAACAAATTATCTTTAATATATTGATCTATTCTGCACTGTCTTTATATGGTAAAAAAAAAAAGAATGTTCCAAGCATCTTTAATACTCAGGAGCTAAATGTACAGTATATCTAAAAAGACTTCAATCACAACATTGACCAGAGCTAACACTGATTCCTTCATGGCTCTTCCTCATTGCTTACAAGTAATAATAATAATGGCTTGGATTTATATAGTGCTTTTTTGATGAGACTCAAAGTGCATTATAGAAACCATTTTTCATTCACACCATTTGTAGTGGTGGTGGTGGTGGTGGTGGTGGTGGTAAGCTACATCTGCCTTGGGACATACTGACAGAAGCGTGGCTGCCCCTCTGACCACCACCAACATTCATGCATGATTCATAGGACTGGGCAATATAGACCAAAACTGACAACTCAATATTTTGTCTGAAAATGGCGATATACAATATAAATCTTAATATTTTTGACTCCATTAAGTCTTACCAGAAAGACATTTCTAGGTTAAATTTGCTGATAAAAATGCCACACAGGAACATTAATTACCAAACAGCTGCCCAATGTGTGTCACTTTTGGCTTTTCTTTTCTAAGGGACAGCACGTGTGAGTGAGTTCTGTAGTGTGGCTTGTTTAGATGAAGGTCTGGGTTATAGGACGCACTCAGAAATCTATCCAACTGAGCTGTTCTGGGAAGTAACAAAAGCAGCGACTCCTAAAACTAATATTTTAATACAAAATAAGCTATAAAATATATACCTCAGAAATATTGAAAAATTGTAAAGAAGGACAATGTTTGACTGTACTCTATGAATATTAAATACTTGTATGATGATTTATACGGTGTGATTGTATAAATCAAAAAAGAGATAATTCGATATCGGCGATATTGTCATTTTCTATATCAAAAATAAAAAACCTTAGTACATCTTGAATCACAATATATTGCCCAGATCTATTTCATACTTATTAATAAAAGGCAATGTGGGTAAAATGCCTTGCCCAAGGACACAACAACAATGACTGGGAATGGAGTTATTATTGGACGCCCCACTCTACCACTGAACCGCCAAGTCTTGGACTGGTATGAAACCACATGAAAAGCTTTCATTCTTTAACTTAATGGAGTTCAATCAAGTAAGTGTAAATTCTGGCTCATAAGCTCTTTTTTGTGTCCATCTTCTTTTCCCCATATTTAGTATCTACACACTGCCCAAACAGCACACACATTTACACACTTTGGATGTAGGACATGCACAGCTCCATTCAGCCTTAACAAAGAGCACCTTTACCTTTCAGGCTCAGGGAGCTCATTGGATCCAACCACACAGGGCTTGTGAATGTCTGTGGATATTAAAGTGAGAAAGAAAAGCACAGAATAAGCAGGATAACAGTGCAACCTACAGAGGTAGACCATGCCTGCTCATCAGTCCTTACAACAGACGGTGTCTGAGGACACAAATGTTTGCTTTGCACACAGTCCCTTAACATAGTTTTATTTTTAGCCAGTGGACTACTATTTTATTACTGTACAGCTTCAGTGGTTGCAGGCAATTGGGGTCAGGTAACAGCATACCTGAGGTAAAGTTTATTCTCACTGTTATAGGAAGTTTTCATGCTTACATGGATATGAACTGATGTGTTGATTGCAGCCTAAAATGTTAACATAATGCAACGACACTGTCTGCTCTGTGAAGATGAAGAGAGATTTCTCTGGGGGCTTGGTTTCCTCCTCCAGTTCAAAAACACATTTGTTCAATAACAGCAAAGGTAAAGTTGCTTATCGTTTTAAAGCTGCTGGGAATTATAAATCATATATTTTTTTAACTGTATCCCTATTTCATCCAAAAGTTGTTCTCATCCACTATTGATGCCAGTGTAACCTCAAAACCTCGGTAGAAATTGGAGAAACGTCATAACACGGGGGAACAACATAAAGAATCCAGAACAAAAGTACAGTGAAGTGGATCACTATCTTCCTTGTCTGCCGTAGAAACACAACAAATCATAGTAATAATGAAGTAAAAACACAAATTAAAGAAACGTTTCCACTTCTGCGCCCTCTTTGCATTCCTCTACATACAGAGCAGGCTTTAGGTCATTCGGTACCCTAGGCAAGAGTGGACTTTCTACTTTCCTGTTTGGTTTTACTAGTCACTAACACAAATCTTAAAACCAAGAACACAATGTGCAAACAACATTATGTAGGACAAGAATGAAAATAAAATAAATATAAATATGGGCAAAAGATTAGCAGGTATAGTTACACTTTTTTAATATTAATATTCAATTAAGAGAAAACATGTACAATGTAAAGGGTGTGTTTCACGTTTATTATACCTTTTTAAATTATTATTTGGAAAAAATAAAATAAAATTGGGGGGTGCAATTTGGCGCCCCTACAGCAGATGGCACCATAAGCGGCCGCCTGTGTTGCCTGTCGGGAAGGCCGGCCCTGTCTACGTAACTCGCAGTCCTACAAAGCAATGCGCGAAACCTTTCAGAAGTTTAAATCACATGACCATTTGTCAACAAAGCCATTGTTTATGAGTCTTTCAATCTTTGTGAAACTATGTGCACCTTTGTTCTCCCCTCCCAAATTGTGGAAGAAATACCTTTATTTAAAGTTATTGATCTGTAAGTCTTTATATGTCTTTGTTGGTGCCATTATAAAAACTTAGTTGTACTTCCCATCAGCTTTAACTATTCAGTAGAATACTTGAAGTGAAACTAGTGTGTATTTAAGTGAGCTCTAATACTGTAGGCTACCTATTGTGTGCCTGGTTTAGATTAAATATGCATTAGGCTATTCCAGTGACACAATCATGTGCCTGTTCCTTTTGTTTTTCAGTTTAATACTTCATCATATTGCTGACGATAAAAACACAGGTAGAGCTTAATGGTGGTGTAATGATTTGCATTTTTGCCTCCTGCTTGGAGGTCCTGATTTGATTCTGTGCATTCTGCATTCATGCTCTAGTCATGGCTGTGTTCACTCACAGTGGATTGTAAAGAAATTCAGTTAATATAGTTGTACAATGATAATTAAATATTCTTATGTTAGTTGCTCTTGTAGAGAGCTTTATGACATAATATATGTTTGTTTATTGAGTAGTTTTTTTCACACCTGAGAGCCTAAATGTGTAACTACCGTTACTTGCCAAGCCTGAGGATATCCCACATCCTTGTATACTTTTGTCAGTGAACTATTTCTCTCTCACACTGAAATCAGCAGCTAAACTACCTTTTTTAACCAATGTTCATAATTGTGCAAAGGCAGAAGAATATTTGCATATTTGTGTTTTAAGATGAAGTAGGAGTTATGCGTTTGAACACATAATCTCTTGCCATGAAACAATAATGCATTCTGCCTAGAAGGAATATTGCTGTATTTTGCTGCCACTGGAGAAGTGTGAGAAGAGTTCTTCTCTACAATTAGCGGAGAAAGTCCATGGTTTGATTAAATAACAACTGTATTTTCTGACGCGCAAGATTTGTAAGAAGTTCGAAATTCATAAAATTTTAAAGGCCAGGTGGTAGAGGGGTCGTGGCTGATCGAGAGGTTGGGGGCTTTCATACTCGAGTGCACATAGAGTGCACCGCCGCATCGTAGTTTCCAGTAAAATCCTACATTTCCCACAATCCTTAATGCTTCTCTGTAGTCCTTGTACTCTTTCTTGGACGTGTTTTAAAGGTGTCAGTACATATGTAGCTCATCTGCCAGTCTCTCCTCAAAGCTTGTCTTCATTCTTGGTAATGCAGATTAAAAAGAGAGGTAAAACAACCAATGCACGCCTAGAAATCCCTCTTGTAGGGGCCGACGTCACAACATAGGGGATGAAAATCACAGCGTTGGGAGCCCCTACGCTCAACAGCGCTGGCGAGAACCCTGCTTTCATATCATCAGCTCTGAAGTTTCTCAAACGGAATCTAAAGCTCATAGTAAACATCTTAGAGGAAAACATGGTCCTGGTTGTGCATTGCTCACAATCAATAAAACCTGTCAATGAAGATTCGACCCACTGCAGTGGTCAAACGCTTTGCCATCTAATTACAAAGGTGTGTGGGGGTCACTTTAAGCAGTGAAAGACCTTTGCCTGATGAATCGATAGCTGAAAATGATACACTTTACTTATTATGACCAGTTTGTGCAGCTGTGAGACTCCATGCTCTACTTTTATGCATCATCCATTGATGTGATGTAGTATTAAAACTAGTGGTGGGACTAGAATTTAAAAAAAAAGCTCATTTATTAGAAACTTTGTAATCATTTAATCTTGATTAATCTGAATTAATTGCCGAACAGTATTTGACCAAAGAAGCAACATTTTCCCAATTTAAATGGATTTTGGTATACGACTGAATCACAGTAAATGAGCTTAAACAACAAAATTGTGTTCATTATTTTCATCACTGAGTGTTAACATAATACGCAATATGAATAAAGAATATTATGATTGCATTGTTCACAAAGCACAAACTTAAATTTAACCAAGCTTTATTCATGCTTTTCCAAATGTTCTGTAAACTTTCTAAAACATTTTTTATTTATTTGTGTGTATTAAAATAAAAAAACAAAACAAAAAAAAACACAGTACAGAACATTCCAGAGAAGTAGAAACTGAAGAGTGCAAAAGAGTTAGAATATCTGTGACATGGAATAAACAGAGCAACGGATGAAGCTGATGAATTTAGTTTGAAATAGTCTTTCTACATAGGAGCTGATAAGTTAGGTCAGACAATGCTATCTGTAGTACCGCTTCTAGCCCCGCCCACATCCTCTTCCACCGAGAGTGGTGGACTGTTTACAATCATTTATCCACTGACAATGTGTATTTATCACTCATTGGACGTATTCATTTTAGCTCTAAACCCTGTCATCCAGAGTGTGGATTGGCAAAACTGCCTGCTCGGAGCATGTTGAGGCTAGCACTGCCCGAGTGGCCGTGTTAGCTGTCCGTGCTAGCCGCTACATGTTTAGCATTGAGGTTGTAGCAGAGGCTATAAGAGCTCTGATGATCGATAAACTCTTTCTTTCATAATTTGTTTTTGTTTTCCATCCAGTGTTATTATAAACTAAAATGAACACCCACGAAGCACAGGAACTACTTCTCCTTGGGTTCTCCTGTAGTCTGTGCATCAGTATTATGAATATACCGGGAACCCGTGAAATGAGAAAAGTTCTACCATAAGTGGAGTTTGGTGGGGTGGGGGTGAGGGTTAATATAATGCACATAATATACAATCATTTTAAGTGCCATAAAACACAGTGACTGTGGGGCGTACCTTGGGGTCGTGCTGGGTGGGTGTATGTGGGGGCGCGGCCTGTGGCTCTTGTCCTGGCGGATCCGCGTCGCCGGTGGTTGGTCTGCTGGCTGGGGTGCGGTGTTGGGATGGGGGTGTTCCCGGGGGTGGGTCTTTGGGTTCGGCGACTCGGGGTGCGCTCCCCCACCATCTGCCCGGGTCCCGCCGTGCTCCGTGTGGCCGGCATGGTTCGGGAGGTGCCTGCGGGGTGGGTCTCCAGCTGTGCTGCTCAGCAAGTCCCTGGGGCCCACAGCGCCGCGTGCCAGTGTGCTCCATCTACCCTCTCCGGTGGCCCGCCATTTGTGAACGGGCCGGGCTCATACCAGACAGGCCTTCTACATGGACACTTCACTTCACTTACTCCCAGCTGGTCTGGCTCACCCACTTGGTGCACCACACACATATACCCAACCTTTGGGGGGCTGGATGGTGGGGCAAGGGGTGGAGGGGCCCGCTGCCTGTGCTACTAAGTAGTGCACTCCCACCTCTAGCTGCCCTACTAATCCCTCCAATTTTAATTACACCTCAACACACCACCCCCCGGAGGATGGGACCACCACTTCCACCCTCCGGAGCTATTGCACCACATACACATATATACATATAATAATAATAATGCATCAATTTTATATAGCGCGTTATCATAGACACTCAAAGATGCTTTACAGAATTAAGGCCTTATTCTTTCACTCCACACTTTGTGGTGGCAAACTACTGTTGTAGCCACAGCTGCCCTGGGGCAGACTGACGGAAGCGAGGCTGCCATAGTGCGCCATCGGACCCTCCGACCAGCACCAACACTCACTCACACACTACGTTCATACTAGGCAATGTAGGTGAAGTGCCTTGCCCAAGGACACAATGACAGATACCACTGCAGCGACTGCCACCCCACTGTGGCACCTGGAATTCTCAGTGGTCCCCAGACATGCTTAGCTTCCAAGATCTAACGGGATCGGGCAATGACAGGCTGGTATGGCCACGAATATATAAATATAGGTTGGATGGGGAGCACCCATCTTTAGCTGTTCCTGCTAACTGCGGACTGGTGGGTGGGTCCGGGGCGCCTTTGGCTGGGGGCTGCTGCTCCACACCGGTTGTGTGCAGAATTCAGGCTTATTCAAGAAGTTAACCGCTTTAATTTTGCCCTGAAAAATTGTGGAAGTGTAGTACATCCCTCTGCTGCAGCCGTCTGCACTTTAGCGGGTGGGAGGGGCTGCTGCCGCGGCTCTACAGACAGTGAAGGATGGGAGAGTTGTCGCTGGAAGTCGCTTAAAAGTTGAAATTTTTTAATTTTGAGTGACGCTTGACCTCGTCGCTCAAATCACGCAAGTCACATCGCTTGAGGGGGGATAACTTGAGGTTGCGTCATATACATTGATATGAATGTAATCTAATCGCTTAAGTCACTTCAGTCGCGTTCGGTGTGAACGCACGACAGATTCCTACTTACATAAAACTAACTTGACTTTTTTTAATAGTGAGTCGATGATCTCTCTTCAACCAACAGGTCAACTACTGTCTGCATACACAATCAAGTTCAAGTTCAAGTTCAAGGTTCTTTATTGTCAAATATGCACCATGTTAAACATACAGCACAGATGAAATTGCAATCCCCCCCCAATCCCCAGTGCAAACCTGCAGTGCATAAAAAGAGCACTTAAAACACAAAAACACACAACAAACACACAAAAAAACAACTAGCAGTACTATACAACAAATAACTTAACTAAAGACATTCGGACAACAAATAACGAACAACAGACAATCGACAGACAAGGCACTTGTGAGTGTTCCACTATGAGGTAGAATGTGGATAAATTACTATGAGGTAGAATATAAATAAATTACAGTATTAATAATATAAACAGAGTGAAGATTAAATTACGAAGTTAAAAAGTGAGGTAGTGTGCAAATAGTACAAATAGCATAACAATACAATGACGGCTGTGCAGAATTTAGGGTGCGTGAATTAGTGGAGCACGCGGGGGGTGGAGGTGGAGGGGGGTGATGCCAGGTCCTGTAGGGGCAGACTGTGGCAGGATGAAAGGGGGGGGATGGAGGGCAGAGGGGGCAGAGGGGTGAAGGAGGGTAGAGAACTGAGGGCAGAGGGTGGAAGGAGGCGAAGGGGGGATGGAGGCAGGGGCAGGAAAGGGAAAGGGGATGAGTGGACGAATGGGAGGGAGAGCAGGGAGGGAGTTGAGTCTCCTGACAGCCTGGTGGAATAAACTGTTCTTGAGCCTGCTCGTTCGAGCACAGAGACTCTGCAGTCTCCTCCCAGATGGCAGCAGGCTGAAGAGGCTGTAGGACGGGTGGGTGGGGTCACCTGCAATCCTGGTGGCTTTGCGGGTGAAACGTGAGTTGTAAATGTCCAGAAGGGGGGGAAGAGAGACACCAATGATCTTCTCAGCTATTCTCACGATGCGCCGCAGAGACTTACGGCAGGACACGGTGCAAGCGCCGTACCACACGGTGATGCAGCTGGACATGATGCTCTCAATGGTGCCACTGTAGAATGTGTGCATGATGGAGGATGGGGCTCTTGCTCTCCTCAGTTTGCGGAGGAAGTAAAGGCGCTGATTAGCTTTTTTGGCCAGTGATGCAGAGTTGAGGCACCAGGACAGGTCTTCGGAGATGTGCACACCCAGGAACTTGGTGCTGCTCACCCTCTCCACTGCAGCACCGTCGATGGTCAGAGGAGCATGCTGGGTGTGCGTTCTCCTGAAGTCCACAACAATCTCCTTCGTCTTCTCCACGTTCAGATGGAGATTATTGTCCTTGCACCACGAGGCCAGCCTGCTCACCTCACTCCTGTAGATTGACTCATCGTTGTTGTTGATGAGACCCACCACAGTCGTGTCGTCCGCGAACTTAACGAAGAGGTTGGAGCTGGAAGATGGGGCGCAGTCATGGGTCAGCAGAGTAAAGAGGAGGGGGCTCAGCACACATCCTTGGGGGGCCCCCGTGTTCATCATGATGGTGCTGGAGGTGTTACTGCCGACCCGAACTGCCTGTGGTCTCCCTGTCAGGAAGTCCAGCAGCCAGTTGCACATGGGGGTGCTTAGGCCCAGGTTGTCCAGTTTGTGGATGAGCTGCTGCGGGATGATGGTGTTGAATGCTGAGCTGAAGTCGATGAACAGCATTCTGACGTGGGCGTCCTTGGTCTCCAGGTGGGTGAGGGCTGAGTGGAGGGCAGTGGAGATGGCGTCGTCGGTCGATCGGTTAGGCCGATATGCAAACTGGTAGGGGTCCAGGGTGGAGGGGAGGGCAGACTTGATGTGCTGCATGACCAGCCGCTCGAAGCACTTCATGAGGATGGGGGTTAGTGCGACCGGGCGGTAGTCATTGTAGCAGGATGGAGACGGCTTCTTGGGGACCGGGATGATGGTGGTGGCTTTGAAGCATGTGGGGACAACAGCTTGGCTCAGTGACGTGTTGAAGATGTCGGTGAGGACATCTGTGAGCTCCTCTGCACAGTCTCTCAGGACACGACCTGGGATGTTGTCAGGACCTGGCGCTTTCCGTGCATTTGTTCTCTGGAGGGATCGCTTCACGCTATCCCGGGAAAGCGTCAGTACCTGGTCGCCAGGAGAAGGTGGCGTCTTCTGTGCTGGGGTGCTGTTGTCTGCCTCAAAACGAGCAAAGAAGTTGTTGAGGTTGTTTAGCAGAGAGGTGGAACTGTCACAGGTCTGCGGAGGGGGCTTGTAGTCCGTGATGGTCTGGACCCCCCGCCACAGGTTCCTGGTATCTCTGCTGTCGGTGAACCGGTCTGCGATCCTCCTGGAGTATTTCCTCCTGGCCAATCTGATGCCTCGTGACAGGTTGGCCCTGGCAGTCCTTAGGCCCCCCGCGTCCCCAGCTCTGAAGGCAGTGTTCCTGGCCTTCAGGAGCCTATGGACTTCACCTGTCAGCCATGGCTTCTGATTGGCCCGAATGGTAAAGGTCTTGGTGACCGTGACATCGTCCATGCACTTTTCCATGTAGGACGTGACGGTCTCTGTGTACTCCTGGAGGTCGGTGATGTTATTGTTGGTGGCTGCTTGTTTGAACATACTCCAGTCAGTGGTGGAAAAGCAGTCCTGGAGTGCTTCTGTGGACCCCTCAGGCCACACCCGTACCTGCTTCCTAACTGGTTTGATGGCTTTAACCAGTGGCCTGTATGCTGGCATTAGCATAACAGTGGAGTGGTCTGAGGCTCCGAGGTGGGGGAGGGGGAGGGCTTTGTAGGCCCCTTTGTTTACAGTGTAAACATTGTCCAGAATATTATTACCTCTAGTGGGAAACTTGATGTGGCCATGAAGTTGTGGAAGCACACTCTTGGGGTTCGCGTGGTTGAAGTCCCCAGCCAGGATGAGAAAAGCATCAGGGTGTGCTGTCTGCTGCGCACTGATGTGTTTGTGGAGATCATTCAGAGCCTCACTCCTGTTGTTGGTGGAGCCAGGAGGGATGTAAATTGCTACCAGCAATATGGCACTTGTCAAAAGACAAGGGAGACTGGCCTGACTGACTGTTGATTTTTGCAACAGTGCTGGGGCACTTGTGGCCACTCGGGGCGCTCGACATGAAAGTTACAGGTCTAGTTACAAGGTGTTGCTCTAAGTACAAGTACAATTACTGATTTAGAAATATACTCAAAAATGTACAAGTATCCATAAAAGCAGCTCAATTACAGTAGCGTCAGTACCAGTGACGTGCCATGACCACTAGGGTTGGGTAGGCACGTTGCAAATCGAGACCACCAATGACAATTTCATGTTTCTGCTGGCAAGTGTTAATCAAACAAAATAAACATTGTAAAACACCATTAAAGAAACATAAGCAATTATTTAAAATAGCTTCCATAATCTCCCAACAAGATATATCTCATGACACGGCAGCGCATCCGTTGTTTGTGTTGGAAACACAGAAGCACAGAGAAAATAACAACAACAACAACTCATCCTCAGTGAGGAGCATCCACAATGCCAATCCTTCCTTTTGTACCATTCACTGTTTATAGTACAAACAATTTTCTGACCTTACCTTTGCTGAAGGTCTGGTAGCTCAGGTGTTGGTCTCCCATCTTTTAAAAGCTGTCGTTTTTCCTCGAAAGAAAGTTTCTTTATCATAGCGCTGTCATCCTGACTGTAGTGTTATCCCACCCACTAGCGAGAGAACTTAGCAGAGGCCACGTTGGATCAATTCACTAATGCATTGTGAACTACGTACAGCATTTTGCATAGCGCGGTTATGTCCAAAGGCAGCGTGGAGAGCTACCTTTTTACGTAAAGGGTTTTCATCTTGGGGAACTGACCGCACATGTGCAAACACATAAAAACATGCTGTGAGGCCAGAGGCAGAGCAGTAATGTGCTTTTGGGAGGGGGTGTGGCCTCCTCCTGCCTTACAGCGGGTTGAGACTGTGTAGCGTCTCTGCCGTACCAGGAAATAGCGATGACTAGTCATTTGGGCTATGAAACGCACAAAATACTGACACTTTCAGACTTATATACTGTAGGCTACCGGGAATTGAAAAATAAACCCTTTATAATTATATTATTAATATATTATAATTAAAACAAATAATGAAAATATCAATTCACCCTTGGCTAGGCATTGCCTACCTTGCCTACCCTGACTGCATGTCACTGGTCAGTACTTGTAATCTATGACTTTTACAGCTGATTATCGGTGCTATGGACCTCACCTCTCCTCCTGATCTGACCCTATTTCTGTTTGTTTTTAACTGTACAGCTGCGGTGATTGGGGAAGATACAGTAGGTGTGTTCTCTGCTACTACAACATGTTATTACTAAAGTCTCCATCCTCACTTTCTCACTTCCAGGCAAGCCATGTTCCAGGTGGGGTGACAGTGCACAGCTACAAGCTGCCCAGGAAACTCGTGTCCTGTGTCTAAAAACATGTTTTGACCGTCTGCTCCACATCTGTGGGAGGGGAGGAGGTGGGGGGGGGCTACTATTTACTCCTCAAGCTATTCTTTTAAACAGCAATATTATACAATACTCTTGACAGGTTCTCTTTGCACACCCAGCAAGAGCAAAACATATTATGTTGAAAAGAAAGCAAAAAAAAAAAGTTCATTGATTTGTGCCAATTGTGAGTTCACAGCCAGAAAAGAAAGCAGAGCGTGGCTATCTTTAGTCATCCGATTCAAAAACAAAAGGGTTCTCCGCCACAGCAATAAATGTGCTACTACTAGCATAAAAAAATAACTTGGCATCAATACTGCACAATGAATATTAGAACATAATACTGTGACAAGTGGAAGCAAAACATCTGAGTCACAGAGATTGGGTTAGTTTAGTGGAGCACATTGGAAAATACATTACTCAGCTTCACAGAATAAAATGTAAATAAAGAATCATTTAAAAAATAAATAAATAAATACTGCAGCAGTCATAAAGGACTCATTTTCACATTAGTCAACAAAGTGTTTCCATATTTCACAGTTTGTAAATGTTTAAACAAAAAACAAAACATGTTTTCTCAAATAATTGTTTATTCAAATTTTATTCAAATATAAAGCATTTTTAAATATTGGTTGTGACATAACAGCAATTTGTATTAAAAGTTTATTATAGGACATTTATTAATTTAGAGCCATTTAATATACAGTCATTTGTTTGCTCTAGCCTTTATTTATGTTAAATGCAATCAATCATTTAAGTTTAAAGTGAAATAATTTTTTACATTGTGCCAGTGAAAACATTATTTATTTATTTATTTATTTATTTATTTATTTTAAATGTAGGTAATTTCTTTGCCTCAATGAAATAAAACAGTTGGCAGGGATTCAAAACAATATAATTAAATTGAAAATATTATTTTACATTGAATCAATGATAAATCATTAGATGTGAATGATTACCTCAATTGTTTTTTTATTTCATCCGATGTTTTACTTTTTTTCAGTGTGTTATAATCGCTTAAACCAAACATAGGCAACTGGCGGGCCGGGGGCCACCAGCGGCCCTCGCCTCAGTCTAATTTTATGCGCCCCCCAAAGTAAACGTACAAAATGACGAAAGAATACACAAAACAAAAGCAAGAATACATAAAAAAATACACAGAATTACAACATTGTTGGAAAATACAGTAAAAGACATGAAAAACACAAAAAATACTTCAAAAGCACACAAAAATACTACAACAATGAACAAAACAACAACAGTAAAACACAAAATTACTCCAAATAACACAAAAACGAGAGCATAAATACCCAAAAATCCCTCCAAAAAACATAAATTTGAAAGAAAAAAATGAACAATAAATAAACAAAACGACAACAAAAATACACAAAATGACTCCAAAAAACATACATTTTAAAGGAAAAATATACAAAAATACAACAAACATACACAAAAGAGATGAAAAACACAAAAAATGACTCCACAAACCTACAGTACTAACAAACAAGCAAAACGACAACAGAAATACACAAAAATCCCTCTAAAAACACAAAATGACAACATAAATCCACAATTTGACTGCAAAAAACACAAACACACAAAGGGACAACAGAAATGCATATAATGCAAGCATAACAAGCAAGACAACAACAAACATACAAGTGAATGACAGGAAAACACACAAAATTACTATAATAACCCTTTGTAGTTTCCTGTGTTAATGCTCAGATTGGTCATTATTCTAAATGCTGACATGAATGTTGATCATGTGGCCCTTTGATCACACAAACACATTTTTGTTGCCCCCCAAAGTGCCCAGATCTGGCTTAAACCATTTATTAATTCATGAAATGACCCTGTGCCAATGATAATGTAACACTGATTAATGTTAATGTTAATGTAACGCTGATTAATGTTAATGTTAATGCAATGCTGATTACAAGCACTAGCATCATCTTTCTGAACCTCATGTTGCTTTGCACCTGCAGCAAAGTCTATTTCTTCCCACACCATAACATAAAGGATGAATTTTTTTTTTCTCTTGATATGTATGCACCGTGTGTGTTTGTGTGCGTGTGTGCGTGCGTGTGTGTGGTGTGTGTGTGTGTGTGTGTGTGTGTGTGTGTGTGTGTGTGTGTGTCAGTCGGGCCTTGTGGCTGTCCAGTACAGCTCATTCTTTCATTGTTCTTCTCCGACCTATCTCCATCAACTTCATCTCCACTGTGAAAATCCCAGAGGTGTGCTGTGCTGCGTTTGTTTGACCTTCAAGTAAAAAAGAAGATGGGGGAGGATGAGATGAGGACTGGTCCCATCTCAATGTGTGGGCGTTTAACCAGCATTGGGAGCTGTCAAATCAAAGACCCCAAACAGGGCGATGAAGGCAGCCTTCCTGGGGTACACAAGGTGTCTCTGCCCTTGGAATCTCTCCATCCTGAAGCTGTTTAAAGTTTTTTTTTTTTTTTATGTTACCCAAATCCTCTCGCAGAGCAGAGAGCACAAGTTAACTGCACAATTAGGTTATATCTATAAGGCCCAGGTTCCCAAAGTGGGGTATGTGTACCCCCAGGGGTACGCAAATTGTCAGAGCAGGGAAGTCAAACTCATTTTAGTTCAGTTTAATCTCAAAAATTGCAGATCTTAGGTGGGAAAAATAACAGTTTTAACATCAATTGTGCCTTGGTTCTTAATATCAGTCCCTGCTTGATCTTTGTTTTAAAAATTATTGATTTTGTAACAAATTTTTATGTAATTTAGAGGAATTTTGTGGAATTTTTTTTGTTCTTTCACAACAAATGACTGCATTTACGTGATATAAACCAGTGTTTCTCAAAGAGGAGTACGTGTACCCCTAGGGGTACGAGATGGCCCCATACGGGGTACTTTCCAGAGAGAGAGAGAGAGAGAGAGAGAGTGGAAAATGAACAAATGAAAAATATGGGTTTTATAATGTTTATTTTTAGTTTAAAAAAATTATAATCATAATAATTATGATAGAAATGATCTTGATTAGAACATGAAATGAAAATACAAGGGTCAGTTTTGGTCCCACACCACATGATAAAAACTACAGAAATAAATCTATTCTGGAGGCACTAAATCAGTGTTTTTCCCATGTAGGGTTGTTTGGAATTTAAATGTAAAAGTCTTCTAAAAAAAATTGGCACGCACCTCAGACCAGGTGAAAAATTCTATAATTTGGCACAATGAAAAAAATCAGTTGCAAACATTCGACGCTAACAGCTCTAGCGGAAAGACGATATGTCATGTTGACCTAAAAATACTGGATGAAACTTACTGTATAAGATGTCGCTGATGAAAAACCAGGCTTTGATCAGTGGGAGGGGCCTATAATGTTTTCCTCGCCATCACATTCATGATGCTATATTGGCTATTTTTTAAATGGATTCGCATCAAATCCAGTGAGTGGTTTTTTTTTTTACTGGTTTTCCCTTTATACTGGGTTTTTAACACATACTACTGTGTAAAACGGCCTTCTAACTCATTTTACTGGTTATAATGGTTTTTCCTGTTCTACTACAAGATAATTGCTATTGCTAGGCTAATGATAGGTGATTACTACGTTAGTGCTATTGCTAGGTTATTGCTAATGTTAGCCTAATACTAATACTAGGTAAATGATATTGCTAGGTCAAAGCTAATACTAGGTTAATGCTAACGTTTGCTAATTCTATTGCTAGGTTAAAGCTAATACTAAGTTAATGCTGTTGCTTGGCTAATGCTGGTAAAATTCAGAGACTACTTTCACTGTAGGGCTGCATCGTATATGACGTTAGTGTACAGGAGTAGGGGGTACATGGCTTGAGGTTATAGGTGTGAAGGGGTATAGTACCGTGAAAAGTTTTGGGACCCACTGGTATAAGGGGTTAATGTGTTGTTAAGGAAGTGTTGCCTGTTGTGCAGGAAACTGGGAGAACAGTTTCCTGTTATGAGGAGGGGGTTTTAAACTGGTTGCATTCACTCAGTCATGCAACAGATGCCGATGCCAGGAAGTGCAGCCTAGACTGAAAATACTGTGGTGTCCTAGAGATATTTCCTAAGAAAACATTCTTTATAAAGCTCACCAAGCACTATTCAGGTTGAGGAAATGCACTATTCAGTAACTAAAACACAGACAGATCGTATTTTGATTGTATCTGATCCGAGGGCCACATTATCAATATTCATTTAGACAGCATTTAGAACAATAACTAATCATATAATTAATACAGGGGGGAAAAAGGGTTTTGTCTTTATTTGGGTTTTTGATATTTTGTCAGTAATTTTGTGTTTTTGTTATAATTTTGTGTAATTTTTGTGTTTTTGAGGTCACTTTCTATATTTTTGTTGTTGTTTTCTATATTTTCCTGTCATTTTGTGTAATTTTGTTAACAGTTTGTGTTTGGAGCTATTCTATAATGTGCTATTGTTTTGTGGGGGTTTTTTTGTAGTTATTTTGTTTGGTTTAAGTGGTTCTTGTGTCTGTCTTTGTTGTCATTTTATGACTAATTTTGTGTATTTTTCCTGTGTTTTTGGTACTTTTTGCATTTTGCTGCTAATTTGTGTGTTTTGGGAGTTATTTAGTGTATTATTTGGGGCTTCATATCCCTTCCAACTTCTTGAATTACAATTTTTGGAGGCTGCCAGATGCCCATGTCTGCTATAAGGGCTGTCCTAATTTTTCATCATCTGTGTGTCAGGAAAAGAACATATGCTGTAGACCAGGGGTGTCAAACTAATTTTTGTTCAGGGGCCAAATACAGAGCAGTTTCATCTCAAGTGGGCCACATATTTTATGCAAAAAAACAAGTAATTTCAATTACGCATCTGTGTGTACTAGGGATGTAACGATTAATCGTAAGGCAGTTAAAAATCGATTCATAGGTATCACGATTGATATCGATCTTCTGACAATTGAATCGCAGTACTTTTTTAACCAGCAGGGGGCGCTATCCAGAAGTGTAGGCGGGCGGAGTCTGCTAATACTATCTTTCTGGCTGCCTTCTACTCTTAAATATGTTAATAAATGATTCATTACCCCTTCAGCACGGAAAGAATATCTGCAATATTATATGAATATCTGTAAAAGTCACGTTATTCTATTAGCTCTGTCTGCTAGCATAGCATCTCTTCTTCACTGCCAGATTAGCTGCATGCCAACCGACCACTGGGTTACCAGCGCCCTCTGCTGGTTCAAATAAATATCTGACGTAAATACAGGGCGATGACGTTTTTTTTTTTTTAAAGTCGAATCTTTAAGGCACAAAATACATTTTCAGTTGCACTTTTAAAAAGAAAAAGAACTATTATGCAGTTTTGCATTGTTTATTATAGAACCAGAATTTAAATTAATAAGCTTCTTCTTCATTTGTATTATCCCTTTATTTATTTAATTCAAGATTTATTTTTAGTTAAATTGCATTAGTTTGAATAGTTTATCAAGGGATTCTTTTGACAATGAAAAATAAAAGGAAAATAGTACAGTATTTTCTAGTTTTTCCCCCCCAAAAAATAAAGGAATATTTTTCAATCATCATTTGTCTACAGTCTCATTTTGTAAAATAAATCATGAGAGAATCGTATCGTGAACCCAGTATCGTGAATCGAATCGTATCGGGAGTTGAGTGAATCGTTACATCCCTAGTGTGTACATAAAATACAAAATATGTAAGAAATCGACAACATCCAAGCAATAAGTGACAAATATCAGGATCTTTGCATTAAATTTTCTAGATATTGTGATCAATTTCTATTTAATTAAGGGAAATATTATGTAATAATTTAAGGAAATTTTAAAGATTTTGTAGGAATTTTGAGTTTTTTCAACAGTTGAACATCAAAAATGACTGCAAACATGTGATGTAAGCACCAGGAAAAACTGTCAGTTTCAGTTTGACACATGTGCTGTACACTATCACTAGAACAGCTGCTGTTTGAGAAAATAACATCAATGTAAAGGTGTACAGCAGACATGAGAAACTGACAGCCTGGGGGCCACATGCGGCCCTCAAAAAATTGCAAAAGGACAACAAAAGGATAACAAAATGATTTCAAAATCCAAAATTAACAACAAAAAAAAACTCACAATGACAAAAAAATTGCACAAAGTGACAGCATAAATAAACAAAATGACTCCAAAAAACCCACAAAATGTACATAATGATTCCATAACGTGCAAAAAAACGCACATAAAAGAAGAGAAAAATTGAGAAAATTGTTCCCTGCATTAATCTTTAGATTGGTCAGAATTCTATATGCTGAGATAATCAGAAAATCATCTTTTTGTGGCCCCCACTGTGATCAAAGTTGCCCATCCCTAGTGTACAGTATCTGCAGTATAAGGAATAGAGGCTGTCATTTTACCTTTATGTAGTAAATGTCTTTTATTTATCCTTGCTCCATTACTCTTTTAAGATTTATTCATTACCTCCACCAAGGAGGTAATGAATAAATGTAACATCTGTTAATAGGTAATTTAAAACAAGTAAAAATGGGGGCTGTCCTCATTTGGAGCCACTGTATTGTTATTAATGGAGATAGACAATTCTTCCACACCTTTAATGTATGAATGATCATAGTGATGACGCCAGGATTTACCTGGCTTGTACTAATGTTATAGTCCAAAAGCATGTATGTGATGTCTGGGGTGCCGAATGTAAAAACTCAGCCACTGTTTCATAGCCGACATATTTTGAACATTTAGCTCATTTTTCTTTCATTTGAGACAAATTCATGTCAAAATTGTGTACACATGAAAAATAAATCTAAATGTTCAAACTAAATGTAAATGTTAAATCTAAATGTTAAATCTAAATCTAAATGTCAAATGGATCACCAAGTGTAAAGCTAAATGTTTAGAAATTATACAAAGTGGGCTGGTCGGTGCCTATTGATCACAATGCCCCGCCCACTCTCCACACACCCCACCCTCCAAGGTCTTCTGAATCCTTGGTGTCTTCATCACTGAGAAAAGCATGCCGGTGTTACGTACTGAGTTTACCTCCGTACTGAGATTATAACCCTAACCCTAACCCAGTCCAATAAACAAATAAAACATGCGTCCGTTCACTTTAAAAACAAAAATAAACAAATATTAATTGTTATTATTTTTTAGCAAAAATTAATTTTTCGGTAGTGCACATATATAATCTAAGTACGATGCGTACTCAGTACATGATACCGGCACTGACAGTGGATCGACATCTGTTAAACTGTGATAGACAGATGATGATCTGCCTACTTTGCTTAATTTCTAAATATTTAGCTTTACATTTAACTTTAAATTTAGATCTTACATTTAGATTTTACATTTAGATTTAGATGTACATTTAACATTTAGATTTTACATTTACATTTAATATTTAACATTTAGATTTAACATTTACATTTAGATTTTACATTTACATTTAATATTTAACATTTAGATTTTACATTTACATTTAGATTTATTTTCCATGTGTACACATTTTTAACGATGATATAGAATATGCTGTTTGACAACATTTTCTGTCTCACTTGAAGAAGAAAAAGTGATCTAAATGTTCAAAATATGTCAGCTATAAAAAAAGTGACCTATTTTTACATTTGGCACCCCATGTGATGGCCATACAACATACAATAAATAATATATTATCTACAGAAATTGGCGTAATATTAATCCTAAAGCATCAGCTTTATCTGTAGGTATTGGTAGTAGAGCTATATTTGGTGTGCGTAACGCGGCGCGCTGTGGTCCAGCCTCGGAAGCGCTTCTCTCCGCTCCGCAGCAGCAGCAGCTCCTCCTGTTTGTTCACAGGCAGGAGCGCACAGTGGCACCACTTCAGTTCACCGTAGCATCAGCACGGACAAGCCAGCAGTTCATGTCCCCTTTTAGTCGTCGCTTGCCATCCATCCAGAGGCTCCTTTTCACGGTCTTTACCACTGGAGGAAAATGAAACACAGAGCTGCTGATTTCTCACAACTGGACGTGCGCGCGTTATGTCTGTGATCGCGTTAAGTTTGGACGGACTGAGCCGGTGCACGAGGGAGGAAATGAGGATGACTTTCGGTCTCCGTGGATGATGAACCCAGGTTAGTACCAGTATATAATGCAATGTGTGTGTGTGTGTGTGTGTGTGTGTGTGTGTGTGTGTGTGTGTGTGTGTGTGAGAGACCTTAGATGATAGGGAACAAGCTGCAAATCTTTGAATTTTAATGAATCCAATGAAGTTGCAAGTATGTTTTTGTCACTAAAAATGATTTTTTTTATTTTATTTTGTTTTTCATGTTAAACCATTCACTACTGCCATACAATTAAGCATATAGTTTATTGGAACATCAATTTAATTTTAGTTCCATTACAATTAATCATTTTACTATAACAGAAGGTTTCAACAGCTCTCATCAGATCAATTACGGACCCATACTATGGGATCATTATTGTTACAATAATGGCCCCATACAATTAACTTACACACATTTGTCTAAGGATGTAGATTACCATAAACCAACGCGCTCTCAGAGAAAATGCCCAAGAGGAGAAATGGTTTTTCTCTTTGATTACAATAGCTCAGAAGTAGGAATATAATTCTTGTCAATGTAAGAACATAAATAAATGCTTTTTTTATTGGAGTGCCCTACACTTAGGGGCTTATCTGGCAATTGGAAGCACCTCACATTAGGTTTATATGAGGTAACTGAGTGATAGGTTTTTCATTGTGTTACTGCAGGGTTTCCACAGACTCTATATTTCTAAGGAGTGACACTCGAGATCCAGCCTGAAATCATATCTTGCCCCCCTGTTGTATCACTTCCTATGTGTTTCCAAACATTTTTGTTATATTTGAATTCTTGTTGCATAATTCATATCCTGTTGTTTGCAGTGAGGTGCTTTTCTTCAGACTGGGATACTTGTTTTTGCTCCCTCTTTCATTGTTCTTTGACACACTCAAAAAACCTTTTCCCAGAGAACAAAAGTGTGTGTGTGTGTGTGTGTGTGTGTGTGTGTGTGTGTGTGTGTGTGTGTGTGTGTGTGTGTGTGTGTGTGTGTGTGTGTGTGTGTGTGTTTTGGGAGAATCAGGGAAGAATGACAAGAAGGAAGTCCATTTATGTTGTGAAATGTGAACTCCTGGAAGTTTATGGAGGAGTGTTGGGGGCCACGCTGTTAATGTCCCCTATGGACATCCTGCACCGAGTCCTTTCGCTGCTGCCTAATGAACCTGGAATTCTTACTTTTATCTACTTTGGACAATATATTAGACAAGACTGAACTTTTCTGTGCAAGTATTGTGCCCATAAAACTTAGATTTTGATTGCACAAATGGGACAAACAAAGAGAGTGCACACAGGGTTTAATAGGATGTGCGTCAGGGCAGGTACTAAATAACAGGAAAAGAACAGGGGTGTGTACAGTCTTAGTAAAGGGTGGGTGTGTCTCATGACATTAATACATTTTACTACTTTTGCATTAATAACTGACTTTTAAAAAAGTATTTATTTTACACTTATTTTTTTTATTTGATTCTATTTTTATTTCATTGCACTAAGCGCTTTCACACGCATACTTTCACTTACTGGAAAACATGTTTGTGATTCTCATTTAGTCAGCCCTTTGATCCTTTCAAGCTTTTCCTAAGTGATCTTTCTGAATCTGCATTTCCCAAACGGTGGATGTTATTGTTTCTTGGCTAAAGTACCCAGTGGCTCTGTTGTTTTTCCTGCTGATAATGTCCCCCTGCAGTTTACTGCATGTCACTGACTGCAGCAGAGAACATGACTTCCTTTCAGTGTTTTCTATTCTCAATCACGAGTTCCTTTGTAGAGGTGAAAGTCTCTGAGTACAAGTACACACGTTACTGTAACTGAAATGCCTTTTTGGGTACTGAGAATATTTTTAAATCAGTAATTTTACTGGTACGTTTAAAAAACAAAAAAAAAGAGGTAAAGTAATTCATTAAATTTCTACACCCAACATTTACTAAGTGAATATATATTTTGTTTTAAAATGATCAACGGACATTGTAAAACTACAAAAAATAGAGTTTATACATAGGATATTTACTGTATGCAAGGAAACCATGGCAAGATTTATTACCAAAAATAAACATGGGGGGTTGAAAGTAATTAGTAACTTTTACTTTGAGTACTATTTAATTCAGCTACCTTTTACTTGCACTTGAGTATTTTATGTACGTATGACTTACTTGTTCTTGTACTTGAGTACAATTTCAATCAAGTAACAGTAGCTCTACTTAAGTAGGATATATCAGTACTCTTTACACCTCTGTTCCTGTGTATGCTTATGTAAACTTGTAGAATCTAGAACCATAAATAAGTGACCAAATAAAGCTGTTTAGTGTGAATCTATGCAAAGTTCATTCATCCATTCATTCATATTCTTTTTGTGCAGATTTCCAAAACCCACTGCAAGTGCCCCGGCCAATGCTCCGCAGCCACCTCACCATCACAGTGCAGTCTAAGCTGATGTCAAGACCTGGTCCTCCTGTTGCTCCAAAGCCCAAACCCCTCCTCAATGCGGAGCTTTGTCCTCCACAGAGCATAGGTAATGGAGATGTAACTCATTCTGATGCCGAGACTGACGATATCCATGAAATGACCAAGAAGGGAGAAAACGAAGAGGAGGTCAGTGAGGGGGCGGATAGGGTTCATGTCAATGATAAAAGAGGCAGCGATAAGGAGGACACCGCATGGGAAGAAACGAAGGAGGAAGCAGATAAAGAAAGAGAAACATTAGACAGTGTTGGTGACATAGTGAGCATTTGCCATGAGGACACAGTGAAAGCTGATGATGCTTCTACAGTCAACACTACTGAGGATGAAAATACTGAGAGTTACTCAAACCAACCTGAAGGAGCCACTCATACAGACCATGAGAGGACATCCACACCGTCACTGCCTGCGACTAAAGTCGAAGATGTATCTGATAAGGAGGAAGAACTGAGTTTTACTGAGGCTTCAGATGTGGAGGAAGAAAACCTTAATCAAACACAGTCACTTTTCCAAAACGACAACTTCCTGCATGATGACCTGTTCAACGAGCTGCAAGCCAGAGGATTCGCATTTGGATTTAGTTTGCTCCCGACTGTAACTGAGGAATACCCCTACGATGTGATCGGCAAGGCAGATGATGCTAGTGATACATGTGAGTCATGTGATCCGGCTGAAACAGGGGACACAGAAGTGTGGCAGCCGGAACGTGCCACCAAGGATCTGTCCGGCTGCTTCAGATTCACATCCAGCACTGAGGATGTGTTTGGGCCTTACTCTGTCATAGAGTCGTTTACTGGACAAGAAAGTGAGACTGCTGACCCTGAGTGGTGCAAAGACGATACGGAAACATCTTCAACTGCAAATGAAAAGCACAGCCCAGGTGTTTCAAACCAGGAGCCTTATTATGTGACATCAGATGATGTAGATAAGTTAGAGGACAAACAAGCCATCTTAGAAGAGGGTGAAGATAATGAGGGCACTGTGTCAAACCAGCACGAAGACAAAGCAGGGGATAGTGAGTCTGTAAACGAGTATGCAGACATTGACGACTCACTCGGTCCCAAAGCAGATGATCATTCTGAGTGTGCCTCATCAGAGGATTACGTTGAGATAGGTGATGAGGATGACAATAAAGAAACAGAACAGAAACCGAATAAAATAAAAACAACAAAGCGAGAGCAGGCTTTTCTTTGTCAAAGAAAAAGTTGTCAGCCTCGCTTAAGGTTGTGCAACATTACCGTGCCAGCAGACCACGACTTGGGCCGCACCCCAGAGCTCACCAACAGGGTAGTGTTCGCCCACACCACTGAGGCCTTTGAAGAGGACATAGAAGAACTGGACTGCCACATTGTGCCTTATTACGAAGACACAGACTCCGATAGTGACGAACATATCTACGAAGAGGCGATGTTTGACTCTGAAGGTGAAAACGTGTCACTGGATCGAAAAACAATTGTTACAAGATCTCGATCCTATTCTGGAAAAATTCCAGGTTCTGTGCCGGAAACTGTTCCAGAAGAGACAGGAACCGAATACCAGACACATGATTATTGCACGGTGCCCATAGATCAGACCATTGAGTCCCTCACCCCCTCTCCTAAAACAGTGGGAAACTGTGGGATTCCATCTGTGAAATCACGTCGTTTCTTGTTATACTCTCGCTCCACAGACAGTCCAGAGCTGTCCTGGACCACCTCAACCACGATATCATTGAAAGATGAGCTACGATTGAAAAAGAAGGATGACACTCTGTCACTGCCTTGTGTCATGCCCTCGTCCGGAAGCTTCTCACAACGTAGCCATCAGTCTTCAAGTGGGGTTTCCACACCGACGTCTTTAGTTGAAATACCTCCACCATTTGAGCTAGCATACATTACTAAAAGACCAGTCACAAAGAGCTCACCATCACTTCTGATCCAACACGAGCCCAGTGATGTACCCAAAAAGAAGAAGTCCTCCTTCAAGAGGTTTCTGGCTCTTAAATTCAAGAGGAAAAGTGACTCCAAGGGTTTTAGTGATGGAAGTGTCCGTTCCTCACGATCTTCCTCTGAGTCTAGCCACCATGGGCCAGTAAGAGTCATTGAGCTTGATCGCAAAAGCACTGGAAGCTCTCCTCAAATTCAGTCCAACAGAGTGAAAGCCCAACAGCGTCCTTCAGAACTCTCATCCACCTTGATCTTCAACAAAGACCACTATAGAAGAAAAGGAGATCCGAAATTTTGTTGCAAAAGCGTCTTGAGAGTCGAGTCCTTTGAGGGGCGTTCTCGGCATTCGATTATGCCGCTGCCTATGACTAAGCCACGCTCCATCTCCTTCCCTAGTGCGGATACCTCAGACTATGAAAACATCCCGGCCATGAGTTCAGACTACGAGAACATCCAGATTCCTGGAAGACCCACACGATCTCATACTGTTACTGAGTTCTTTGAGAATTCAAACAGGACAGCAGCTCCATGCAATGAGAATGATGGTTATGTGGATATGAACAGTTTTCCTGGCATCGACAGCAAACCCCAAACGCCACAACAGGACACTGAAAGGTAACATGTTACATTTGTTATAACAGAAGTATTTAGGGTATGATTATTGAATACAAATTATTCTATACTGGAGAAATTTGTTGTAAGGCCCATTTATACTCAAAGTTAAATACGGATACAGACGGAGCCTTCCATTTTTACTCTGTGGTAATTCTATCTGTAATTTTCAACATATTCAGAGAGATTACAGATACAAAGTGGAGCTGTGAAGGTGCCTCTTACTGTGGTATTGATAGTTCTCCTGAGATACGTATAGGACAAGTTTTGCATATTGCTTATGTTTTTCAGTCATCTACAGTATATGTTTTGTCTCTTGTTTTTGGTTGCAGTGTGGCAGAGACATTATAACCACTGACAACTGACTCACAGCTGCCGCTCAGTGCACAGTTGTAGTAACTTCCCTGCCAACAAAAGGGATGATTAGAAAGTATGTAAGCAGTGACAAAAAGATGGCCATTTCAAAATGATGGCCATACATTACTTTTTATGTAATTGGAGTATAAATGAGGCCTTAGAAAACACAGCTGCTAATTACCATAGCAGGATACAAATACTGTACTAACTGTTGTGTTTGATGACCTGTGTAGTCAAAGAGATGGCTAACACTGGAAGCTCTCTGATGTTAAAAACACAATAAAAGTGCTTTTTTTACATGCTTAGATGCTCCAAATTTCCTTTTGAAATGTCTTTATTTCCATTTAATCTCCAAGTCACGTCACCTACAGTATTTAGATGACTTTAGTGGCTAATAAACTTCCTAAAATCATTCCAAACATGCTTAATAGGGTTAATAGAGCTACTCTTTTATCTTTATATGTTTCAGAAAGTGGCATGGTTACGCTGATTCGAAACCACTGTTGGCCATTATTGTGGGCCATTGAGCAAGTCCCTTAAACACTAACTGCTTCAAGGTTGTCATTGTATCTTGTTGTCAATGATAGCCTGGTTAAATAAAATAAAATAAAAATGTCAGTTGGCCACACTTTTGACTCTCAGCCACCTGATTAATGGGAAAAATACCATGGAAATGTCTGATATGGTCCCGAACACTTTATGTGAAACCTTTAATTACCGCCAACTGGCGAATCACCTTCACGTTTTGCACTAAATCCCACGTAGCCATGAGATAAGGGGTGTAATGCCTCTGCAGAGACGTTGTCACCAGGTAAAATGATCACCAGTTCAGCTAATACACCAACAGCTAAACCTGTCTTTGTACCAGAACCTTTTCAGAATAATCTAAACTGCTTGTTCATTATAACATTAAAAACACTTCAGGTGAGGTTCTGCATTTATTTTCTGTCACAGGATAACATGATCACTAGTCCAACCTTAACATCTGAAATTTGGAATGGGATGATGAGTGAATTTTGACATATTCGTCCGTTTCCTGCGCTTGCTAGACATTTCGTCACACGTTCTCTGGGGAAAAATTAAGCGTCTTTTTTAAATATATGTAGAGAAAAAAAAACATTAATTCTGGTTTCTCATCCATATTCCTTGTTTTGAGTCCTCTTGAAGTATGGAAATATCTTTCTATACTGACTTTGTGATGAACAGCATAGGTGAGTTACTTTTACCGTAGTCAGCTAAGTTGTTCAAGCCAAACTTATTGACTCAGAGGTGCAATCTTGACCCCGGAACAGCTGACAGATATTATTACACTGTATCCCCGATGAGCAGAAAGCATCTGGCTGAGAAGAGCCGTGTGTCCCTCTTGTAGGAAAGGGTTCCGTGTGAGGGATGAGCAGCTTGCTTTGTCAGGCTACGCTGGCTTTAGGAAGACGGACAATGCATACGGGAGAGCTTACTCCTCTTTTTCATTTGGTGGATTTAAAGGTCACATCTGGTGCTTCCGCTTTCTTTACAAGATTGGAAATATAATACAGGTAAAGGCAACTGAGCATAGGTTAGTCACATTAGCATCTTCATTATCGAGGCAATTAAAAGTAGAAAAAAGGTGGGGGAGTTTCTTTCACACATGAGAATGGAGGGAGATGAGGAAAGGGTGAGAGCTCAGGCAAAGTGTGAAACGCGGAGGAACAGATCACTTAGAAAACAAAGAGTTCAGAGATAAAGTATAAGGTAAGGGAGCAGGGGTAGAAGAAAGAAAAAAAAACAACAGAAAGAGAGCGGGAGCAGTTCTGCCGTAATTGCTCTCCTGTACCTGACACTGATGGTTAAGTTTAGGAGTGCTTTTATTAAAGTAGGTCTCTCCTGGGTGCTTCTCTTTCATTAGACCCTTGAGGGGCCACTGAATTTACTGCAGCATGCAATAGAGTGAGGAATAACCATGATCCGACTGTACAGAATTACCTCTTCATGTGCCACAGCTTGAGCTACCACAAACCACAGTCCCCTCCAGTCCTAATAAAACGGTAGTGTTGGATGACCTCGGTGTAACAGCTACTGCAAAGAAGTTCCTTTGAAAGACAAACAAATATCCTGAAACTAAAGGTTTTCATTTCTTTGTCTTGTATCTTCTTGTTATCCTAATTGGTCAGATCTGCCTGTCAGTGAACAGTCTCATTAGATCTCAGAAGCTAAGCAAGGCCAGGCCTGGTTAGTAGTTGGATGGGAAAGCACTGAGAATGCATGTGCTTCAGTGGGAGGAGTGGCAGTCACTCTAGTGGTATCTGTCATTGTGTCCTTAGGCAAGACAATTCACACACATTGCCTCGTATATACTGTATGTGGTGTGTGCGTGAGTCAGGGTTGGGCTCAATTACAATTACATTTTCAATTACCCATATTGAATTACGATTACGATGACCAGCATTTTTTACAATTACAATTAAATTACAATTCTTTTTATCCTCAGAAAGTCCGTTACAACCTTTTCAATGACTAAAGTTTAATTATATTAAATCACAATTACTGAGCCTGAAATAAATAACCTAATAAAAGCTAACCTTCCTCTTGTGTTAGCATCTCTTATGATAACGGGTCCTAAATCATCTTTAAAATACACTAAAAACAACAGTCTATCATCTAATCTCATTCCCATCCATTGGTTACGTTGTTAGGCTTCCTAATCAATGAAAATATAGGTTTAAATATTTTTGTTGCATGCGTCTGAGCCTTTTTTCTGTCAGTATACACCTCAATTTCTATATTTTTTAATGGTAAAGGGGGAAAGCTTGATATGAAACACATTTTAATAATTGTTAACTACATACAGTATGTGTAGAACTGTACATGGAACTGTAACATGGTTCACCAGTTTAGCATTAAATTAGAATTGACAATTTTTATACATTTTTGATGAGATTACAATTACAAAGTCAACTATCTAAACTCAATTACAATTTAATTACGATTACAACAGCAACAGTGTCTTAAAATTACAATTACAATTAAAATTATGCCGTCCCGACAATAATATACGATTCGCATGTCACAATATGATATATCCCAACACTAAACTAAGCTAATATAATACTAATAGTAATTTGTAATTTATAATTACAAATTTCATCTTTACAATTTCATAATGATATCAAATACAATTTATTTGATTTTTTACAAACTTGTGAGTAAATGGTCACTAACTGTAATTCAAGTACAAACATCAAAAACAAGTAGAATGTTCATCAAACTATCAAATTACATTTTTGAAAAAAGTTTAGCTTTTGCTTCTACAACAGATTCTGATTCTGTTAAGTTCTTAAATTATTTTTTTTAAAAAGTAACCACATACATCTATAAAAGTGCCCAGTATGTTTTATGAAAATAAAGTGCAATCAATTTTGAGCTAAAATGCATTGAGGAGTGAGGTACCGTAATTTCCGGGCTATAAAGCTCGCTGTTTTATTGGCTGCATTACAATAATTTAGCAATTTTCTAAGAAAAATCCACACATATGCCGCAGCATAACATAGGCCGCACCCTATTGGCTGATGAGGGTGCCCTTCAGACAACACAAATGTCCGTGTTTCAACTGATAAGTTTCCTTTACTACATGAAGTCTCCTCCTCACTGCCCCACGTCTACATATCAGTCCATTTACAGCTTTTTATGGTCACTTTTTACTGGATCCAGACTGATACACAGCTTCATCTGCTCTTCTTCCCGTGAACTCCCGAGGAGCGATCACAGCAAGTCGGACTCTGAGTCACAATACGGACGCGATCACTTCTGAACAAATCCAAAGTGGTATTTTGGTAACTTCATGCTGTTATGCTACTATTACAAACTGGCTGACTTTTACTTTAGACGGAGCAGAGATCAGAACAACCTGGACACAGCCTGTATCCAGGTTGTTCTGATCTCCGCTCGGTCTGTCCTTCCTCCTCACGGAAGCGTCTCCATCAGCCTCAGAGTCCAAAGCACCGATCAATCCTGAACAATCCTAACGCCGTGATTTACCAACTTTAGCTGTTTATCCTTCCATGACAAACTGGCTGACTTTTACTTCATCCACACTGCTGCCGCTCTCTCTCTCTCCCTTCTCAACATTTCTCCGCGTCGTTGCTATGACGAGGCAGTATGCCTCACGACAAAATGATTGATCAGAATGATTCAGTGCGAGCAAGAACGAGTTAATGTTAACAATTTCATTGTTCCACCTGGTCTAATGTGACGGAGCCCAAATTTGTGATGGCATGAAGCTTATAAAACCGGGAAAACTCCGCAATTTAGCCGCGTCATTGTTTAAGCCGCATGGTTCAAAGCGTGAGAAAAAAGTAGCGGCTTATAGTCCGGAAATTACGGTAGTTTAACAAAGTCTGATGTGGTTTACTGACATATAGTCAACTTAGTGCAATTTTTTTCGTTAAAAATCCTGATTTAAAAAAAATATTGCAATATATCACCATATCGATTTTTTCATACACCCGTAATATTTATTGTTACCCTTTGTTCAACTGTCATATATCCACTGTTTTCAGTTTTATATCTAAAGTGTAAGAACTTGCTTTTTTCCGTATCTAATATGTATAACTTGTCGAAAACAAACAGCTTTGGTGAAGCTTTCTATCAAAGGTTTTGTGCTGCTTCTAGAACTTTGAATGGCTTTCATCGTACGCCGATGTGTAGACATTCTTACTTAGACGCTTTACTAAATTACACTGCCCTCAATGTTTAGAAGCGTCCTCTCTGTTCTATCTCCAAGTCTTTACTGCATTCCCCCTGTGAAGTTTCTGTTACCAAGGTTGCATTTTTGTCTCTACTAGCCTGGGTTGTGTTAACGTGAGTGTACACACCACACAAAAGTCTTGTATAGATTGTATAGGTGGTTTTGTGCACCATTTACTGTGTACATTTTGCAACAAATTATTCAAATCTGGACACACATGCTGTGGTAAGCCTTTGGCTCATGATGACAGTGATTTATTGGGAATACATTAAATGGTGGCTTTGGGAGAACAGGGAAACAGTTGGTTTTTTGTGGCAAAAAAAGGACCAAATAGCTTTAGAGCAGTGTTTGCTAAAGAAGGCTGCAGAAGCACGTGTGCATTTTAGCAAGAACTTACAAAGCTGCTCTAGCAAAGGCTTGGCGAGAGTTCTTTTTATTTGTGTGATTAATCGAGAACAGCTTTCAGGATTGACGTTAACATGAGTATTCAGGCTGTGCAAAAAAAACGGATGCACAAGGGTTTTTGTGAGTGTGCGTACATGTGTGCATGTACCAAGTTACAGCCTACACTAAAATATAAGTTGACGTAAAAAGATGTCGTGTTCGTAGCCACAAAATCTAAATAGTGCAATAAAAACTGTTAATGGAATCACCTGAATTTGCTAAAATATGCTAAAAAGTTTTTACGCTTTCATGAGAAGGTTTTAAAGACGTTTCGATATTGAAATGTATTGCAAAAGCCCCATGGAAACACTTTCTCCTCAATTACATGGCCCAAAGGCTACGTATCTGGTCACATGACCACTTCTCTCAAAGAAAACATGACACGGTACACGTGAACAGAAGAGGAGACTTGTTAACATTATACTTAAAATCATTCATTAGATGTGAAACAACATCTACATTATTGTTCAGGGGCCAAATATGGACCAGTTTGACCTCAAGTGGGCTGTAGATTTTAGATGAGGGAAAATACAACTTTAACATTATTGTGCACTAGTTTTTAAAATCAGTGGAATAGTTTGTGAGAAATTGCTAAATTTGTGGAAAAAATTTGAATTCTTTCCACAATTTGCAATTAAAAATGACTGCATTCATGCAATATAAACAAAGAAAAAATGCATGCCCCTAAAATATTGTGGAGTTGCTGAAATTGAGATATCTGGACAACTGGATTAGTAGTATTTGGTAATCTTCACAATAATTCTTGTTTTTTTTATCATTTTTACTTTCTCCTGCGGGCCGAATTGGATGCTCTAAAGGGCCGGATTTGGCCCCCGGGCCTTGAGTTTGACACATTTGCTTTACACAATAGTAGCACACTCTCAAGCTTCTCCTTTGTATTTCCTGCCTCACTAACACTGCCCTCTCTTTTCACATCTTTCCACCTCATAAAGTCCAGCTTACTCTTCCTTAGGGAGTGCTGGTCATATTCAGAGTTGTTCAAAAATAATGCATTATTATTATTATTATTATTTTGCAAGATTAAAACATGTATATTCATCATGAAAAGATTTAGTGACCAAAAAACAAAAAGTACAGTCATTGCGCTTCACTTCCAGCATAATTTGTCTCTAAAGTCATCTTTCAGCAGTAAAGAACGAATATTTATTCCTGTAAGAGCAGTAAAGTAGTTGCTTTGTGGTATGCTCAATAAAGTAATGCTAATGTATGCAGAATTATACAGCAATTTTACCCTTTGGCCCCATTTTCACTCCTAACTTCCAGCATGAATCCTTTCAGAGGGGTGACAAAGTCTTGGCTTGGCGTTATACACCACTGCTCCACTGCTCCATCCTCTGTAATGTTGCCATTAGTAGGGATGAGGGAGCCATGTTGGGCACATTGTTGCACAGGGTGGTGGCTGCTGGCTCTGCTGTGGAGTGGTGGGCAGGGTGTGTCGGTGGTCAGCGGGCCTATTGCCAGTCGCCCTGGGGTCAATGCCAGGTCATCCCCGGGGAGGAAGCCTCCAGCCTCGGAGCTTCCCACCCGCCTGTTTACAGGAAATGCAGGTGAAAGGGAAGGAGAGGGCGAAGTGAGGATTGGAATAGAGTACCACAGAATTTCATAGACTATAAAGTACATTAAAACACACAATGAGGGATGTACAATGGTTAGTGTTCCCCCGCTGTATAGAATATCTAAGTTTTACATCCAAAAACCATCATTCTGCTGTGGCAAGTAGAGTTTTACAAACTTTAATGTGTTACCCTGAGTTAAATAAATGTAGGGCCTCCGATTTCCTATGATTGGAAAACAGACGGAATAAACAGAGTATGTTCTGAAACAGAAAAGAAATCTGACCCATTTTTCTTCCTCTCGCTCTCTCTTTATTTAATAGGCAGTGGCTATCCGTACGATTGCCGTATCCATATACCGATATTCTATCTGTACGCAGCGCCCCCTATTTGGCCAGTTTTGGTTGATTGACTAAGACTAAACCTTACCATTAACCCTAACCCTAAAAATTGTTGCGATATAAGGTTTATAACCTAACCCTAATTCTAATCCTAACCCTAAGGCGGTACGTACTTCTACTTTGGTAACCGTACCAATAGCACCAGGGGTTGTCCATATGGCAACCGTACAAATAGACACTTTCTATTTAATATCGGGCCCCAACATGATACAGAAATGCCTCACATGCTTGTTTTGGGACAATACCACACATTTACACGCTATTTTTCACTGGTAAACAGATAGGGTGACCATACGTCCGGTTTTACCCAGACAAGTCCTCTTTTCCTGTCTTGTCTGGGCTGTCCGGGGATATTTGACTAATTAATGAAATTGTCCAGGTTTCCCTGGGACCTTGAACACATCTCGGGGACATGTTTATTTAAAAGACTGTGATTATGCTAATATTTGCTCTATCTGAGAAATTTGGAGTAATCTTACCCACATGTGATGGAATCATTAAATGATGCCGATTTGTACTGACAAAATTGTCACACACGAGGAAAAGAGAAAGAGGGACCAATGTCCAAGAGAAAGAGAGAGAGATTAAAAGACTAAAAAGCAGTGGATTTTTTTGAAAAGGTTATTTTTTTAAATGTATATTTAATGTTCTATTTTGAGTTTTTTTGTTTGTTTTAATTTCTCGGAGGCGATGTTTCTCATAGTAGCGTCCTGATCCGATATCGGATATCGGTCCGATATCAGCTTGAAAATGAATATCGGATTCAAATTTCCGATTTTTTTTTATGCAATTCAGTTTTTATTTTCTTTTATTCAATAATAGAATACTGTAGATATAATGTTGAAGGTTAAAATGTATGTAACCAATTGGTTATTAATATATGGGTCAGTTTTTTTTATACCTACTGTTACTGACTATTGTTCTCTGTTTGTCTAATATCACTTGATCAAGTCTTTTCTAACATTCCACACTACAAAATAAGTAATTTTTTTTTTTTTTTATTAAAAAAAAAAAAAAAGTAATAAAAGTATTTATGATTCATGCTGATATCAGATCAATATCAGTATCAGCTGATACGCAAGGCTGCAATATCGGAATCGAATCGGAAATTAAAAAGTTGTATTGGGACATCCCTAGTTTCTCATATTGTTTCAATAACAGATTTTAAGGTTTATATGAAATTATTATAATGCATAATAAAGGTGATTGACTTGAGTCACCATTGATTTCAGATTATTTATTTTTTTAAGTCTTCATCATAAAGAGAAAAAATTATTTTTAAACCTTATGGACAATAACAACTATATTGTCGATTCAAGAAAACGTTGAGTAATTTGAGTATGAAGAGGTCGGCCCAAGTGTGTTCTTTTTTGGAAATCAAAATATGGTCTAGAAAGAGAGACAAATGGATGAATATGTCCACAACCTTCACCAAGTCAGTGTCCCCTCTATAGACACGCCCACTCATGAATATGCATAAGTAGGCCGCAAATCAGCCTGTTTGTGTCGAGTTGCTCAGAAAGTGACTTTTCAGAGGCTGAAACTCTAGAAAACAGGTGAGTTTGGGAAATTAAACCTTAAATACTATGTTTTTGGGATTATTAGAACAAATGGAGATGGATGAACAATAGCATGACATGGGCCCTTTAATGGTGCATTACCTCCAAGAAATGTTAAGCTCTCGCACTGATTTCATCGTAACCCTCACGCTGTTGTGAATCCTATCAAGCATTTAAAATCTAAAATGAATAACAGTAGTTGACTCTATTACCCTATTTAGTTGTTTTTGGTACAATATTGGGACGTTTAATAGCCAGTAAAGTCATTTAGGGAAGGATGATGAAACGGAAACCAAACGGAAAAGTGTAGCGACGTGGGCGTGTCGCAGAAATGTGTAAACCCTGTAACAAACTTTTTAAAAAGGAAAATTGGAGTTCCTATAAATGATGCAGTCCTACCTCTTCTTCTTTCTTCTAATTATTTGACACAACAGCCACAGGCTACATGTAATCATCCTCCAAAAGGCAGCAAACACTCTAAGACAGCTCCCTTATCCTTAATCCCCCCCATTAGTATCTCTGTCTCCTATTGTTAGCAAGCTAATGAAGCCTATTCAGTCGACTCTATTTCTTGTAATAGACTCATTACAAGGTGAGGAAAACAGGCCTGTCTGATTGGTGCTAATATATATTTCAATACACCGCATGCAGCTCAATGGGTTTATCCATTACAAGCATCATCAAATTCACAGAGGATTGTTTGGATCGCTGGCGTTTACCACACGGAAAGTGCTTCCTCCTTTAAATTTAACACAGTAGATGTAGTTTGGTCATGGTGTAGGATACATTTCCCGTGTTTTGGCCTTATGGTTGAATAAAAATGTGTTTATTTCAATTTTTTATAAACCTTTAAATGTCTTATCGTTCAACTTCATGGGAAGAAATTGTAATTCATAACAAAATAATTTAAATAATGTGTTCCTAGTTTAAATTAAATTGATGTCAGACCTTGATTATAGCATAAAGTGTGGCTTATCAGTGAATACAGCAGTAGAGTTTTTGTTAGTGGTATTTAAAAAAAAAAAAAAAAGTAATAGCTAGTGCAGTGGTTCTCAACCTTTTCAGCCTGCGAAAAGGTTGAGAACCCCCAAAAAAAAGGTCCCAGAGTCCGGGGACCATCACAAAGCTGTAAATCCTTGTGTTAATCAGAAATAAAATGAGTTAAAGGGGACCAAAAATGGTGGAAAAGGTGGTGAAAAGGGATTTTAAAAACCACAGAATTTGGTTAAATGTTGCAAATTAGTATATATGGCCAAAAATGGATAGAAAGTGGTTAAAAAAAGGATTCAATATTGTTTCGTTTAAACTGGCAAATAATAAACGTGACAAACTGTGAATGTGGTTATATTATCAAAAAAAAGCATAAAATATGGTGAAACGAGGTCAAAAGTGACAATAATGGGTCAACATATGCAACGTTAGGTGGGGAAAGTGGTGGAAAGGGTTTATAAGTGCTGAAAACGTCTTGATAGTGGAAAAAATGTGCAGAAAAGGAATTGAAATTTGATGGAGAAGTGGCAGAAATAGGAGTAAAGGAGCAAAAATATGGCAAGAAAAAGTGATTAAGATAGGTTAAAAAACAGCAAGTTTGGTGTAGTTAAAGAAAAAGGGTTATAAAGCAAAAATGCGCTAAAATATTTTTAGCTTCTTGAAGGCACCTGGTGACCACCTTCCAGTGTTACGTGACCCCAAATGAGGTTCCGACCCCAAGGTCGGGAACCCCTGAGCTAGATCACACAAAAACATTTACTCTCTTTTTTCTTAAACTCATTAAGTAGAGCTTAGGTCAGGCCCAGCCAACAATTATCATTAAATTCTCAGTAAGCATGTGCTTCAGTTACTCTGTGAACCTTATATGAAGTATGATGAGCATGTCTAAATGAAGATGAGGTGCCAAGAGTAACTCCTTTGGTCTTTGTGTATTCACACTAGAGGAAACACAATGATGACAAGGCAGCAGAATCACATCATCTATTAGGAGGATCGTGGGAATTGACACAAATATATAGAAATAAAAAGCATTTGAAATTCCACTCCAAACATAGGGTGCAGATTGTAAAGTTGCACATGTTAAAAGAAACAGCAATTTTTTTGCAACTTTTAGCAATAAACCACTTTTAGTGTTACTTTTGACCAGATTTACAGCCATTTTTGTGAAATTTGTGACGTTTTTTTTTTTCCCGTGAAAATATAATGTCAATGTTAAATCTCAACGTTAAATCTAAATTTAAATGTTAAGTCTAAATGTTAAATATTACATTTAAATATAAATGTTAAATCTAAATGTTGCTGAATGTTAAATCTAAATGTTAAATGTTCTGTCAGTGAGCTTTTTTTTTTGGTACTTCCGGTGACTTAGCATATTAGCTAAATATTTAGTTTCACCCGTGACATTTAGATTTAACGTTTAGATTTAGATTTAATATTTAGATTTAAATGTAATATTTAGATTTAGATTTTACATTTAGATTTAACATTGACATTGTATTTTTATGAGAAAAGTAAATATCACAAATATTGCTGTAAATCTGGTCAAAAGTAACATAGAGAATTCACATTGTTTTTTAGATGTGGTTTGTTGCTAAATGTTGTAAAACGTTGCTGTTTATTTTAGCATGCGCCCCATATTTAACAGTAAACATTACTGTTGTTTTCTTGGATACTTCACTTACATTAATGAACGAGTTGTGCTGTGTTGAGAGTCTCGTCTCTGCCACACTACCCCCTGAGAAGCTGTGGCTGCAGATGTACCTTCTCTCCACCAGTTTGACTGCAATGTAAATAAATGAAATGGATTAGAAGCATCACTCATTTAAATGTACAAAATAATAAATAAGTTTTAATTTTGTTAAAGTTTAGAGGGAGAGAGAGTTTGAAGATTTATGAGTGATTAAAGAGCATGAGTTTGGATGTATGCATGAAACGAGAGGTTTCATGCATACATCCATGCATGCTGTCTCACAGTTCAGTTATTTATATTTATAGTTATATACATTTATTTATGGATTAAATATCCCCTGTTCTATACATATACCTGAGGTGAGGGAAACAGAACATTTCACAAATTCATGTTAATAGACTGGTGGCTCAGCAGTTAGAGAACAGGGTTGTGAAATTTGTTGGAGAACCAGAGGGGCTGGGTTTGAACCACTTCTGGGAAAATTACCTTTGAATATTTATGTGGAGAAATATATTATTCATAGTAGAGCTGGGCAAAAAAATTTTATTTATCGATTAATCTAATTTGTAGATAAAAACAATTTTTATTTTGCAAATTCAAGTTTAAATTTTGAATTTTTTTTTTTTTTATTTCTTTTCCACCACAGTTTTTTCGGACTTTTCCGCATTCCGATGTGAGCCAGCCCCTTCTTTGTTTACATTTGTTTACCCTTTGAGTAGGCTATACGGTATGTGTGCCACAGGCATGTTTAATTCTTTATTCGCACTATGCTGAGATGCCAAGGGAAGAGTTTATTTTATTTTTTTAATTGTAATGCTATATGTTATAGAATATGTAGTTATCTGATTTCTTAATCTGACAATTTAAGTTACTGTGAAGTAGCTGTTACACTTTTGCTTAAACTTGGGTTAAAGCTTGAAATTGTTGAATGACAGAGCCTCATTTACTTTTTATTTTGGGATTGTTCTATGCATTTAAACTCTTGAGGACAATCACAGCAATAAAGTTGCACTTTTGACAATATATCTGATGTCTGCAGTCATTTTTAAGTACAAAAATATTGAAAATCAAATCGAAACTCGAATTTTTCTTTAAAAAATCTGAGATTATTTTTTTTTTAAGCAAAATTGCCCAGGCCTCATCCATAGTCATTCCAAGAGCCACAAAACTTCCCAACAAACACAAAAATGCAATGCATCACAATGTATTTGGTGAAAATACAGATGCCTGTGTTGGGGGAGGCTTGATTGGGAACGAGTCACACCTGGGTGTAAAACATGAGTCAGCCAATCACTCACAACCTAAACACACTGACATCACTGGGAGGAGGAGCCACAAGCAGGAATACCTGGAACACAAAGACAAGAGTTAAAACAAGGAACAAGAATTAGAATCGACCAGATATTGCGACCGTGGCTCAGGTGGTAGTGGGTCGTCTTCTGATCGAGAGGTTGGGGGTTCGATCCTAGTACCTGACTATGTGTCGAAGTGTCCTTGGGCAAGACACTGAACCCTATGTTGCTCCCAGTGGTCGACTAGTGCCTTGCATGGCAGTCCTGTCCCACTGGTGTGTGAATGTGAGAGTGATTGGGTGAATGAGCTGATATGTAAAGCGCTTTGAGACTGCTTCAGTGTGGGGATAAAGCGCTATATAAATCAAGTCCATTTACCATTTAGTAAGTTACTGTAATTGTCCAACATAATGTTGGACAATTATGTGTTAATTCCTTACATTTTGGGTGAATATCAAAATGATTAAACAGCTGTTATATTTACATAGTAATAACCCAAAATGTTAGTTTTTTAGTTCACTATTTTTGGGGTGTATAGTAGTAGTAAATCATGGGAGACATTGTAATGTGCCTGTAATGGATAAAAATCAATATAAAGACAATGTCTTCCAACATTTTCAACTTAAATGTTGCCCAAGTTGCCTAATCGTACCAAATAATCCATGATCTATTTTTTGCAATTAAGATTACAATTTTTTATTCCTTTTTTTTAAATTCTAGTTATGTACATGATTTTTAATAGTATGGTCTCAAAAGCATTCGTATCAATTTAGGTTTACAGCAGTACTCCTGAAACACAGGCACTATTTCCCCCTCTGCTGTATCATGTAACATGAATTATATCAAACTTTCACATGTGGGTAAAAGCTACTACCACTGTCCTGCACTGTAGTGCTACTTAACAGTGTTTATCCTATTATTATCTGGGGGTCCAGCCTGAAAGGGTCCTAATGGGCCGAAGGGTATTATTAATTAGGGCTGATTGCATTTGGAAGGATTAAATGTTGAATGACCTGCAGCGTAACCTTCTCTGGTGTAGCAGCACACAAAAGGATTACCAGTTCGCAACTGTGCCATCTGTGAGATGAGCACATCATGAAAGGGATTAGCGGGGGTCTCTGGTGGGTTCACGTCAAGCCTGAAATGCTTAGAGACTCACACAGGAAAGAGGAAAACACAGATTAACACCTGGGGTATTGAGACCTACTCCATAAGAATACAGTGACTTTATGGATATAGTTTGAGACAAAGGTGCAGATTTCTCATTATGTTTTTGTTTTTCCCGTTGGAACAGCGCCTATACGGAACCTTTCCCTCTGAACCTGGTTTCTGACGGGCTCACAGGAGACGAGGACCACGGACGAACCTCGGAGGAGGAAGAGGGAGCTGCAGAACAAAGCTATGATCGACAGGTGGGATTTAGGACCCGGAAGCCCATGACTTCAAATGTAGTCCTGTTAGTAAACAGGTGTAAAACCTAAGGCCCAGGGGCCACATCCGGCCCTACAGAGCATCCAATTTGATAAGACTTCACTTGAAATTTGATACATAAAACTGACTTTACGCTGTCATTAACATGAATAAGGTTTCATGAAGGCTGTCAATAAGTGTCATTTGTTACCCTAACCCAGGGGTGTCCAACCCTGGTCCTCAAGAACTCCTATCCAGCATGTTTTAGATGTTTCCCTCTTTCAATCCACCTGATTGAAATGACCAGGATCGTTATCAGGCTTCTACAGAGCTTGATGATGAGTTAATCATTTCAATCAGGTGTGTTAGAAGAGGGAAACATCTAAAACATGCTGGAAAGGGGCCCTTGTGGACCAGGATTGGACACCCCTGCCCTAACCCTTAGTTGCCCCAATCCCTTACCCTAACCTTAACCCTAACTCGACTAGATCCCTCCAACGATACCAAAAAATGCCAACATAGCTCCAAAAGTGTCATAATTTAGCTAATGCCAGGTATCATGTCATAATAATGACAGCGTACTGTCAGCCTTATGTATAAAACTTCAAGTTAAGTGTTACTGAAAATCCTTGCGTGTGTACCCTGCTTTAGACAAACCACCCCCCTTAACCTTAAATTTTTTACTTAAACTCGGGCAGCTTTCACGCCCGTTTCGACAGCTGATCATTTTATCACTTTGGCTTGACTTGGTTTGCATTCAGAGCGCAACTTCTGATCCGCTCCAAACAGCCTCTGGTGCAGTTGCATAAGCTAACCACAGGAGGGGCTATTACTGGAGAAAGTAGAAGAAGTGGCTCTCACCTATGGGTCAAAGTGAGTGCTTAAGAGGGCTCGGAAACTTCTGCCTCCTCCGTTTGTTCTTTCACAACATTCAACAATGGAGCAGTAACAAGTTGTTCGTTCTTGGTTATTGGGGTGTTGCAACCAACTTGAATAGGTGCATCTCACCACCTACTGTACTGGAGTGTGGTAGCAACAAGTTCCCGTACTTTTGGTAACTTTAATGACGTTTTGCATCGGTTCTCTTGGCCACATACGATACCTTATGTTCTACATCTCTAATCGCGCTAGACTTTGATTGGAAACGCTCCGAGACCGACAGAAACAATCGCTCTAGAATTTGCCTTTTTGATCTGCTCCAGACTTCATTTGCGTGTTCACACCACCCAAACGAGACGGACTATGGTTTGAACGCACCCTTAGTGGAATGCACAGCAGCATAGCACACACAATTAAAAAAAAAATAAAAAAGTGCAGATATTAGCTCCTCCCATCCTGCTGCTTCCATAATAATGTCAGTCCCCATTGTAATAACAAGTTGTTTCTCTTTTCTTCAAAGAAATGTTGCTGAAAATTCAACTGCGGGAAAAGCAAACACAATAGTCCCCCAAGTGTGGTGGATGTTTTTCTGTAAACGAGGCTCATTGTGACATTTTTATTGCAGCCCTTTGGTCGAATAGACTCAAAGTTATATTTTGGCTTGATGCTTTGACACCATGTGATTAGCCTCTAAATCAATGGGCAGCATTGTCACCACAAACACAGCCGCTCATGCATAATGCAACTAGTTTTAAAAGTCCCATGCTTGAGAGAGCCTTCATGTATGTGTTGCACCGTAATGAAATAATCAGTCATGTTTTGACAGCAGAAATCTGAAAAACAGATGAATTGGTGTTTTTTTCCGTCAGTTCCCTGGCTACTTGTGCAGCGTTTGCTATTAATGTTTGCGTGGAGTAAGTGCCCTTAGAGAGCCTTTAAACATTAAGCGTGTACATTCATCTCCTCCTATTCTCCCTTCCTGTCACACAGATTGATGGCCGATCTCGAGCGTTCTTCATTGCCAAAGAGCTCGTCGACTCTGAGAAAACGTGAGTGTCCCCGTGGAGGACTTTTTTTCTTTGGAGTTTTTTTTTTGTAGTCACGAAGATCTCTTATCCAAATCAGGGCTAATCTATTCAGCTAATTCATTCAGAGACACTGACAGCCAATTAAATAAGTGTCTCCCACCATTCCTGTTCGTTACCTGCAGTGCACTTAACAGCCCTCTGATGTAACCTTCAAATCATGCATAATTCAAATCATTTAATGAGTTTTGTAGAGTGATATACTTTGTTGGTGAGAAATGTTTTAATTCCTCTACAAATCTTTTCTTTTTTTCAGACACGTCAAGATCCTAAAGCACATTCAGGAGGTAAGAAAGCCTTGCATCGCGCCCCCCAAAAGTCTCCTCCAGGCCAATTAGAGCTTCTTGAAAGCCTGGTGATAACATCATATTATTTGTGTCTGCTGCCGTGTCTCTGTCTCGTCTCCCTCCTGCTCCTGCCGCCTCCCTCCTCCTCTTTTGTAAAGCTCTCCTCAGGTTTATCAGTGTTGTTGCAGCAGGATCTGCTTCCTGGTCTTGACAAAATTGACATGTGTTCTGGTGTGGTCTGTTGTGCGATGACGCAGTCACAGTGTTGCTGCCTTCGTAACCCATTATGAGAAGTATACCATTCTCCTGTAACCAGCAAAGCGGCTAAATAAAGTTCAGGGTTCACAATTTAAAGCTACTGGTTATGATAACTAACATGATTTAATAACAGATAAAGAGCTGTAGTGTAGTTATTGTAGTTTAGGCCTCAAAGATCAATAGATCGATGGTATTTCCTCTGAAATCGAGAGAAATTACTCACAAAGATTAAACTCCACTATCAACAGCAGGTTTGTTGACAAATGGTCATGTGACTTCAGCTTTGTTGAAGTTTTGCACGTTGCATTGTGGGATTTTTTTCTTCATTCTTACTGTGGCTGTGTTCAAAATAGCACACGCCATACTATGCCACCGTTCTGGAATGACCCTTGGCGTCAGACACCAAGGGTCATTCCAGAACGTCGATATGTGACGAGTTGGGAGTGAGAATGTATTGTACTATGCACTACCAACTCAATGAGTATATGCTGTCTACTATATACTATAAGTATGATGAGGATGATGATCGTTCCCACTGAAGTATACTTCGAAGTTTCCCAAGATGCATTTGGAACCTACAAAGAACAAAAAACCTGAAGCACACTGAGGCTAAATATCTCAGTTCTGAAAATATTTTAGGAGAGAAAGTGACCAAGTAGAATATCAACATGTGCTCATTTGATCCATAAAACTCACGGAAACACATTTAATGTGGACGTTTCTGAGATTTTTGGAGACCCTCCATTTTACTGACAAAACTTCCTGTTCAGTTCAAAACAAGAGCCTTATTTACAAAATTGTTTAAAAAAAACTAATGGAAGACAGGAAGAGATGCTTTTTGTTTTGAAAAGGTGATGTTTGATTTTTAGCTTTAAGCTGGTCCCAGGACGATTTTACGTTTCGCTCGCAATGCATCATGGGACGCTTGAGTATGACTAGTGTGCCCACCATGATTACTTAAAAAATGTCCCGATATAGTTTATATCCAAGTATTTCTGGCATACTCAATCTTTGCATACTTACTCATTGTGTTTTTATTATTATAGATAGATAGATAGATAGATAGATAGAAACTGGAAAGATTTCAATGTGAAACTTCAAGCGTAATTAATATCCACTTTGAGCCAGTGGTTTCAGAAGCAGTGGAAGTTTGTATCATTAGAGAGGGATTCTATGATTTTACACAGTTTTAAATTTATGTCATTAATAGTCCAAGCATGTGTCAACAATCTTTTTTCTTTTTTTTTTTCTAACACAACTAAAAATCTTGTTTTTATCTATTCAGCCTAAATGACCGTTTGTCAATAACAGATAAATACATTTTGTGAGATAATCATTCAAGGATGCTTTATTTGTCATTATGTACAATAAATAACGTAAGAACGTCCCAGAGTTTCCTGTTAAGCCCTTAAAGAATAAATAGAGTCAAAAATGAAATAAAAATAGTAAAACAAATACAAATAAAAACACCAGTAATATAAATAGAATATATACAAAAACAATACAAATATACAACAACAATAATAATAATAATAATAATAATAATAATAATAATAATAATAATAATAATAATAATAATAATAATAATAATAATAATAATACAACAATATATAAAACAAATAACTTTCATAAAAACAACATTGAGTTTTATTGTATTACAACTGGCATCATGCCTGCACATTATTACATATTGAAGGATAACAGTAACTAACTGCAATCATTGAGCACCAAGTGCAAGAAATCAGGTCAGATTTTACGGTAAGATAAAGAACTTTAATCGATTCTCAAGCTTTAATGGTATTTGCATTTTTACACTGAGTCAAATTGAGCAGCTGTTGAGGGGTGTGTAGTTTCTCATGGGTAATAAATCAGCGTTTTATATGCCTCAGAATTTTTCTATACTGCTCATAGATTCCCATGCAATAAAATAGCTTAATCTTATAGTAAACTTTATGTACACCATTCTATGGGCTCACCGATATTAAGAAAACCACAAATCACTTGTTCTTTTTAAACAGAACCTCTATTTAATTCAAAAGTTATTCGCATCCACTTCTGATGCCAGTGTGACCCCAAAAACTCTCAAAGTTTACAAAGGATTACAAGTTGATGACAAACAAATGGCAAATGTTGCTATTTTTGACACCAGAATACAGCCAAAACCAGAGTAGAGCATGACAAAAATGGCATCAAGTGAATCACTGTCCTCCTTTTTTGACAAAGAAACACAAAAAATCAGGGTAAAAATAAAGTAAAAACACTTCCTAAAGAATCTTTTCTGCTTTGACACTCTTTGCATTTTTCTACAAGGCTCCATATCCCACAATGCAATGCACAAAACCTTTATAAAGTTACCCGTTGTTATCGGTCGAGAAAAAACAAACTTTCGAGCAACAATTCCTACCCTTGACATTTGTTTTTGAGTAAATCCCAATGAGAGGATTCAGGAGAACAACCTGCACCAATTACCAAATGTCCTCTTTTCCAGATATTGGCAGTTATCTGGATCAGTGATCCTGATCATGTTACTTGATCATCACCGTTTAAAGGCTTGGAAGAAATTTATTGCACGTGGCTGTGGACTGTAGACTTAAAACACAAAGTGAAATGGAACCTTTGACTAGCACATGGCTGTATAGAAGCAGCTCAAAAAGCTGAACATAGGGGTTAATCAGAATAATTAGAATATTAATCCGGATCATTCCCAAAATCTAATCAATTGTTCCTCATCGCATTTCAGATATTTCCTGAAAATTTTATTAAAATCTGTCCGTTAGTGTTTGAGTTCACACACAAACAAAAAAATAAATAGATAAATAAATGAAATGGCGCTAGCAAAAAAATGTAGTTTTTTGGTTAAGCAGTTTTAACCATTTTTTAAAAAAGAGGTTAGCATTATCAATTTCAGTTGGGGTTTTTTTTTCACGGATCTTGTTTCATAAAAACGTAACCAGGTTTAGTAACAGTTTTCCTAGCAGAAGTCTGAAATCCATCACTTTGGTAATATCCTTCTATCTTTGTTTGCTTTCTGCCTTTTAGAAAATACTCAATAAGACCATCATGTGATTCATGTCCCAGCTGTGCTAAAAAGATCTTATAACACATCATTTCCACTGTACAACCATCCGAGTGTGGACACTAAAATAATCATGATAATTATTTATTTCTGGCCTTAAAAATAAATAAATTGATAATGCTGCACAGTTCAAAGAGTGGCCATTAAGCTGATGGCTGCCACTACACATGTGACAGGTGGAGTCATCGAAGCTGCAGCAGCCCATCACTCAGCCTGTACCTTCTCACCTTGAGTAAGGTCATCACCTGATTTTTTTTTTATGTGTGTCCCATGGCTGTGATTTATGACAGTCTGCTGTGAGCATAGATCTACTGCCTTCTGTGATTATCTGAAGCAATTTGTTAAAACATCAGCTAATTCCTTCTAATAATTCCAGCAAGATTCTTTTGGTCTTCTTTTTGAATAATATATTAAAAGTTTCATTTATTCAGACAACTGAATAAACGCGGAAGCCAAGGAAACTTAAAAGGAAACATCAAAGCGATCAGTAAATACCTCTGATGAAGAGGTCAGTTGACGGTCAAAACATGTGAGAAGTAGTGTTGTGGTGGTCAAGACCGGTCTTGGTCTCGAGACCAAATTTTAAAGGTCTTGGTCTTGTCTCGGACTCTGAAGCATTTTGACTCGGTCTTGTCTCGGACTCGGGCTGCCCGGACTCGGGATTTTCCGTCAAGACCGTTCGAGACCAGCACTAATTCCTGCTATTTTTAAACTTTTTTATAATGTGATAATAACACGGAGAAGAACGGGATAAAACAATCCTTTATTCATTATTTAATCCACCCCATATAATGACCACAACCTTCCTTAATGTGACTGAGTGACGTGTGTGACACACTCATACGTGTGTGGCTATGGTGTCAGTTTGGACCGCGGAGCGCAAGGGAGATATGAACTAATCACCGGTAAAAATCACAGTAAAACTCCAGAAAACAATCACCAGTAATAAATATTATCTCCCTGATAAAGACAGTAGCTCTAACAACTGGTAAAATGATAAACTGATGATATTACAGCCTGTGAAGGCTGGATAGGGGACGCACTTACTCTGCTTCTGGGTCCTAGTGCCAGCCGAGCGGTGAAGCCTGTTCCGTTTACCGTGTTTACTGAGGTCCGTGTGTGTTTAATAAGTCTGTGTGTGTTTAATAAGTCCTTGTGAAAGTCTGCATGTTTATGCCTCTGTCCATCCACTCTTTTCATTATATCCATGTCTTTTAAGGCTTTATTACATAATGTCGGCTGTAGTCCGGGCCGCCGCCATCTTGGTTTATGTCGTCACCAGCGCGTCATCGCCGCAGAGTTGCACTATCACAGAATGAGCCAAATAACTGTAAAGAGGTCTTATATTAGTCTATTTTCTTTTTAAAGTGGTGGTTTTTTTTGTGACTTTAGACTCCAATTACATGTATGTATATAATATGTTCCCCACAATATAAACAGGTTCACAAGATAATTATTTTTTATAGTTTCTGTTTCCACTGTATCCAGAATAATAATAATTCTCAACAAGAACTATTGATTAATTTGTTACATGACTGTTCCAGGGTTTGAGTTTGTTTTATTTAGTTTCACATCTACCTGTAGCTCTATGTTTTTTACACTGCTGACAACTTGTTTGTAGTTTTATTTCAGAAAGTTTCACTTTTACAGTTACAGTTGGAAACCTTTGTTAATTGAATATCCTAGTTACATTACAGTAACCAAATTAAACTATATCAACTAAGTGAATTAATAAAAATAACCTGTGTAAAGGCTTTTTCAAACTAAAAAATTATCTTGTGAAATCTGTGACCTGTTGACCTGCACAACTCAAAGAATCAGAATCAAGAATCATTATTTCTTGGCAGAAATACTTTTAAACACTTGCTGTACATTCAGCTGACATAAAAATCTTGTTTTCAAAAATGTAGAATAATTGTGAATTTATCAGTAGCAGTAGTAGTTTTAATATTTTAGTTAATTTTTTGCAGGCACCTTTTTTGTCCGTCAAATGTATTTAAAATAAACTAAAATTAAAGAGAGATGTTATTTAACTGTTGAACCTTGTCATAATTTTATTTATTTATATATTTTTTTAAATTGAAAAAAAAATGTTTATGGTCTTGGTCTTGGTCTTGGTCTTGGTCTCGGCTTGTCTCGGTCTTGGTCTTGACTGGGTCTCGGCTCCCGAAAGTCTTGGTCTTGTCTTGGTCTCGGTGCATTCTGGTCTCAGGCAAGTCTTGGTCTCGGATAGTGCGGTCTTGAACACAACACTAGTGAGAAGATCAAAATGGATTTCCTGAGGAACAGTTGTCTGTATAAATGAAACCCTAACATATTCAAAAGAAGACAAAAAGAATCTGGCTGGAATCATTACACTTAAGTCAAGGAAACATCAAAGCGATCAGCAAATGCCTCTGACGAAGACTGGCAGATGACAGCCGAAACATGTCAGGAGATCAAAGTGTATTTCCTGAGGAACAGTTGTCTGAATAAATGAAACCAAATCCACTTTGATCTCCTCACATGTTTCGACTGTCATCTGCCAATCTTAATCAGAGGCTTTTGCTGATCGCTTTGATGTTGCCTTTTAAGTTTCCTTGACTTCCGTTTTTATTCAGTTGTCTGAATAAATGAAATCGTAACATCATTCAAAAAGAAGACAAAAAGAATCTTGCTGGATTTATTACGCGGAAGTCAAGGAAACATCAAATGAAACATCAAAGCGATCAGCAGATGCCTCTGATGGAAGACTGGCAATTGACAGTCAAAACATGACAGGATGAACAGTTGTCTGAATAAATGAAACCTTAACATATTATGAGCTAATTCCTTTAGAAGCAATACATTTGCTAAATCAACATGACACAGTTATACTAATTCACTGTGTGCTAAAGTACTTACATAACATACGTTGTCATGTGTTTGGTTAATAAATTACCGTTTGTTTCTCAAACAATTCGAACAAATATTTTTGTGATGGTTTGATGGGAAAATGAGAAACAAATGGAACCAATTCCTCACGTTGTCTGAGAGAGAAAACAAGCCGCGGTTAATGTTAAGTTTGAAGCGCACATGAGCTACTGTTCCATTGTTTGAGACGAAGAATAACAGGAAAACAAAGGATCTCTCCACTCTCTCTGTGTGGGAAGTGAAGCTGAGTTCCACTTCAGTGTAAAAAGGCTCCAACCTTTTTTTTTCTCATTTGTGACCTGTGACCTGTAAACCACATTCCCCTTTTGCTGAATTATGACTAAGCATGAGCGGCTGCCCCGAGTCCTCCTGACGTGCCTTTTGTAAGATGAATGGGGATTGGTTGTTCACTGATGGGCAAACTGTGAGGGTTCACCTCCTTTTCACCGACACTATACCTCCATAGTGTGTTTTATATAGCCAGAGATGTTGCTGTAGCTGCACAGATGTAATGCATGTTAACTCATATCTTATTGATTGTACATGATGGATGACTTCTTCTGAAGCCCCCACTGTCATCATATTATCTCACAGCTGCTGGTTCTACTCAGTTTATGTCTGTGCTTTTCCTCAGAAGTGAAATTGATGGAGCTCAGACACAGAACATGTCCTGAATAATATCAACATGGTGTTAACTTACAACACTGGATGGCTTAAAGAGAATTATACAAAGGTGTAAAGAGTACTGATACAGTATATCCCACTCCAGTAGAAGTACTGTTACTTGATTGAAATTGAAGTACATAAAAAAACTCAAGTACAAGTAAAAAGAAGCTCAATTAAATAGTAATAGTTACTTTCACCCTCCCCATGTTTATTTTTGGTAATACATCTTGCCATGGTTCCCTTGTATACAGTAAACATCTCATGTATAAACTTAAAAAGGTAGAGACCAAATCTTAATTTATTTTCCACAAAGGCAACAGTATATAATAAAAGATTTGTCAAAATGTGAAATTTAAAAAAATAAAAAATAGAATAGGGGACGGGACTTAGATAAGCAAACTGCTTCTCTCGTCTCCTTTTTTGGCATGTACAAAAAAAAAAAAAAAAAAAACAAAAAAAAAAGTGAATGTAACCATGTCGGAAATAAACTGAATAAATAAATAAATTCTAAATAAAAAAAAGGCTCTAATTATAGCTACATTTATAAATTCTAAAACTGAGAAAATCAATGCTGTTGTGGTGCGGTGCATTACGTTTAATCTGTTTGGTCAGATATGATGTGATGCATTTGATTGTTGTCTGGTCATTTAATTTTTGTAGTTTCACAATGTCCGTTGATCATTTTAGAACAGAAAAAGTAGAATTTACTGAATAACAGTTGGGTGTAGAACTGTAACAAATAACTTTACCTCTTTTAAAATGTATTTAAAGCTGCAGTATGTAGAAGTGTGAGAAATAGCCATGCTCCGACCTCCCCTCCCAGTTTAGAAAGTTATCGTTCTTTACCTGTATCTTCACGAACACTCCAACTGTGGAGCTCTTAGTGACTTTTTTCTCAATAGAGACTGATGATAAATGTAGGAACTTTATCTTGTGTTATTGGAGAGTTTTATGATGTTTTAGAGACTCTGACAAGAATGCACGTATCACTCTCTGCTATGAGGACAGTAACTAGAGGCTTACAGCTCCTCCTCTGCCACAAAGCTAACACATAAGCAGCCGCAGCGATCCCAGCAAAGCAGACAGACACTCCACGTCCAGACTGAAAATGAATTGCACATGTTCTCTATACCTTGAATATGATTATCTTCGGCTTACACGCAAAATTTGTCCCGTCTGTTACCTCTCTCCCTCTGACTCAGTGAGTCACCACTGAGTGGTACGTGAACGCGCTTGACTTCAGTCGAGCAGCCAATAGTAACACCCAAAACAGCTGATGGAGCACTCTGTTTGTAGAAAAACCTCTGATTGGCTGAAATACAGCGTCATGCTCCTGGATTTCGTATTGTGCCGGCCTGTGCTGGTCCTGATGCAGGCGCTGGTTTCTCTGCTGAGCAGTCGCTCCCTGTTCCGGCGGGGAGGGCCCCAGGGACACGCTGTGGCACCCCCCGAACCATACCAGCCACACGTAGCACGGCGGCACCCCCCTCTCCCCTGGCACAGCGGGGCAGCGGGGACACCCCCTGGGTCATCTACCCTCTCCGGTGTCCCGCTGTATGGATGGGCCTCCTACATGGACCGGGTCTCAAACATTGTTAGGCAGGTGTGCTAAGCTATAACGGTGCACTCTGCCAACAACAGAGCGTGAAGTCCATTTACTTGTGGATAGCATACTGTATTTATGCTGTTTTGTTTTGTTTCGATGGTCTGTGGACATAAGTTTTTTTTTTTAAACGGAGGATGGTGTATATACGTTTATAAAAATAATCAGCTACGTGTGAACAAGAACAAGGCCTTAGAATTATACAAAAACAGTACAAATACCCATAAAAGCAACTCAGTTTCAGTAACATGAGTCCGTTACTTTCACCTGTGGAATTATATCCTAATAATGCTTTGACTCATATTTGCTCATTATCTGTTGAGTAGATCGTCTCTCTGCACTAACTCCTTCTGCTACTTATCTCTTTAATAAACTGTATTAATGCTAAGCATGCTTTATGTACAGACTGGACTTTAATGGTGTGTATCAGTGTACGGAAATGAAAGACACAAAGCAGCACTGTGTCCTTGAGCAAGGTCATTATGCAACAGCACCTGGTGTGTGCAGGAGCTTTTCCTGAATGTCGGGATAGAGCCCAACGTACTGCGATGATATGAAGGGAGGGCGGCAGGAAGGATGTTTAGGAGGATCTGACCTTCCTTCCATTTTTCTCCTTGATCCTCATTCCTGTGACCTTTTTCTTCTTTTTTCAGCTCCCCCTCCCTTCCTACTTCTAGACTCACTACAATATCCTCTACCCCAGTGTTTCTCAAATGGGGGTACGTGTACCCCTATGGGTATGCGGTGGCGCTACAAGGGTGTACTTGAGAGAGAGAAAGGAAAATTAACAAATGAAAGCATTAAAAATATGGGGTTTATTTCTAGTTAAAAATGATAATCACACTGAATATTACCAGCAACTCACAAAACGATAATAAAAACACAAAATAAGAGAAAAATATTTAGAATTATAAAAAGAACAAACAACAAAATTACACCAAAAATGCACACACTATGAAAGAAAAATGCACAAGATCACTACAAAACACACAAAAATAAGAGAGCACACACTGAGATATATATAATAATTTAAATAATACTAACAACACACAAAAACGACAACAACAAAAACACAATATAAGAGAAAAATATACTGAATAATAAAAAGAAAAGACAAACAACAACAACAAAATACACAAAATGACACCAAAAACACACAAAATGATGATAGAAATTATCATGATTAAAACATGAACTGAAAATAGAAGGATCATCTATTCAGGAGGCAGTGAATACAGTTTCATTCCTCTTGTTTTCAAAATAAGATTCATTAAAATGTGTGTTACAACTCATTCATTCCATCATTATGCTCTATAGTGGGTTTTTTTACAGAATTCTGAGCAAAATATAGTAGTTGGACATAAAGGGGGTACTTGGATTCAAAAATAAGAGAACGTGCATACTTGAGCCAAAAAAGTTGGAGAACCACTCCTCTATTCCTTGTTTCTTCATCTCTTATTTATTTATTTATTTTATTTTTTAATCTGTTTTTCTCTCTTTGATTTGCAGGACTTTAGGTGTGCGGTGACTATGGCGGTGGATGATGAAGGAGAACCCGTGCTGAAGGAGCAGAGGTTGGCAGAAATACTGGGCAGACTTCCTCAGGTGTGCGCGCTCCACAGCAGCATCCTGGAGGAGCTGGAGGAGAGAATCAGTCAGTGGTGAGAGACACATTATGCTTCCTAACTGTTGGCAAGCAGCGGTAGATCACGACTTGACTGTTTAAGATTAAGAAAATTACTAAATAAAACCACACAGGAGACCACGATTCAAATATCAGCAAATCCACATTACTAAACACCTTACAGGCCCATTCCCAGCAGCAGTACGCAAAGAAACTTGCACAGATTAGCTCATTACAAAAGATGGAAACAGATTAGCAATGCTAATGCAGCACACATAAATAAACATAAAGACAAAAAGACGAGCAAAGCAGCCCAAAAGACAACAAAACAGAAAAAATAAAATAAAAACTAGGCAAGGTCTGTATTTGTAAGGCAAATACGTATTTGGCAATTGAAAATTTAAATAATTGGCAAAAACGATAACCTGTATCTGGATTTGTTGACAAGTTTGTTCTTTTTACGAATTAAATTGAAAGTAATAATGTAGGAAAAACAGAAGACTGACATTGACCTTAAATATGACATTGAGTGCAGGTCGAGGTCACACATTGAAAGGGGATGTTGTTCAATGGTAGCAGTCTGAACACTGTATCTCAACTTGTGGCCAAGTTATAGGAATTTTTTTTGTTTTTTTTTTTTTGGCTGATCTTCATCATCCTGAGAGCCTTGAGGTCTTTCTTTTTCTGGCTTCCAGAGTCTTTTTCTGAGGAGTTCTTGACCTCTAATATGACCTTATGCAAAGGTTAAGGTCACACATTGAAAGGAAATGTTGTTCAATGGTACCAGTCTGAGCACTGTGTTTCAATTTCTGGCCCAGTTATAGGGAAAAAAAGTTTTTTGTTTTGTTTTGGCTGAGCTTTGTCATGAGATCTCACATTGTTGACGTGACCTTGACCTTGACATTTTGGCTCCAAAAAAGGTAAACTGAACACCCTTGACATTGTCCCTATGAGATGACATACTGTAAGTGTCATTAGTGCTGCATTAATAGCCCAGGAGGAGTTCAACGACAAAGGAGTTGCGGCAGAAAAATAATAAGAACTCCTACGATAACAATGTAGTTTTATTGTATTTTTTTTGCCAATTTTCAAACACATTGATATGAATAATACCTCTGTTTCTCTCTGTAACCCTTGATAAATGCTGCATCTTGTTAGGTTTTCAATGACAATAATAATCTAGACCAGGCATGGGCAACTGCCATTGGTCTAATTTTGTGCAGTCTACAAAGTAATTGCACATAATGACCCCAGAAACTCACAAAATGACACAAAAAGCAGCACAAAATATACTATATAACTTTATATATAACAAAAAAAGGACAATTAAAAAAACACAAAACAACTCCAAAAAAACACAGGATGACAAAAAATTAAATAACAGAAAAATATACAAAACTACTACCAAAATGACTCCATAAAACACACAAAATGATTCTCAACTCACAAAACAATAAAAAAATGCTAACATAAATACGTAAAATTACTCCAATAACACACACAAAACAACAAAAATATATACAAAAATGATAGAAAAACATACAAACCATATTTGTCCTTTCCTGTATTAATACTCAGACTGGTCATTATTCTAAACACTAACATGATGATGTGGCCCTCGAAACATACAATCACATTTTTGTGGCCCCTGCTGTGATAAAAGTTGCCAGTTGTTCTCTTATCTAAACAAACCAAGTTCAAACTTGTACATTTTCTATTAAATGTCTCAAACAGATTGAGAACTGACTGAGTGCTCGTAGTGAAAGTAAAGCAGCTCATTTCCTTCTGTAAAGGGAGGAGAACCAGAAGGTGGTGGACGTGATCTTGTGTCGCCGGGACGACTTTCGAGTGTTTGACGCCTACATCTCTGAGTACGATCGCAGCATGTTTTTACTGGAGGAGAGCTGCAGGAACAGCCCAGCCTTCGCAAGAATCGTCAAGAAATTTGAGGTAAAACACTGAACATTCTAAAGAAAAGGAATGTTTGAACATTTGTTGTGTGTGTACCAGTAAGTGTTTTCTGGGTGTTGTTCAATCGACCTGCTGGAGATGTATTTAACAAACTTGCCTGAGGTTATGAGATTTACTCACAGATAACAGCATATAAAGCTCTGTCTGTCAACTTGTCTTTTTGGGCTGAACCTTTCCACAGAGGTTACTCAGAGAAATAGTGAGAACATTTTGAATTTTGGAGTCTTATTTAAATTTCACAAAAGAGTTGCCTTTCTGATCCTGTAGTCGGGGAGCCAAAGTCTGAAAAGCTCAATAAATTGGATTGAACCTGACATGATCTGCCATACTTTTTATCAGTGTTTTTTCTGTTAACTTTGACCCTAAAGACCAATAATTGGAAGGTCTGTTTGGATGGAAATATTGCGAACAAAATTTGTGGCCATTTTAGGGTATGCACCCTGTGTTTATATCATTTATATCATTTAAATTAAAAACAACACGCAATCCTAACTGTATTCTATACTTTCATTTTCTCAAATATAAATCTGTTTGAAATAAAATCCACTATAAAAACATTTTAGCTGGCACAACTTGTCACTAATGCTGGCTGCTCTGAGTTTTTTAAATATACGGATACGATGCAAAAAAGGGTTGAGAATCACTGCCCTAAATGCAATAGGAATATCTGTACTAGTCTTGGTTATGAAACAAAACGTGTTTATTGCCATTAAACAAAAATAGGTTTACATTTCAGTCAGGATCACTTTAGTCAAATAGCTTTATTTAGCATGCGTTTCAGATTTGGCTGTAAGGTTCTGTTCTGGGACCTCTCTGCCCTTTCCAGCAGCTGCGTGGAAAACCCAAAGCGAAGGGAGGTCCCCCTCACTCTTCCATGAGCTACATGGAGAGGTATAAGCAGAGAGAGCGGTCAGGAGGACCCCCTTGAACAGAATCTCAGACGTTAGATGCCAACAGAAGACACTGTTCAATTAGTCAGAAGAGGAGGAGCTGGGGTGGGGGTGGGTTGCGAGGCGTTTGCGGATGAAGCGTGCGGAAGTAGGCGTGTTGATGTGGTTGAAATGCAGCATTGAGACTAACTCTAACCAATGGGAAGCATTGAACAAGATCAGCTGGATGATTAACTGATTAGCAGATGGATGCTTGTCAGTTGTTAACAGCTACTGACAGATGAAAGTTTACTTCTGTGCCTGCCTCAACTAATGCGATGCTCAATTTAAAAAAAAAAAAAGATAATTGTTGAAGTCCTTTTTTGCACAATTTTATAGCCATTGAAACATCCATCGCACTTTAATAGTGATACAACAGTGTGTCATATTTAGTTTTTATTATCATTTCACGGACCCCTAAATTACAGCTCAAGGACCACTGGGGATCCCCGGACCCCAGTTTGAGAACAATAGGTCCAGGAGACAGGATTAAATCTGTAGATTCCTTTTTTAAAAACCCAATTGTGACTGAATTATTAGAGCAGGTTGTTGGCTAAACACAAGTGTAGTGATGCTGAAAGTGAGCCAACGTGTCCTCGGGCTAGAAACCAGGCTGGAGAAATGATTGCCTCTGAATATCATCGGAAACCAGAACAAACATACTGTAAAGGAAGTGCTCCACTTAAACTTTAAAGCAGAAATACATTTGTGTTATGAGTTTGTCACACCACAGAAACATGTCATTGACCACTGAGACAAATTTGAAAGATGAAAAAAATTGTTAAATATATACTGTAAAATTAGGTCTCAAAATCATGGAAAAACAAGCATTTCTCTCTGCTCTGCTGAAGAGCATTTAGCTGGGGGCGTGTCAGTTAGAGTCGCTGGAACCACGCCCCCGCGTGGGAAGGGCGCCGCCTCCGTTTATTAACCCTAACCCTATGTGAGAGAGCAGTGTGAAAAAAACTTAGGAAAAATCCCAAAATGGATCGGGTCAAACAAGGTGACAGCGGAAAGGTCTTCCCCACCCAAGTCTGAATATGTGCATTCTTCCCGGGTAGAGTCAAAACTGTGCCCGCTAGAGGCAAAAAACAGAATTGCGGTGAAAAAAAAAATGTGGCATCAGTGGACACGTTTTATTCCCCTGAGTCCAACCGAATATGTGGTTTGTTTTTGGCTGGAGGCCGCGGAAGTTTGGTGTGCTTCAGCAGCAGGGTCGGGTTTATGCTAATGATACATAGCGCAGCCCTGATTTCTGACCCTCCCATTAAATCCTGAACACAGACATTTGAAACACAGTATGTGAAGCCTACAGTAGCTCTACAATTGAATTAGAAATGATTGAATGGCTTTGTACATGTTTTAAGGAATAAAAATATAAACTATTTATGGTCAGAATTTGCTTACACTGTCTTTAAGGTTGTTAGAATTATTGCACATTGAAAACCAACACAAAGCTTTTAAGCTGCAGTATTTTATTGTGTTTTAAGCGCTGCTCGTTCTCTCCTCATGGTTGAAATGTAGGTTTTCTGCTTTCTCCCCCACACTATCCTTTACTGGTTCCATACTGAAAGTTGATTTGCTGTGAGGCTGACACAACGCTTCCAGGCGTCTCTAATCTGATAAGGAAAGTGAACGGACAAGCCACCAACTGTCCCCTCTCATGAATATTCAGGAGCAGCTGAACCTCACAGGAAAACCTCTTTTCATCACATTTAGATTTTGAAAGAAGGACCAAAGGTGAAAAATTAGGACTCATTGTTTTATTATGGGTAATTAAGTTATCTTTTATATCAGACATGGGCATCTGGCGGCCCGGGAGGCCACATGTGGCCCTCTGTCTGATTTTGTGCACCCCCCAAAGTAAATGGACGAAATAACTTAAATAACGCACAAATTGACAAAAATATACATAAAAAAACACAAAAATATTCAAAGAGATAACAGAAATGCACACAATAGGATAACAAAAATGCACAAAATGGCTCTGAGGCGACACCAGGCCAGCTCAGAGACATAGTCCCTCCAGCGTGTCCTGGACCTTCCACGAGGCCTCTTCCCAATAGGACATGCCTGGAGGCATCAGGAGGCATCCGAAACAGATGCCCGAGCCACCTCAGCTGGCAAATTTCGACGTGAAGGAGCAGCGACTCTACTCCGAGCTCCTCCCGGGTGACTGAGCTTCTCACCCTATCTCGAAGGGTGCGCCCAGTCACCCTGCGAAGGAAACTCATTTCGGCCGCCTGTATTTGCGATCTTGTCCTTTCGGTCATTACCCAAATCTCATGACCATAGGTGAGGGTAGGAACATAGATCGATCGGTAATTGAGAGCTTTCCCCCCGACTCAGCTCCCTCTTCACCACAGCAGTTCGATACAGCGACCGCATCACTGCTGACGCCGCACCGATCGTCTATCGATCTCACTCTCCATCCGTCCCTCACTCGTGAACAAGACCCCGAGATACTTGAACTCCTTCACTTGAGGCAAGGACTCTCCACCGACCCAGAGAGGGGAAGCCACCTTTTCCCGGTGGAGAACCATGGCCTCAGATTTGGAAGGTCTGATCCTTATCCCGGCCGCTTCACACTCGGCTGCAAACCGCCCCAGTGCACGCTGAAGGTCCTGATTTGATGAAGCCAACAGTCAAAAATACACAAAAATGAAGAAAAAAAAGTAATCTCAGAAAAATACACAAAAGGTAAAGATAAATATGCACAAATGAGAAAAAAATCACAAAAAACACAAAAATATTCAACAACAAAAACACACAAAATTATTAAATATGCAGGAAAACTTTGTTTTTTCCTGTATTATTGCTCAGATTGGTCATTATTCTAAACGCTGACATGAATGTTGATCATTAGATATTTTGATGGACCTGCTGTGATAAAAGTTTCCCATTCCTGTTTTATACTAAACAATCTGTACAGAAATATCAACCTTTTGCCCCTTTGACCTTGATAAGTGCAGTTATGGGTTTGTAATGCTTTAGCTGGATAAATGTCTAATTTCTTATGTAGTAAACCAGTGATAAGTATGATAAGTTCATATAAAATGTGTAAAGATGTACATTTTTCACCTTACATGTCAGCTTTGGTGTTGATGTGGGGGTTGTGATTTATGTCACACCTTCAGCTCTACACCCATAAGTGTATTCAATAATGTTGTTTTCAGCTGATGACAGATTGGCTACACCTGTCGCTACGTGCACACCCTGCACGCACTATTTACATCCCCCAACATTACATACGCACATATGACCTGGGAGTGCTAGCCTTTTACCAGGCATTGTGTGTGTGTGTGTGTGTGTGTGTGTGTGTGTGTGTGTGTGTGTGTGTGTGTGTGTGTGTGTGTGTGTGTGTGTGTGTGTGTGCGTGCGTGCGTGCGTGCGTGCGTGCGTGCGTGCGTGCGTGTGTGTGTGTGTTCGTGTGTGTGAGTGATGAATGCTGCACTGCTTTAAAGCACTGCTTTGGGAATTGCATGGTGAGTGTGACCCTGCTATAATGAGAGAATAAAAAGCCTGCAAGAGCAAAAAATACACTCTTATAGTTGAAAGTACACACGACCACAGTGTGCTCATTCATCTGTTGGTTATGTGACACTTGGTGAGCCGTTATCCACTGTATAGTACAAACATACTAACGTACTACACACTCAATGAGTATATACTGTCTACTATATACTATTAGTATGATTAGGATGATGAGCGTTCCCACTGAAGTATACTTCCAAGTTTCCCAAGATGCATTTGGAACCTACAATGACAAAAACATGTGTCAAACTCAAGGCCCAGGGGCCAAATCCGGCCCTTTAGAGCAGTGGTTCTCACTGGCACGCCTTGGGATGTGGGATAAAACTCGCACTGGGCTTAACTTTAGACACGTTGATCCCTGCTTTAGGTATTACCTCTCACTCTTTCCCTCTGTCCACAGCCACCACCATTATAGCTAAGCTTCACACTTGTCACCAGACTGGCTTGATTACACAACATAATAAGCACAATATGTTCTACTACAATGTCACATCTCACTCTCACTGTAAAATAATCTATTCTTCCCCACCCTTTCTATTTCCTGCCTTGAGTCTCTCCTCCCTGCTCCCTTCCCACTCCCCCTCCCCTCCACCTAGGTGTAACACTGCTCTCCCTTTTTATATCCTCCCTGTAATAAAATATTTCTTACCCTTCCTTAGGGAGGGCTGGTGATGGTCACAATTAAGCAACAAAATAAATTAATTTATTTCATTGCAATTACAAAACATGCATTGCTGTCTCATAATGATTGCACTTGTTATAGTGTTGACCTTTGACAGCATGTGCAGACAAGGGAAAAAAAAGAAAAAGAAAAGGGGATGTTTGATTTTTAGCTTGAAGTTGATCCCAGGACGATTTTACGTTCTGCTCGCAATGCATCATGGGGCGTTTGAGTATGACTAGTGTGCCCACCGTGCATACTTAAAACATTTCCCCATATAGTATACATCCAGGTATTTCATCAGACTTAGTATGAGTAGTACGCTAGCATACTATAAAGACATTTTAAAAACAGCCATAGATCTCTATTGTGTGTTCCTGCGTTATTTCGCTTTCTCAGTCTTCATTGCGTTCCTCTTTTTATCCGTCCTCTCTTTCTGTCCCAGCTTGTTGTTTACGTGCTTCTTATTGCCAGGAGCCAAAGTCCAGCAGTATAAGTGGTAGTAATTTCATTGTGGATGTGGTGCTGACAGTGATGAAGTGGCCCCAAACCCTGATCAGATCAGCGCTCGGCCCTTACAGGATTAGAGGCTCCTCTCAGCAGCCACTTGCCTGTTTACCACTGGCCAACACCAGAGCACGTATGTGCGTGTGTGTGTGTGGTTTTTGTGTGTCGTTCCCCTGTGTATCTGTATCTGATTGCTTTTGTTTCAACAAAGGATACATCCACACCGAGAGCATGTTTTCAAGAGTCTGTTTCCAAAGCTCTTAAGGTTAGATTTATTGTCTTAAAGGGATCCTCCACTGTTTTTACAAATGTGGACTAAAACCTTTGAAATGTCCTTATTAAATGTCCTTTACAGTTTTAGAGCCTGTATTCCACCATCTTGAAATCATGTGATTGATGATGTCACACTGCCTGTACACATCCCATTGTTTTCTATTGGAGTGAAGCATTCAGCCTGTTTTTCAGATCATTTAGAAACTTTTTTTGGTCAAAATGCCAACTTGTGCTGCTTTAGGTTGCTCTAAATAATCAGGAAAAGTTAAAGATCTGTGACACAAGGGGCGACAGTTCTAACTCTGTGGTTTCGTAGTAGACAATGACCACGGTTACATAATGTTTTTTCATTCAGAAGTAGTTATTCCGAATTAAATTATTCCGAAATTAAAGTGTTATGCTTCGTGTTTACATAGTAATTCTGAATTGAGGTTTACATGGAAATTCAATTCCGCTTTAGGTCTGGGGGTTGGGAAGGGTTCTGATTGGACAGGGGGCGAACGTGACGTATCACGTCTATAGGGACAAAACACACAACAAACCTTTTCTTTTCAGCTACAACATAGAAGCAGCAGCTCGACTATAACATGCTGTTTCACTTTTGTCGGTTTAGGAAGAAAAGGGAGTCAGACAACCATACTTTGGCCAATCACAGGAGCAGTTTATGCGACAGCTGCTCTCCCTCCATTTACAGGATGTTGAGCGAAACTTTAGGATGATCCGCACGTCATTAGTGAAGCTCTGTGGGTCTGGTGCAAGGCTTCATGTTCCCGATGAAGCCTGTTCTGTTTGCTGATGTCTCTGTGTGTAATATGTCCGTGAACGTCCGTGTGTTTATGCTCCCAACCATCCGCTCTTTTCATTATATCCATGTTTATTAAATAAATAGTCTTGGCTCGAGTGCGGGCGGCCATCTTTGATTATGTCGTCACCAGCACATCATTGCTACAGGACGAGCATGCTCAGAACAACTGGAATTAACTTAAAGCGGAATTAAGCGTTTACAAGTTTTAGGAATTATTTAATTTTGAGTTAAAATCAGAATAAACCAGCCAACTAATTTGGATTTAAAGGTATTGTGGACGATGTTATTTCGGCTTCAACTTCTGGGTGGATCATCTTAACTATTGGTCCTCCTAATTGTCAATCATTCTTACGATATGTTTACGTAAGGCTGTCGTGCGTGCTCGTGCCCGGTGCGCATCAAGTCCTTTGAAAATTTATTTTCACTTACCGATGGCAAGCTTACCTTCTTTTGGAAGGTACAAGCTTACCTTCTTTTGGAAGGTTAGCTTGTATGAGCCTGCCGACTCCAACTTGTAAACAGAGCTGTGCACGAGGAAAACTGGGCTCATGCACGCTCTCGCACACGTAGGCCTATGTTGCGCATGTGCAGAGGGCGTTTCTTTTCTCAACTTCGGGAAAATCATCCTGTATACCTTTACAGTGGTCCCTTGCTCTATCGCGGTTCACCTTTCGCGGCCTCAATGTTTTGTGGATTTTTTCTACAGTACAATTTTGGATGCATTTTTTTTTACAGTGTATGAATGCGCATTGTGTTCTCCATCCTGATTGGCTAATGCTGCGTTCACCCGCCAGCGACACATCCAACTCGGTGAGTTTCACTGCCTGCTGAAGCAAGGAGCTGTGCTCCTTTTTCTCCTCTCATAAACATAAACCACCAGTGCAAAAAGTCGGTGTGATAAAGTGGCTAATGCTATCCTAGCTCAGTGCTACAGAGATAACTTTTACCTGCTACTACCACCTCCTCGCTGATTCTCCTCCATGCCAAATCCTTCCAAGTCCAGTCCTGGTTATAAAGGCCGTGTCAGACAGCTCCAGGTGGTCACACACAGCTTTTACCCCATGATTGAATGGGTGAACAGACCGGTGTCCATGTGGACAGCCTGACGTTATCGTCAACAAAGACTCTGATATCGTTCGGCATCAATGTCTGAATGCTAGCAGTGTGACTCTGAAGTGCTGTATGTTTGAAAAAGGTTTATGTTTTAAAATCTACAAAGGTTTGAACTTTGAGAGTGTTTAAACAAGAGAGAAATGTTAATTCCTGTCTGAAAATAGTTAATAAAGTGTGTGGTGAGGGGTTTTACAGCCTTAAAAATTTATAATAATTGTAAAAAATAAAGCTGACTACTTTGCGGATTTCGCCTATTGCGGGTTATTTTTAGAACGTAACCCCCGCGATAAACGAGAGACCACTATATTACTATTTTCATTTGGTGCTGAGAAGGTCAGGTTAAAGAGGATTTAACTTTTTTTCTGAATTAGCTCATTCATTGCCAGCCATTTTCAGAGCAGCCAACCCCATATTGCAAGGCGTTTTACATGATTTTCACTGATTTTCAAAGACCCACAGAATATATTGTACTATGACAATCTGAAATCTGACCAAGATTAGACTCTCTAGTTTCATCAAAAAAATACTTTTGTTTCTAGCCTATTTTGTTCTTCCGGAATCCGCAGTTGAATAGCGGCAGTAAAATAATGTGTTTTGTTAGACATAGTCAAAGTAAAAGGATATAGGCCACATTTGTAAAAAAGAAATCCCTTTAATTAAGGATCCCTTTAATTGTGTGTAATTCCTATTTGGTCCTGGAGGAGATCAGGAGGCTTCTACAGCAGGTGGACGTAGAGCGATGCAGGGAGAGAGCGATAGAGTATGTTCATTGTAAAGGCAGCTGGGCAATGAGGCAGACAGAAGCTAATTAGAGAAGCAGCCTCCTTTACAACACCCCAATTAGATCACTTACACACGTGCGCGTCAGTGTGTGTGTGTGTGTGTGCGTGTGTGTGTGCGTGTGTGCGTGTGTGTGTGTGTGTGTGTGTGTGTGTGTGTGTGTGTGTGCGTGTGCGTGTGTGTGTGCGTGTGTGTGTGTGTGTGCGTGTGTGTGTGCAGGTGGCGAGTCAGCTGGATGTGACAGTCTGAAAGATGTGTTTGTTTCTTTGTGTGCACGTCCACATCTGCTCAGGGCATCACACACACACACACACACACGCACGCACGCACACTTCCCCCTCCTCTATGCGATGCATCCAAACAAACCACACAGTAATTAGCATCTCTGGAAAACCACTTCCTCCTGAACAAGTGTCAATTGGATGACAATTCACAAGCGTCACTTGAGGGTGGTGGATGTTATTCAAATAAAGCCGCTTTAATAACGGTGATTATTGCACAAAATGAATCATGAGCAGAGGAATAAATGTGAAAGTAGAAGCTTACAGTATATTTGTATCTGAAATCAATGGAAATGAATCCAAACTGTGAGACAGGGAAGGAACATATTAAAGCAGCAGCCAATGAAAAGAGACCTCTGTGTCATGTTTAACTCCTGCTCTCAGATTGTGATCATGGAGACATAAGGTTGTGTGTTTAAGGCAGTGTTTTTCAACCTTGGGGTCGCCAGCCCATGTGGGGTCACATGGAAATAAAATTGGGTCGCCTGAAATAATGCAATTTGAAAAAAATATTTAAATTGAAGATTCTACATTAAAAGAAAATGTTATTTTAAAACATTATAATAATTTTGTTTTACATTTTTTAAATGTTTAAATTGTTATTTATTTGTTTATTTTTATTTAGCACAATTAAAAAAAAAACAATTCTTAATATCACAGAAATAGATATACAAAGCAGGAAGTGGCAAAAAGCTGACAGAGCTTAAATATTATTATTTTTTTCATATGAAAACAACACACAATCTCAAACAACTGTATTCTGCACAATTAATTTAATTCTAATCGTGATCATGATTTTGGTTGCCATGATTAATTAAACCTGATTGTCGGCAGTATTTACATTTACAATACAGGCTTTGCACTCGATAATAGTGTATTCATTCAGTACATTTCAAATTCTTGAGTTGATTTTTTTAAATTATTATTCATATTATAATTCTTATTTAAAGCTTAATTTTGCACTCAAAACTCTACACATGTTTGTTTAAAAGTAGTGTCATGAAACATTTTTTTTAAAGTTTGTTTTTATGTGCAATTTATAAACAAACAAAAACACTTACAAGTGGAACAAAATTTAAAAAAAATGAAAATAAAAAATTAACAAAAAAACAGTCATTTTCTCCAGATACACTTTTTAAGTTTATGGTTGAAATTGTCATTATGTCCTGACAGAAATTAAAATCTTATGTGCTCTGAAAAAGGAATGAAGAAAATCCATCAACTGTAGCAGCTGTAAATCTGTAATAGCTTCAATGTTTTTTGTTTTTTTTTTAACCAATCACGTCTCCATGTCTCCCTGCTCATTCTCGACCCCTCGCATGCACAAGCTCACACTGAAAGCGTGTCACCACTGACAGAGTTAAAACAGAGTTTTTGGTCTACTTCTGCAGCAGCTGTGCGCATGCATGTGAGTGACACAGAGCACAGAGGGGAGGGGCGAGGGGGGTAAAGGCGGAGCCATCGGGGTGGCTACATTCAAGCTAGCTTTTGAAAATCACCTACCATCCCTTTAACAAAGGGTAGCATCAAAACAGTTTTTTACCAAATATGATAAATAATTGTGATAACAATTGTGATTACAATATTGATCAAAATAATTGATCAATATTGTCATATGAGTATCATTTTGGCCATAATCGTGCAGCCCTACTTTGTGTGCACTGATTCTGGCTAGTCTGTATTTGTTAAACAAATATGTTCAAAAAAAACAAATTTTAGAGAAAAAAAATCTCTGGGGTCGCCAGAAATTTGTGAATGTTGGGAACCACTGGTTGTATAGAAACCTTTCCTTTTACACACACACACACACACACACACACACACACACACACACACACACACACACACACACACACACACACACCCCTGTTATCTCACCAACAGCTCAAGGTCTGTGTGTTTGAATCCAAAGTGTGAAAACGGATGCAACACATGACATGTGAGAATGTGTCCATGATGGGGTGGCAAGCTCTGCGTGTGTGTGCGTGTATGTGTGCAGTCTAAATGCGATCAGGATGCAGTTTTACCACAGGGTGCTATCTGTGACTTTTTAATGAAGGATCGCACTTCATTGAGCTAATAACGTACAATGTGAGAACTGTTCTGACTGTGTGCGCGTGTGTGTGTGTGCTCGTGCCCGTGTTAATGCTCATGCACACAGACCCCCATTGCTCTTCCACCACCCAGAGAATAAATAGCTGTCAGAGACAATTAGATCCTGATTGATTTTCTGAAGCTCTCTTTGATTGTCTCTTTTTTTTCCTTCTTTTTTCTGCCTTTCACCTTAGCAGGAGAATGTGGTTTGCTCAGCTTTTTGTGAGGTTGAAAGACACCTGAAGGTCATCCTGTTTGAGACGCTCCCTTTGGTGTACGTTGACCTTGACTTGCAACATTAGGCCATCAAAACTGGGAACCTCAGTAGAAAACCTGTTATTCTTGTCCCGATCTGAAATGATAAATTATTGTCTTGTTTTACGTAAATAATCCCCTGCTTGTTGTGCTATTAGTTCAACAGACCATTAATCACTACTATTAAAACTACACATTTAACTCTCCTATTATCCTTGGGGTCAGTTTGACCCCATTCTGTGTTTATTATTCAAAAAATAAAATTTGACCTTTTTTCTTTTGCTTCATATTTCATGATTTTTCCTAGTTTGATGGGTACAATTGATTAAGCATAAAATCATCATGATGATGTTTTTTCAATGACCTGAACACGTATAGAAGGTTTTCGACTATGACACGTTCTGGGCAGTGACCCGGATGCACTGCCATATTGGCGGCAAGTAAACACTGCAATAGATAAATGTTCAAAACCGCAGAAAAGCTCCTTAAAATGTGTTATAGATGCAAAGACATACAGGAAAAGTCTTGGTCCACAGGAAAGAGCACAATCATTGAAAATGTCACGGTTTATTGGTGGTGGAGATCCATGCGAGTCAGCTTCCTCGTCCTGCATCACTGACGACCCGGAGAGTCTTCTGTCTATTGCGTATCCTGATATCGTCAACTACTGGTTTTAACCCTAACCCAATCTGGGTCATCCTTTTGATAAAGTTCAGACCTTTTGCCTGGAATACAATGAGAAACACAGCACATTTTAGCTCTACATATTAACAACTGTGTTGCTTCTGTAGCAGGCTATTAAATGTAATTATATTAAGTCAATAATGCCACATGCAGTAGTTTGATATGAATTATATTATCATAATCACACTAGAAAATTAGTTAAGAGCCGCTGCTATCAACAATTATCTCACTTACCTGACAAGAAATGGACCGAACAAATTCGGATGTTTTCCAGTTTTTTGTGTCATAGATCCTGGTTTAACGTCGCTAGCCACAAGCGCCTCCTTTCCTCTGATAACTTTTGACATTGTTCTCCCTGATTTGTTATAATTTTTGGAAGTCTATAGAATTCCAAATGTTTTTTACGGTCTGACCAATAAACACGGCAATAATTCACCATTTCCGTTTGTTCGACGTTCGGGATCTACTTTGTTTACCTATTGAGTTCTTCCAATATGGGGACTTCCGGTTTGATGATGCTTCGTGAAAACCCTCTATTGCACGCATTGGTGTTCCTCTGGGGTCAATTTGACCCCAAGCTGTTTTAGTTGTGTAAAGCATGTCTGTCTGTGTGTGACCCTTACATCCCACACCTGCAGGTGCAGAGTTGATTCTTTTGAGTTGATACAAACTTATTTTAACAGTTAATGCCTCTTTTTATTGCTGTCTTTTTTTTTTAACAGCAAATGCTTGTTTTTAGTCCTGTCTTTTAATATATGTTGTGTTGTATTGTTTTAATCTTGTAGCACTTTGAGATTTAGTATCAAATGTAAAGTGCATTACAAATAAAATGTATTATTATTATTATTATTATTATTATTATTATTATTATTATTATTATTATTATTATTGTTATACATGACAGGGAACAGCTCTTTCACAGTGAAAGTGACATGGAGGAGGATGCCTAAAGACAGAGGACTTTATCGTGAATAACCCCAAATATGTTTCATTAAAAATATGTAAATAAATATCTATCAATATGGTTCATTCTGTGAGAGTCATGAATGTGCGCACCAAATTAGAAAAGATTTGGATGAAAGATTTTCATGATGCACTAACTCTAAAACTGAAAGTTTGGCCTGATGGTAGCGCTGCAGAAAAGGTAATATCATCATTACAACTAATAGGGTTTATGCTCTTGTGATTATTAATGTTGTCAGTAAATTTGAGAAAATATGGATGAAAACTTTCAAGATATTTTGATTCTAATTAAAAGTTTGTCCCGATGGTGGCGCTAGAGAACAGGCCAAGGTTTCATTATCAAGGGGTTATTTATGTATTCAACAAAAAAACCCAAAAGCTTGGTCAACAATTTTCTGAAAATCATTTTCTGGAGGCAAATATCCCTGGGGTCAGATTGACCCCAAGGGTAAAATGTAAAATCTAACATGTATGTTTTCTGTGTGTAGAGTGCAGCACCGGAGGAAAATGAAGTCCCATTGAAACACCAGCTGCTGCAGGTTATCGTGAGAGTACTTCAGTATCGAATGCTCCTCACAGGTAACACAAAACACACACACACAGATGCACACACTAATCACCTTAATCCTGGAAGTGCAACTGTAAATATCTACTGGACACATCTTTCTGCGTGAGAAAACAGGTAGTAAATATGAGCGTTTCATCCAATTAATATTTTTTTTAATTAAATAATTTTTTGGGGGGCAAATTAAACTCTGCCCTGTTGTGACAGGCACTCATCAAATAGTTTTTAATTAGCATTTTCATTTTTGATTTACATATAAACTGTACAAATGCATTGTGTTCTTTTTTAACTACACAGGGCATTTCACTTATCATCGGAAAGTAGCAACCCCATGAATGAGGTGGATAGAGCATGTACTGAGATAAACTAATATATGCTCACTATTAGATATCAGAACATACGCTAGTAAGCCAAGAATGTTCAAGTTTTAACCGTTTAATAATCCATTTTAATGCTGTAGTGTCTCTTTTTTATGTCTGTTGTCTCCAGATTATTTAAATAACCTCTCACCTGATTCGAAAGAGTACGAGGACACACAGGGTGAGTATGTGTTTAATAGAAAATTAAACAAAAGTGTCATGTAGAAATATAAAATAATGACATAAATGTTAGAATTAACATTTAATAACATTAGTAAATAGACTTTAATTACTAATAAAGCTTGAATTACCTCTGAAGTACCGGTAGTTACACTATGAGCCACATTCACCCAGTCACGCTCACATTCACACATCAATAGTAATTGGTTCATTGTCTTGCTCAAGGACAACTTAAACACAGACAGCTATAGCCTTGGAATCAAACCCCCATCCTCTTGATCAGATGCAGTGACCCCTGGATATGGAAGTAAATCTGTGCGATCTGATTTCAAATCTACATTTGTATCGCAACTTTTTTTTCATCCTCTAAAATTGTCCCAAGATGTCACCCCCTCACATTAATCATTCACTGACTTTTGTTGTTTAGATGAAATGTAGGAACCTTCAAAGGAAATAAAAGTTTATAAGTATAAAAAATATCTATGTATAAAAAACAAGAATTTTTAAAGACTAAAATACAAATATTTGCCTTAAATTGTCAAACTTCACACCGGGAATCAAATCCCCATTGCACCTGTGAAAAGTAGTGTTCACTATACATCCTCATCAAAGGTGGCCAGCTACAGGGTGAACAAGCCTTATATATATAGTTGGAAATCTTTGGGAATGGGGTAGGTTTGAGCATGGATTAGGCAAAAAACATCCAGGGTTTGATAATAGATGAATAAGAAATTAATTTAAACTAATTGTTGCGCTAAACTGAGAATCTGTGGAAGCCCATTCCGGCCAGTAAAAATAAAAAAAAATAGGAAAAGAAAAATAATGATAATAATAAATATAATAATAATAAAAACAATATATATACGTCATAATTATGAGATACTAAGTCATAATTACGGCTTGGTATCTTATAATTTTGACTTAGATATTATTATTATTATTATTATTATTATAGTTTTGTTTTTTTATTGGCAGGAATAGGCTTCCATAGAGAATCAGCCTACCTAAAGGAATAATTAAAAAAAAGAGAGAAAACACCAAATATAATTAAAAAAAAAAAAAAAAACAAGAAGTACTTTGTATTGTCAACATTTTTTTGTATTCCATTGTGATGGCGCTTTATGTTTGTGAGATAAATATAAAAGGCCCCTAATTGTTTTTTAATTAAAATAAATAATTAAAAAAAATATATATTATATCAGATTTCAATATTTTATTTTTAATTGTCAGTGACAAGAATATGTACAAAAATAAAGGATTGTGCAGTTGAATCAGATTTAAACTACTGTAGTTAAGGTTATTATTGGAGTTAAGGTTAGTTTAAGTATACTGTAAGGCATTTGACTGGGATCAGGTTTACTTTCTAAAAAGGGATTGGGATGTTGTTTGTTGTGTTTTTGCCAATGATTGGAGCCACTTCATGTACATTGGTGTTTTCCTCTCCCTGTTTGTGTTGCAGCTGCATTAGTAATAGTGTCTGAAGTCGCCGACCAGGCCAACGACAATCTGAAACAGGGGGTGAGATAGTTTCCGACTCTGGATACACATTCACATGTTCACGACTACGGCTACGGCGTCGCTGTTACGGCCACGCTCCTTTGTGTCTGACCTGGCAATGAAAGAGCGATTTCAAGCGTGACGACGTTAGACAGCTCAGGCTTTAGCACTGAATGAATCCTTCTTCTAAATGACTCGCTGTGTTAAAGCACAGGTCCATTGCTCTTTCGTGGCTGCTTTAGCCACTTGTTGATTAACGTCCGTGGGCGAGGAAAGATGATGTCATTAGAGCGTCCCAGGTGTATTGTAACAAAGGGAGAAGTGTAAGGCTGGATGTGACTTATGCTCTCCTTTCCTATACGTGAGAACTTTGTGGAGATAAATAAATCCTGGCCTTCTCACTTCTCACTGTCAGACTCTCCTGGGGCTCTTTGGCTTCTCCCCTCTGTTTATCAGTCTGTCTTTTTTTCTATATTCTGTGCACTTGCTCACACGTTGTCTGACAGCGCTCCTTCTTTCTACGTCTCTCTACTATTCATTCATATGACTTCCCTTTCAGCACAAACGGAGAGTGTTTCATTCTCTGCCTCCCAGTTAATCCATCACTGGATAGATAGATTTAGATAGATGTTTAAAACTATTGGCATTCTACATTAGTATATTAAATAGAGACTGTCTGAAGTTAGAGCTGGACAATATATCAAGATTCAAACTATATTACAATATTTCCGATATCAACATATATCTATATTTTATAGCTTATTTTGTATTTAATACTCGTTTTAGGAGTTGCTGCTTTCGTTACTTCTCAGAACAGCATTAAAAGAATAGTTACATGATCACTGAGTGCATTCTAATACAGACATTCCCCCAAACAAGCCACGCTACGGAACTCACTCACACGTGCTGTCCCTTATTAGAGAAAAAGCCAAAAGTGTCTCATATTGTGAAGCTGTTTGTTAATAAATGTCTAAGTCCCATTGTGTCTCTTTTTGTGTTTTGTGTTGTCCTATGTCATTTTAGATGTCTTTCTGAGTCGTTTTTGAGTATTTTTTTGATAGGCATGTTGTATGGATTTTGGTTGTCTCATTTCTTTCTCGTTTATCTCGTTTCTTTTCCTTTTGTGTCTTTTGTTGTCCTTTTCTTTATTTTTATTCTTTTATGTATTTCTGTTGTCCCATTGTGCATTTTTTTCCTCTTTTTGTATATATTTTTGTTGTTCTTTTGTGTATTTCTCCATTTTTCTGTACTTTCTTAAAAGTTTTTTTTAATGTATTTTTGTTGTTCTTTTACGTATTTTTGTTGTTCTGTGTATTTCTCTGTTAAATGCATTTGCTTTTGGGGCCACTGGTTATCCATGTTTGTGATACACGCACAAGTTATTTTTTTTTAACAATCTTAATGCACCATGAAGTTAATTTTGCCAGTGTGTGGCATTTTTGCATCAGCAAATTCCACCCTGAATTGTCTTTCTGGTAAGACTGTATTTGCATTAAAATCATTGAGATTTAAATCGCCCAACCCTATTTGAAGTAGTTTTGTTCATCTCTTAATTTGCCTTACTTATTGCTCAGAAAGCTGAGGTGATACATGTAAAACACATGTAGATCTATTAATCAAATTACAAAAGAGAGCATTAAGAATAATACATAAAGTGGAATTCTGGGCACCTACAAACAAACTGTTTAGAAAATCTATATCAATGAAATGTATGCATATAGTAAGGTTAAAAGTGTTAGGGATTTTATTCCGAGCAAAAGAAGTGTTATATAATTTTTTTAAACTAAGAGAAAGAAAACGTAATTTAAGAGGGATTTGTATTTTTGAAAAAAAGTACATTTAGAACAAATGCATTTCTGTTGATGGTAATAAAGTTTGAAATGATCTTGAGGATCACTTTAAATTAATGAGTTCACTGTCAAAAATTCTTTAAAAAACTAAATATTTTGCTCCTATTGATACATAAGTTGATAAGCTGATGGATAGCACTGTTTTTAAGTTGTTTCCTGTGTTTTTTTTTTATAATGCTGTAGTCACTGCTTTAGCACGTTCCCATTTTTGGTTAATGAAATAAATGTTTGTTCTTTGTATTGCATAGCAAATGTTTGAAGACATCTAAGAACTAATACATGTCTAATATAATCAAATCATCTGTGTTCTGCAGGAGAACTTGTTGCGTTTGGTCCACATTGAGTACAGCATGAAAGGGAAGAGGGACCTACTGAAGCCTGGAAGGGTGAGAATCACAGAAAAGTTACTTTTTTAATGTTGTAGATGTTGACTTAACCTGACACCAAACTAATCCTCTAAACCTTTAAATGGTGTTTTGTCAGATGTTTGTCAAAGAGGGCACACTTATGAAGGTCTCGAGGAAAAGTCGACAGCCAAGACATCTGTTTCTGGTAACCATTCTTCTTCTATTTATCGTGCTTTGATGTCAGAAAAAACAACATTTCATGCATAAATGACTAGTTTATCACTTAAACACACCAATCAGGGCATACAGATATATAACGCTTCTTACCCTAAACCTAAACAGCAGGATCCTAAATACACAGGAGGAATTGGTCAAAATAATCTTTCCAATGTTGACATTAAAGTCAGGGATGCCGAAGAAATATGTCAGAGTGTTTTTACAACAGCAGATCCTGCAGCGTTTTGACCTCTCTAGGATTCCTTTTGCCAAAAAACTGTTGCGTTTTGTGTAAACAAGCAAAAGAATTTCTAAAGGGTTTGTTTTGGCCGTATTTGGAACATCGCCAATTGAATTCACACCAGCAGCTGCAGCACAAGTAGAGTTAAAGGTGCAGTCTGTAATTTTGGAAAGCTAGCAGACCTCCTCTAACCTTGCCTGCAAGATGGATTCTCTTGGTGTTTACAAACACCAGAATCCATCTTGTGCTGCTCTAGCCTTTGCCTTTTGAACTCGAACCGAACCGGTTCGAAACAATCATGAGGCGGTGTTGTGGTTTAGGGCGGGATAGCCGGGTGTCTCCCGGAAACTAGCTGGGCTGCCGCTATTAGCATAGCTCCGAATCAAAATCGAAAGATGTCGACGCAGGATGATGAACGTGTGGAAGCTGCTATAAACTCAGTTTTAGAAGAATCCAGCATTTCCTTTTTGAAAGAGCAAAAAAGCGAGAGGCACTTTGTGCATTTTTGGACAAATCAAGGTGGACAGCTGCTTTGCCCAATCAGCTTCAAGCTTTCTGTTTATGTCCCTCCCTGGTTCCGAAAGGATTTGCCAGACACAGATCGATGTGGAGAACCCGAGTTAGAGGAAGGGCTACTGATCAATCTGGCTCTTGCCAGGTTAGACCTCCTAGAAGCTCCATCCCTTCCTCCCCTTTCCTTATGCCAATAATCCCCTTAAAACCAATGATATCCTGTCCAACAGAAAGACAGAAACACCTCTGCAGCACTTTTCAAATGCCTAATTTGTTGCCACCGATCAAAGGTCTGCTGAAGAATGTGCACAAAATGTCATGGAACAGTGTCACATGATGAGTTTGCACGCAAGATGAGGGAGTGAGCATGACAAGACATGAATGCATCTAATTGGTTATTTCTATTCAGACCGAATGGCAGGGATTGGTCAGAGTTTTTACAAGATTCCAGCTGGTTTCAGTATGTTTAGTGCAGACGATGGTGTTGTGTTTTCCCTGAGCGCTGCCTGCAGGGACAACAGGCTGTGTCACTGACCTTCACCCTGTTTGTTGTTTCTTCTTTTTACTGCTGAGAATCGTATCCACACTCAATGATCAATGAGTTACAGCTCTGTAACTGACGGTGGTGCCTCTGCCATTTTGAAGCGGATCAAATAGTTAGCTGTGAACGCAAACTCAGCCAAAACAAGGTTTATAACAATTTAACAACATTATCAGATGTTCCCATTTGACCTGAGACTGGGACTATTTCGGCAGGGCTCAAACTACCCAAAGACTTAGAAGTAGTTACATTTCTCTGCTTTGTTCATAGCCAGGTTCTTTTTCTCGAGGTCATATCGTGATGTGCTGAGAGCAGAAACAGAGACTTTGTTGGGTTGTATCAAAGTGAGTTTTCTCTGAATAGCTGCTTGTTTCACCACCAAATGTTTCACCAGTCTCCTGCCTGCTAGAGATGTTCCAGGTCTTAAAATAAATACAATTAATTAATCAATTACCTAAATATTGTTTTTTTTTTTTTTATCAGAATAAGACATAAATTGAAGATCATATGCTCGAAAAAATAAAAAATGTAAAAGGTTGAGATTGGCTCATGAAAGTTTGTTTTGTTCTCCAAACACTCTTTTATTGATATTGTCAGAACGGTTTTGTGCATTACGTTGTTGGATGTGTTTATATCCCATAAACAGATGCATAGAAGTGTTTTTACTTCAATCTTAATTTGATTTATTGTGTTTGTGTCAGACAAGGAGGACATTGACTCACTTGACGCTATTTTTTGCTTTAGTTTGTTCCCTGTGATATCACCTTTTTGGGAAAAACATTCAATAAACATTGTCCATTGTTCTGCTGCAATTTTCAGTGAAAACACCAGAAATGTGTTGGGAAGTCACAAGGGCAGAGTTTTTGTTGGCAAACACAAGAAATCACAGTAAAATTGAAGTAAAAACACTTCTATGCATCCGTCTACAGGACTCTACATCCCACAATGCAATGAGTATAATTTTTCTGACATTGTCAATAAACCGTGTGTTTGCAGTGGAGATTTTTTTAAAAACCGAGTGGCAATTTTAACCTTCTACATCTTTTTTTTTTTTAGCAAGTGATTTACTGATCTATGAGGCCTTCTCTATGTCTTTATCTGAATAAAATTCATCATCTTCAGCAGCTTTAATTATAATATTGGAAAAAATAAGTAGTTCTTTGTTATTGGTAAAAATAATGCTTTAGAAACCCCCACCTACATGCATTATTACCGAGCAAACCAAATATTATATTTAACAGAATGGCTAAAACCAAAAGAATACTATAACTATAATTGAACAGTTAGACTGCAAACATATTAAATTCTCCGATCTTCTTTCTGTCACTGCGACCCTCAAATGTCACAACTGTTTTAAAAACCCACTGATTGCCTCCATCGTGACTGTGTGGTGGAAAGCCCTGGACATTACGAACGTCCATTTGCGTCTATGGACACAGATCAGATAGTGGAGCCCAGAGTTCACAGTAAACATGGTGATGCTGCTTTTAGTTGTTATGCTGCAAAGAAGTGGAACAAACTGCCAGCGGAGCTGAAGTCAGCATCCAATGTGAACATTTTTAAATCAAAGTTAAAGGCACTTTTTTTCTCTACTGCATATGATTGAGAGAGAGATTTTTTGTCATGTTGTTGATGTAATGATGATTTTACTGATGATTTTAATTGATTTTACTGATGATTTTAATTGATTTTACTGATGATTTTAATTGATTTTACTGATGATTTTAAATGTTCTTATTGATTTTAAACAATTGAATGTTTTATCATGTAAAGCACATTGAGTTGCCTTGAGTATGAAATGCGCTATATAAATAAATTTGCCTTGCCTTGCCTAAAACCTACAGTAGCATGCTGTCTTCAATTTGGCACCACCCCAACTTTAGAAAGAGATTGGAAATCATTCATCTCCAAAATGATAGGCTCAGGACAAATAACAATCTAATGCAAACATTTAATAACAATAAAAGTCATTTTCTACAGTACTTACTAGGGCTGCCAAAAGTGGTCGATGCCGTCGTGGTCGACCAACATTTTCATTGGTCGACCAGCAGTGGTACCAGTTTCAATACTGTTGTTAAAATGCACTTATATAGGTGACAAGGATTAAATATCAATATAATGTACATGATTCTATGTCCAGCAACAGCTCTGTGTGAGTGCGTGCTGCGCTGCAAACAACAACAAAAAAAAAGTTGGTTCAGCTGTCAGATCAGATCAGATCAGATTAGATCAGATCAGATCAGATCAGATCAGATCAGATCAGATTAGGTCAGATCAGATCAGATCAGATTAGGTCAGATCAGATCAGATCAGATCAGATCAGATCAGATCAGGTCAGATCAGATTAGAGAGCAGAGAGGGAACGAATTAAGACAGACTTGAAACACAAGCATTCACTGTTAAATTAATCCTATTTCTGCACAAGAACATGGATTATCCTCATATTTGATACGTGGATTATGTAAATAGATCCACTGCTGTGTACACACTGCACACCTGTGTTTGACGTGCGTTTGTTTCCCCGTGCGCTGATCTGATGTTGACATTATTTATTAATAAAAGCAGGCTTACCACTAAAACCAACATAAATATGTCATTTGTATGAGGAAAAAATAGGTTTTAATAGTCGGTTTCAGGTCGGGCTTTGATATAAATACCTAATGTCTGTTGGACCTGTAGGTTTCACTTTTGCTTTGTCGGGTTCTGGTCAAAGCTTGAATAAGGTTCACATCATAAATGGTCTGTGTTTAAAAGCAAATCATCGACACCACAAAACGGCAAAACATAATATATTGTCATCCTGTGCCATAGTCTTGGCCGACGATTCATTTCCTTGGTTGACTACAGCCCTAGTACTTACAAGTAACAGAGACAGTCAATAAAAATACTCCAGTAGATCCAATTACCTAAAATGTATGAGCATCCAAATAACTCCCAAACATACAAAATGTGCTGTAGTTTATTAAAATACAAGGATTTTTCTATAAAAGCATTGCTTTCTTACTCGGAACACAACGGTTTAAAGCCCCTGACATTATTTAGACTGAGGTGAAAACAAATCAGTCTTGGTCAACAGAAAGCCAGTATAAGAATGTTTGGGCGTGGGTCAGTCTGAAAGTGAGGTGAGGCTTGGGGCGCGAGGCCAAGGCTGTGAGACCTCCATTAGGCACCACACCCACAGAACAGGGACCTTCCACTCCTCTCCTCTCCTCTCCTCTCAGGACTTGTTTTCCAAGGCCCTGCTTCCTCACAGGATGTTTGGTGTGGGTCATTGGATGCCGACTTCCTGTGTATTGGGAGGGGACTGACAGCCAAGTGAAGACCAGACACCCTGTAGAATGCAGAGAGGAGGTGGCAGAGGAGGGGTGGCGACGCTACATAAACACCCAATGTGAAATAGAGAAGCCCAATCTATTGTTCCCAGTGCAATCAGTGCTGTCTGCTATTATGAATTATACTTGAGCTACGTATCCGCAGCAGCGTTTGCTTCTGCCTTATCCTGGTTGATCCCAGTACAATGGAACACAGAGCTATGGTGTGGATTTCTCATTTTCTCTGTTCCACACCTTTATCAGTCTTAACTCAAGACTTTAGATAAAGTAGAGCTGATAAATGTTGGTAGCTGCCCTATAATGGACAACAAAAGGGAGGAGGAAGAAGACAGCGAGTAAACACATGGTGCAAAACAGTAGAAGAAGAAATGAAGACTTCCATTTAGAAAAGAATAGAATATAAAGCAGGGGTGTCAAACTCATTTTAGTACAGAGGTAGAATATAAAGTAGATTTTAGGCAGGAAAATGAACACATTTTTACATTGATGTCCTCTATTTTGCACTTTGAAATATAAATGGCACATAACTTGTGTAAAGCACCCACAATATCCAGGCAATAAGTGACAAATATTAGTTTCTGCAGTATTTTATATTCACAATTTTATTGATTTTGTGTCATTTTTTTTGTTTAATTTGGGGGTAATTATGTGAATTAATGTGAGGAAATTTGAACAATATTGTGGAGTTTTATTAAAATAGTGTATTTAGAAGGGCTGAGATATCTACAACTGAATTATTGGGTCATTTACACGATAATTCACCTTTTTACTGTCTTTTTTACTTTCGCCTGCGGGCCGAATTAGATGGTCTAAAGGCCCAGATATGGCCCCTGGGCCTTGAGTTTGACACATGTGATATAAAATGTGTGTTGCCTAACAGTAGAGCCTGACTGATTTGGGATTTTTAGGGATGATGTTGATAATTGGGATTTTAAAAAAAACAGCATCCAATTTTTATACAGATAAATAAGGACATTGTTATACACAGCAGGTTATATTCTGTATATGAACGCAAATTCCTATGAATGAGTTAATGAGTACTAAATGACAATCAATAACTTTAGTTAGTAAATAACATAACATAAGGACTGTAAAGCCACTGATAAATGTAACTGTAAACAATGTTATTGCATAATTGTTAAATAAATCCAATTAAGACATAATTATAATTGTAATCATAATTGAAAAAAATATGTTGCTGTTGTAATAGTAATTGATTTCAGATAATTGACTTTGTAATTGTAATTGGCGTGGAAATTCTATAAAAACTGCCATTTACAATGAATTCAACACAAAACTGAGGAACCATGTTAGAGGTAATAGTAATGATTTGTTTTAGCAACGATTTGATTTGAATCACGATTTGTTGTTGCCGATTTGATTCAAGGACGATATTGGTTCATTTAGAACAAATTGATCCAAAACTATTCAGTGACTTGAAATCGATTCAGTAACAAAATAATAATTCCACCAGTGTGACTGAAATAAAGACCTGAATACTGTACAGTGCGGCTAAGGTTTCATAGATTCATGTTGTTTCTTGTAAGGGAATAATTCACAATAAAGACCAATCAGAGCGTAAACACAGGAAAGAACAGAGAGTTTTTATAGTCATTTTGTGTGTTTTTCTGTCATTCTTTGTTTGTTTGTTGTTGTCTGGCTTGTTATGATTGCATTGTGTGCGTTGCTGTTGTCTTTTTGTGTATTTTTCCTATGTTTTTCGAAGTCATATGTATTTCTGTTGTCATTTTGCATTTTTTGTAGTCATTTTCGAGTATTTCTGTTGTCGTTTTGCTGGTTTGTTAGTACTTTGGATTTGTGGAGTAAGCTTTTGTGTTTTTCTTGTCTTTTTGTGTACTTTTGTTATAATTTTTTGTAACTTTGTACATTATTTTCTGTTATTTTGTGTATTTCTGTTGTCATATTGTGTTATTTGGAGTCATATGGTGTATTTCTGTTGTCATTTTGGGGTTTTTTTGTCGGCATTGTTTAGTATTTATGTTGTCATGTTGCTTGTTTGTTAGTATTGTAGATTTGCGGAGTCATTTTTTAGTGTTCTTCTTGTCTTTTTGTGTACTTTTGTTGTAATTTTCTGTAATTGTGTATGTTATTTTGAGTAGTTCTTTGTATTTGTCGTTGTCGTTTTGTTCATTTTTGTTGTAATTTTCTGTTTTTGGAGTATTTTCTGCGTTTTTCTTGTCTTGCAATGTTGTAATTCTTTGTATTTTTTCATGTATTCTTGCTTTTGTTTTGTGTATTTTTCTGTAATTTTGTACGTTTACTTTGGGGGCACATTGAAATTAGACCGAGGGCCACATGTGGCCAGTTGTCCATTTCTTGTTTTGCCTTTTAACCTGTTCCCCCGACTGTTGTTGTTGTTGTTGTTGTTGTTGTTGTTGTTGTTGTTGTTGTTGTTGTTGTTGTTGTTGTTGTTGTTGTTGTTGTTGTTGTTGTTGTGGTTGTGCTGAGGTTGACCTGTCCCACCCTGTCCCAGTACTCAGTGTAGCCTGAGCAGGGCTGAGGGTTGAGGAGGGTAGATATAGGCCGGGGTGGAGAATTCCTGGATGCTTCCTTCAATGCCTGAGCGGATGTTTATAGCACATGTTAGGTGTGACCAATGAGGTCATTTCTTTTGTCCACGTAATGAAAAACTTCTCCTGACACAATGAACCGACGGCGTTTGAAGAACTTCTCGTAGGACGAGCAAATAAACACCTTTTTTTTCAAACAAAACAGGGCCAGTCGCACAAAAAAATATTGACTCAAATTATGGTGTCGAATTTAAAAAGATAAATCAACACATTTTGTAAAATATTGGCTGAAGCTTTATTGCAAAAATGAATGTTTATATATCTGTCATTAGCATGTGTCATGAAGGCTGTCATTAAGTGTTGTTTGCTAAATTATGACACCTTTGGCGCTATGTTGGCATTTTTTTGGTTAGGTGGAGGGTTCTAGTGAGGTTAGGTAGGGTTAGAGGTTACGGCAGGGATGGGCAACTCTATCACAACAGGGGCCACAAAAAATGTGATCGTATCTGATCCGAGGGCCACACGATCAACATTTATGTTAGTGTTTAGAATAATGACCGATTTCAGCATTAATGCGGTGTAAAAAGAGTTTTCTCGTTTGGTTTTGTTCTTCTCTCAGTTTTTAGTCATTTGATTTGTTTTTGGAGTCTTTATGTGTGTTTTTGCTATTATTTGTGTTCTTGTTGTAAGTTTTTTTGTATTTTTCTGTCACTTTCTGTACTTTGGTTGTTGTTTTCTGTATTTTCCTGTCATTTTGTGCAATTTTGTTGACAGTTTGTGTGTCTTTGCAGCTATTCTTTTGTGTGTTGTTGTTGTTTTTTTTGTGTTTTTGTAATCATTTTGTTTGTTGAAGTGGTTGTTGTGTCAGTCTTTGTTGTCATTTTGTGTTTTGTTAGTCACTGTGTGTCTTCTTTGTGTGTTTTGGGAGTTATTTTGTGTATTATGTCGGGCTTTATATTCCTTCCAACTTCTTGAAATACAATTTTAGGCAAATAGTTTTTGGGGGCCGTATAAAATTTCAAGTAAAATGTTTCCCAAAAATCACATTATTTCAGCTAAAAAAAGATGCACAGACGTGTTTGTTTTAAAATTGTAAAATTTGAGCATGTTCTTGCTTTCAGAATAAAGCACTGCCACCTTGTGTCCATAAAGCAGCATTACACCTTAAATGTGTCATTTATTTTAAACCGCTTTACTTTGATTATAATCTTATTATCCTAACATATTTCTACACTTTTAATAAATATAAATGCTTTTTTTTGTGCTGCGCAACAGATGAACGACATGATGCTGTACACCTACCCTCAGCAGGATGGAAAGTACAGGCTGAAGAACACACTGTCTTTGTCAGGGATGAAGGTTTGTTGAGCTTCTACATCCATCACTAACCTATCACAAGCTTCTGTTCCCAGAGGTGAAAGTAATGGATTACAATGTACTTCACAATACTGTCATTAAGTTACTTTTATGGGTACTTGTACTTGGGGTTTCTACCTATAATGTTGTCCACATGGCACTGTTTCAGAGTTCATAAATGTAGCTACACTTAGAGCCTGATATTTTTGTTATTTTGAATTGAATTTATTGGTGTTATTTTATTTTAAAAAGTCATTGTGCATTTTGACTAACTTTTTACTTTATACAGACGCCTTTGTGGAAAATAAATTGGCAAGTTGTGCCAGCTCAGACATATTTTTAAGGCAGTGTCTATCCGTACGGTTGTCGTATCAATATACCAACATTCTATCCATACGCAGCGCCCCACATTGGCCAGTTTAGGTCACGTGACTAAGACTAAACTTTACCGTAAACCTAACCCTAACCTTAACCCTAACAATAAAATTTTTTGCGATATAGGGTTATAAACTAACTATACCCCTAACCCTAAAACGATACGTACATGTACTTCGGGGTTGTCCGTACAGCAATCGTACGAATAGACACTTTCTGTTTTTAACTGCATTTTATTTGAATTAGATTTATATTTGACAAAGTGAAAGTATAGAACACAGTTGTTCAAGATTGTGTGTTCTAATTTGTTAAAGAATAATAATTTAAAATCAGTAAATCAATTTTTTTTATATATATAATTACTAGACATTTCAGGCGACCCCATTCAGTACTGACGTTACTGTAATTCAGTTGCTTTTATGGTTACTTGTACTTTTTTGAGTGTATTTCTAAATCAGTCATTTTACTTTTACCTAAGTACGTTTTAAAAGAAGCAATTTGTTACATTTCTACACCCAGCAAATTTTTATTTTTTTTCTGTTTTAAAATGATCAACAGATAATGTGAATTTACAAAAAATGAAATGACCAGACAACAGTCAAATGCATGACATCATAGCCGACCAATCAGATTAAACGTAATGCACCACACTAAAACAGCAAAGAGCAGAGAATGTGTTTGTGTTTTTTTTTTAATTGAATTCATTGGTGATATTTTATTTAAAAGATAATTATACATTTTAACAAACCTTTCATTTTATACAGATTCCTTTGTGGAAAATAAATTAAGAATTTCTTTCTACATGAGATTTTTACTGTATGTAAGGGAACCATGACAAGTTTTATAACCAAAAATAAACATGGGGGGTGAAAGTAAATAGTAACTTTTACTTTGAGTACTATTTAATTCAGCTACTTTTTACTTGTACTTGAGTATTTTATGTATGACTTACTTGTACTTGAGTGCAATTTCAATCAAGTAACTACTTTTACTCGAGTAGGGTACTCTTTTTTTACACCTGAGTGTGTTCCTGTTATGCAGGTTAGTAAACCTACGCTGGACGACGTGCTAAACTGCCTTAGGATTGAGGTTTCTGACATCACTATTACACTGTCTGCCAGGTAAGCAGCAGAAGAAACATGAGGAATGTTATTCTGTCACATCTGAAACAGTTCAAAGTGTCTCTGAACCAGTGTTGTTGTTGTTGTTGTTTTTCAGCTCAGTTGGAGAGCGCGAGGACTGGTTCCACACATTGAGTCGGGCCATAGCGGACCACGCTGCAGGACTCTGCACCTTTGGTGGTCCTTGCATAGAGGTGAGAAGAAAGTGCCTTAGGGATGTAACGATTCACTCAACTCCCGATACGATTCGATTCACGATACTAGGTTCACGATACGATTCTCTCACGATTTATTTTACAAAATGGGACTGTAGACAAATTTTTTTTTTGGGAAAAAAAATAGAAAATACTATATTATTTTCCTTTTATTTTTCATTGTCAAAGGAATTCCTTGATAAACAATTCAAAACAATGCCATTTAACTAAAAATAAATCTTGAATGAAATAAATAAAGGAATAATACAAATGAAAATGAAGCCTATTAATTTAAATTCTGGTTCTATAATAAACAATGTAAAACTGCATAATAGTTCTTTTTCTTTTAAAAGTGCAACTGAAAATGTATTTTGTGCCTTAACAATTGGACTTTAAAAAAAAAAAAAAACCTGATTACACTGATTTACATCATATTTGTTTGGACCAGCAGAGGGCGCTGGTAACACAGTGGTCGGTTGGCATGCAGATATCTTGCAGTGAAGAAGAGAAGCTATGCTAGCAGACAGAGCTAATAGAAAACGTGACTTTTACAGATATTCAAGTAATATTACAGATATTCTTTCGGTGCTTAAGGGGTAATGAATCATTTATTAACATATTTAAGAGTAGAAGGCGGCCAGAAACAAAGTATTAGCAGACTCCGCCCGCCGCCTACACTTGCTGGTTAAAAAAAGTACTGCGATTCAATTTTCAGAAAATCGATATCAACCGTGATACCTATGAATCGATTTTTAACTGCCTTACGATTAATCGTTACATCCCTAAAGTGCCTTATTCAGTGTGTGCGCACGTGTGTGTGTTTGTGCGTCTTTTGCAACTCACCTAAAAAAAGAAATTCAATAGTTTATTATAATGACATAATTGCCTCTATCTTCAAATTAGTGAATTACAGTATTTATGTTAAGCTTTAATCTAGACAAGGTTGATTTGAAGGTGCTGGAGACTCATTTTTGATCAGATAAAGACAGTTTAGGCCTCACAGATCAATAGATCAATAATCATTTGCTCAAAAAAAAGATGTAAAACGATAACATTTCCCCTCAAAAGTTAGTTTTGATCTCCACCATAAACACTTAAGGCCTGTACTATGAAGCTAGATTTCCTCTTATTACGCTAACTTACAGGATTTAATCAGTCTGGCTAAAATCTTACGGGCGCTAAATCACCATGGGAACTTAGGCTGAACGACTAACCTGGTCGGGACCAGGTTTTGTTCTGGCTGGGATCTGGGCCAGCACTAAAGTCCCGCCTCCTGACCAGTCAGTTCTTTTAGAAAATGCCCTGTCCAATAAAAGGAGGATCAGTGTGAACACGTCACTGTGTGGATCTGATGTGACGCTGACAGGAGAGAGAATATTTAGATGTCAATGCAGTCGTTTGATTTACTGATGACATCCTATAAGAAGCATAGAGATTTTTATCTGACGGACTGATAAAGTAAAACAAGTAGAATAAGTCAGCTGATAAAGCCTGTGTGCATCGGGCACTTTCCTGCATTAATGACTTGCTGCTTTTACTACAGCAACTGTTGTTTTTGTTCTGAATTATGGATTTTAATTCTTCATATTTTCAAAGAATTATCCCTCAATTGTGACGTAGTTTTTGATTGTGATTGGTCTGACGCTGTAATCTCCACCTTTGTCACAAGAGCGCGCACGTAGCCAGGCTGCTACAGCTTCTGTCTGGTTAGGTGAAGCCCGCTAACACAGATACATCCAGGATATAATTATCTAGCTTTGTAGTATAGGTCCTTGGTTTATTGACTTTTTCAGAAAGGTTTCGCACATTGCATTGTGGGATGTGGAATATCATAGACCAGTGTTTTTCAACCTTGGGGTTGGGACCTCATTTGGGGTCATCTGAAATGTCTAGTAATTAGTAAAAATTAAAAAACTTAGGTAAAAATGCATTAAAATTCTGTTTTTAACATTTGAATTGAAATAATCATCAAGTTATTGATCTATGAGGCCTACACTATGTCTATACTATGTCTTAATCTGCCTACACTATGTCTTTATTTGATTAAAAAAATATTCTCCAGCAGCTTCAAATAACAAGGTTATTAGCCTAAAATAGGCTAATTACATTAAACAAACATTAACTGAAAAAATAAGAACAGGAACTAAATAAATATTGAATCAAATATTAACTCCTATTTACTTTAAACAAGTGGTATTATCCTCCCATCACTACAGCACATAAACATCCCCACACAGAGATAACTTTATTAGCATTCTTTATTTTTATTGGCAAAAGTAAATAGTTTTTTTTTTACAACTTGAAGAATTAATCCTGCCTTTTTCCACATATAAGTGAATAAATCAAATTCAAACAAAATCATTTTTATTTGCTTTATATTTTAATACTGCAAATTAAGATGCTGAAAATCTTGCCCCACCAAAACAAAGGAAGTTTTGATTTAATTATTATTATTATTTTTGCGATGGCATAACCTCACATTGTAAAGAAATTAAAGCACTGACAACTAATCTAATATAAAATAACACTAACTAACTACTAATAACTAACACTAACGTGTTGTTTGTGGAATTTCAACAATACCCCAATACTGTCCCCTCAGGCCCGTGAGAAACTGTGGATGGCCCTGGGGGAGGCTGCACCTGTAATGGTGCCAGTTTCTCACGTGATGATGTGCATGAATTGCACGTCTGACTTCAGCCTGACACTCAGACGACACCACTGCAACGCCTGTGGAAAGGTTAGACAGACAGACAGACGGACAGACGGACGGACAGACAGGCCTATGGCAACAGCTTCACATCAGCCTGTTTACCTGCTTATTTTATTTGTATGTGTGTCTGTCTGTCTATACACAGGTGGTGTGTAGAGCTTGTTCCAGGAACAGGTTCCCTCTCAAGTACCTCAAAGACCGAGTGGCCAAGGTGTGTGACCACTGCTATGTCGAACTGCGGAAAAAAGGTCTGTTTTGGTCTTTCCTGATGCTACAGGTATGTCTGAATGTACTTGTTTGGAGCTCAGCATAAAGCTGGTCCTTCTGTTCTCATCCACAGGTGGAGGTCTACCAGTGGCCTGTGGAAACAGCAGCCCTCGCACTCAACGGGCCAGTCGCCCTCTTTCCTCTGTTTTTCAGAGTCTACAGACCCCTAGTCTGTGGAAAACAAGGAAGAGCAGCACATCTCTCAGCCAGGTGAGTGTACAATTCCTAACTCTATCACCATTAGGTTTATTTATATATGTATGTGTGTATGTATGTATTTATTTATTTATTTATTTATTTATTTATTTATTCATTTATAGGATAAACCCCTTGAAATGAACTTCTTGTTTCCTCAGCAGTGTTCAAACACAAAAGAGATGCACACGACAGAAGCAGCTGTACATGCATTTCACAGAATACAAACAATAATACATAGAGGCAAACATTACAGTATGTTACATACCTCTCACACACAGACATCCTCTCGTCACTGGGTGCAGCACCTGTCATGTGACTGGGAATCAAACTCAAGAAAGAAAGAATGAACTGGAAAAAATTGTGTTTCCACAAAAGTATGTATTTAGCACATTTTGTAAGGGTGCACACATAATTTTGAAGAAAATGTAGTTCCCTGACCGGGAATCGAACCCGGGCCGCGGCGGTGAGAGCGCCGAATCCTAACCACTAGACCACCAGGGAGCTGTGTAATGTAGGTTGTAACCAGCAGGGTGCACCAGAGCGCCTGTGAAAATAAGGCGAATTTCAGACAAAGAAGCAATTCCCTAACTGAGAATTGAACCCGAACTCTAAAAACACAAAAAAAAAAAAAAAAAAAGAAACATCTCAAAATAAAAGACCTAAAAAAAATATTTGGTCAAAAGAATGCAATTAGTAGGGATTAATAGAATTTCAGAAGAAAAATGTAGTTCCCTGACCGGGAATCGAACCCGGGTCGCGGCGGTGAAAGCGCAGAATCCTAACCATTAGACCACCAGGGAGCTGTGTAATATAGGTTGTAACCAGCAGGGTGCAGCAGAGCGCCTGTGAAAATAAGGCGAATTTCAGACGAAGAAGCAATTCCCTAACTGAGAATTGAACCCGAACTCTAAAAACACAAAACTCCAAAAAAAACAAAAAAAAAAAAGAAACATCTCAAAATAAAAGACCTAAAAAAAAAAACATTTGGTCAAAAGAATGCAATTAGTAGGGATTAATAGAATTTCAGAAGAAAAATGTAGTTCCCTGACCGGGAATCGAACCCGGGTCGCGGCGGTGAAAGCGCAGAATCCTAACCATTAGACCACCAGGGAGCTGTGTAATATAGGTTGTAACCAGCAGGGTGCAGCAGAGCGCCTGTGAAAATAAGGCGAATTTCAGACGAAGAAGCAATTCCCTAACTGGGAATCGAACCCGAACTCTAAAAACACAAAACTCCAAAAAAAAAAAAAAAAAAAAAAAAAAGAAACATCTCAAAATAAAAGACCTAAAAAAAAATATTTGGTCAAAAGAATGCAATTAGTAGGGATTAATAGAATTTCAGAAGAAAAATGTTGTTCCCTGACCGGGAATCGAACCCGGGCCGCGACGGTGAAAGCGCAGAATCCTAACCACTAGACCACCAGGGAGCTGTGTAATATAGGTTGTAACCAGCAGGGTGCAGCAGATCGCCTGTGAAAATAAGGCGAATTTCAGACGGAGAAGCAATTCCCTAACTGAGAATTGAACCCGAACTCTAAAAACACAAAACTCCAAAAAAAACAAAAAAAAAAGAAACATCTCAAAATAAAAGACCTAAAAAAAAAAAAAACATTTGGTCAAAAGAATGCAATTAGTAGGGATTAATAGAATTTCAGAAGAAAAATGTTGTTCCCTGACCGGGAATCGAACCCGGGCCGCGGCGGTGAGAGCGCCGAATCCTAACCACTAGACCACCAGGGAGCCATGCAATGTATGATGTAACCAACAAGGTTGTTCAGAGCGTCTGGTCAATGTCTAATAATGAGTTTTCCTCTCCTCCAGGTGTCTCTCAGTGCTGAAGGATCAACTGTGAGTGGGAGTCTGCAGCGGAGGAAGAAAAGCAAAAGAAAGTGGAAGCGTTTGTGGTTCCTGCTCAAAGACAAGGTGCTCTACACCTTCACAGGCTGTGAGGTGAGGGGGGGCACAGAGTCTCCCACACCGGCTCACAACACTCACGCATACTGCCAGGAAGCACTCACACAATCACAGACGTATAGAAACACATCACGTGTGCCCAGTGCATGACGACTATTCCACTTTCTCACACTTTGTCAGCTTCTGAACACGGGCTAATGAGGGGATTCTCTGTGCACTCTCTCTCTTTTCTTCTTCTTGTATCATTAAACATGTCTGATATTTACAGTGCTGACATTTAACTCAAGTGTCTTTGCATGTTCTCCTGTGGTTTGTTCAGGATAAAGTGCCTGCAGAGAGCCTTCCTCTGCAGGGATTCTCTGTGAAGCTGCCTGACAGGCCCAATGGAGAGGACAGCAATAATGTGTTTCATCTGTATCACAAGAAGACGCTCTACTATACCTTCAAAGCTGACGATCATCTCACTGCACGCAGGTCAGCTAATGCACTTTGAACCAGAAATGTTCACAATATTTACTTTGAGGAATCACTTGTTTTCCGTGAAAGGCTCGTTCATGAAAGTGCAAGTAGTGAAGTCAAACCACTGCACTGCTAAGATGTTTTTATTGCAATCTATTCAAACCTTTAATAGTCTCTGACAGCATAGATTATGTTATTTATTGTAAAGTGTGTATGTTATTCTGGTAAACAGACATAGCACCTAATATCAGCTTTAAGCATCAGTTTTTTTTTTAAAAAGCATTGGTTCTCAGCCTTTCACGAAACTAAGAATATTTTTTCGAACAATTTCAACCCATTTTTGCTCATTTTTACCCTTTTTTTTGCCACTACACACAACTTGCCATATTTGAACCCACTTTCATCACTTTTTTCTGCCATATTTTTACTCCTTTTAATAAATTACTCCCATTTCTGCAACTTCTCCATCAAATTCCAAATCTTTTTCAGCACTTATAAATCCTTTTCACCTAATGTCGCACATGTTGACCCATTATTTGTCATATTTTTTGCTTATTTTTGCCAATTGAACCACATTAAAGATTTGTCATGCCCATTGTTTGCCAGTTTAAACTAAGTGCTCCTATTTTTTATGTCACTTTTAAGCCAATATTGACACTTTGAACCCTTTTTACCACTTATTTTTCTCTGTTTTTGCCAGAGGTGGGCAACTTTAATCATAGTGGGAGCTACAAAACTTGTTGTCATTAGTATGTTTTGTGTTGTTTTGTTTGTTTTTTTTAAGTCATTGTGTGTGTTTTTGTTGTACTATTGCATTTCTGTGTTTTTGTTTTGCGTGTTTCTAGAGTAATGCTTTGTATCTTTTTAAATAGTTTTGTCTGTTATAAGTAATTTTGTGTATTTGTAGTTGTCTTGTGTGTTTTCTAAGTCATTTTGTTGTATTTGTGTTGTAATTTTGTGTATTTCTTTGTCGTGTCGTGTATGTTTATGTCCATTCCTACATTTTCTGAACCGCTTGCTCCTTTTTACAGGTTCGTGGTGGTACAGTATGTTTCTCTAATTTTGCATGTATTTTGGAGTAATTTTGTGTATTTTATTTGTTTTCATTACGCCACATGTGAAAGTTACACCACTGGTTGCTCATGTCTGTCCTAGGTAGATTTTTCCAAATGTATACCATTGTTTGTTTGTGACGTATGACTTTCTTCAAGCTCAAACCTCTTTGTGTTTCAGGTGGGTCAACGCTATGGAGGAAGCTACTGTTTTATAGCACCTGCTGTCTGTGACTGCTGCATCTCCGTTGTTGGAGAACAACATGGCTACCTGCTGCATCTGGACTCAGACCATTCATAATCACATCTGGCCTGTGGTGGGATTTTAAGCAACATTCAAGGCCAGTGGGAGAGATTACAGTGAAGATGATGGTAGAGGGATCAGGGACGTGGAAACGTGTAGATGTGAAAGGATCCCACTTCTAGAAGTTTTTTTTTTACATATGCTGCATTACTGGGCTTCACTGGAGCCTTCTTTAACCTGAAAGAAACAAACATTATATACCTTTTTTTGCTTTTTAAAGACATTTATTATTCCACCAAAGCCTTCAACATTTCCAACTTCACCGTATTTTAATGTCATTTACCAAAATGCCTCATTCTCTCATTTTTTTTCTGCAGGAGAACACATCCTCATACATGACCATATTTTGATTTCCAAAAAAAGAGCACATGGCCCGACTTTAGCATACTCAAAATATACTTGGTATTTACTTAAATATGCCTTAGTTTTGACAGAAAAGTACAGTATACAAAGTAATTAAGTTAGTTTAGTGGTTCTGAACCTTTTCAGCCCATGACCCCCAAAATGAAGGTTCCAGAGCCCAGGGACCCCCACTGTAACTGAAGGTGGATGAACACAGACATGAACTCCCTGTGGAGACAGGGCCAGCAATAATGGGGAATAAAGGGGAGAGATTTTTGAGGTCCATCCATAAAGTCAGCAAAATAATGGTCCATTGTCCTATGAATCTGTGATAACCACATTTATTTATTTATCTGAATAATATCCATTGTTATCCAGGAAGTATATTATTATTTGTGCCATAGTATTTAGTCATCTTAAAGATGTAAATCCTTGTTTTAATAAGAACTAAAATTGGTTAAAAGTGACCCAAAATGGTGGAAAACGTGGTGAAATGGGATTTTAAAAGCCACAGCAATTGGTTAAAAGTTGCAACTTAGAGTGGCAATAAACTGACAGAAAAAGTGGTAAAAAGTGTTCAAAGCATCAATATTGGCCTTTAAATGGCAGAAAAAGTCAGAACAATTTGTTTATACTGGCAAATAATGAGCATGACAAATCGTGAATGTGGTTAAATTGTCAAAAATAAGCATGAAATATAGTGAAAAGAGGTTAAAAGTGACAGTGATGGGTCGACATATGCGACATAGGTGGAAAAGTGGTGGAAAGGGTTTATAACTGCCAAAAATGTCTTGAAGGTAGAAAAAATGTGCAGAAAAGGCATTGAAATTTGATGGAGAAATGACAGAAATAGGAGTAATGTAGCAAAAATGCATTAAAAGGAGCAAAAATATGGTAACAAAAATAGGTTAAAAAAAGGGCAAATTTGGTGTCGTTGCAGAAAAAGGGTATAAATAAGCAAAAATTGGCTGAAATTTAAAAAAGAATATTCTTAGTTTCTTCTAAGCATCCTTCCAGTGTTTCGCGACCCCAAGGTTGAGAACCCCTAAGTTAGTTGTTGGCCTCTGTAAGGTTTGAAAATTAAGTTCTTCTGGTGACCCCAAAGACATTTTTTTCTAGAAATAGTTTTTGATCATCTTTGAGCTCAGATGTTTGTTTGTTTTTACTGCCTTTTAGTATTAATTTTGCATTGTTGTTTTAATAATAAAAAAAGAAAAGAAATTCTGAAATTTTAGACGACCCCAGAAGGGGTCATGACCCTAAGGTTGAAAAACACTGATTTAGTGGCTCCTGAATAGATTTATTACTATAGTTTTTCTCATTTTCAGTCAATTCACGCCTGGGGTGGGACCAAGACTGACACTTTATTTGTTAATTTTCCTCTCTCTCTCTCTCTCTCTCTCTCTCTCTCTCTCTCTCCAGTACCCCCTGTAGTGCCATCGCATACCCCAAGGGGTACATGTACCCCCATTTGAGAAACACTGCTTTAGACAACACACAAACATATTAAAAATCAGTATTGTTGCCACGTTAACTATCATAGCTTGTAAAATGGAAACTTTGCCAGTGTTTGTTTGCCTGTTTGTCCAAAAATATTCTGTACTGTGGCGTGTCCGCTGCAGATCTCAAATTGTGACTCCGATGATTCATTTTTATGTATATTCTGAGTAAGGAGTCATTTTATATATTGCAGTAGTATGTATACTTCAAACTTTTTTTTATTTAGTGTTGAGTCTCCAAGGCGATGGAATGACCCTCGGCATGCCAGTCCCTCACATTGTGTTGTGTGTGAGTAATTAAAGTCGTCTGTTGACGTAAAGCCAGTTGCTTTTTTTCTAAATGAATGCAGGGCAGTTTGCAATTCTGATGAATGTGCCTGAAATGAAACTGTACTCCTCACTCTTTATATTATCACAGTACTGTACATTTAAGTTCTTCTACTTTCTTTATTCTTACAGTTTTCTGACAACTTTCACTGTCCAACATAAGAATAAACTATTGTTTTATATTAAAGCCTTTTTATTCTGTATATTAGCCTTTTCCTTAATTGCACACAAATACGTCCACTTTTCAGTGTTAGTATTTTCTGAGCCGCTCATGCCTTCAGGAGATGGACGCTGGGAATTTCTTCTTCTCAACTTTTGCAGCATTTTTTTTTTATTTTATTATTATTTTTTGCATATCTCTTTTAAACAACAAACCCGAGGGCATAGTTGTTCCTATTAGGTCTGTTACCTTTCCAACAGCACACATGTAATCATCCTGTGCTGTTAAGCTGTACTACCTGTTTCCTCATCACTTGTTGTACCTCTTACGTATATTGAATTGTACATTTGATTGTATATAGAAACATAACAGAAATAAAATGCTTTTAAAAGATGAGTGAACGTGTGAATGCTGAGTCAGTATTTAGCAGAGGTCTGATGTATCCTACTTAAGTACAATTACTATTACTTAAGATAGTAAAAACCTAAAGTAAAATGTAGCTCATTTAAATATTCCAATACTCGTGTCAGTATCGGCACAACATTAACAACCACCACCTACTATTCTGGAGTGTGAACCAGAGCTCCTGGGCTACTTATTTCTAAATTTTCTTATATAATCCAGTTTCTCTTAAATACTCAAACAAGGCTTTATATGTAATCCTGTCATGACTAAGAATGTTTTTAAGTGTACATTTCTTCACTCCTCCGAAGTTCTTTCTTCACTTTTTCTCTACTGGTTTTATACATTTTCACAGTTACAAATTGCATGTTCTACACTCCTCCTCCTCTACCCCATACATTCACACATACTGGTAACATGTTTTGAATGATTCATCTTTTTTAAATAATGTTACGGCTGGTGCCTCCTGGCCTCTCAGCAGCCTGCCTTTCCTTCCTCCACCTAACACACCTGATTCACATCAGTAATCAGGTGGAGAGGCAGGAGGAGGATCTGTATAAAGGGCTGAGAGGACCACAAGGAAGAGAGCCAAGTAATTCGGTTATAATATGTTCAGATTCATTATCATCCCTGGTGCCATTTCAGACTATGTCATCTCAAAACAGATCGGAGTTGGTGTATGAGATTTTAGAAGCACTTTTCAGACTACAACACGGGGACAGTAGTTAGATTTATGTGGCTCATAGAGGTATTAAGGGAAATGAGATGGCAGACGCTCGGACAAAAAAAACTCTCTCAGACAGAATGAGATAATAAAAGTGAAGCCAAATCAGTAATTCGGTCCAAGAAAAAAAAAACCTATCCTATTTTTAGGGAAAACTGACAAATAGGCAAAAATTCAAAACTGGTAGTAGACAAGCTTTACATAGATGACCAGTGTTTAGGGATTCAAACATCACCCCCTGGCTGTACTAAGAAAAAACTAAACTTAAAAAAAAGAAGAAAAACAAAAATAAAACAATAGTATTTCGGTCCAAGAGTGGCAACAATTTTTGGTTGAAGGAACTACATAATGAAGGAATTACAGCATTTTTGTTTAAATTAAATGTATATCAAACTTGAAAATTAGGCTTTTGTTTTATTTTTTGTTTACATAATAATAAAAAATACATCCTGTACACAATGTGTCATGTGTATATATGTATATACTGTATGCTTTAAGTTTGTATTTCTTTTTTATTTTCAATTCATATTTTGTTCATTATTTTCATTTGTCTTGATATTGTTTTTTGTGTACTTTACTGTATATAATATACTCCCTCAGATATCAAAGTTTAAATTGTGCATCTTGTTTCGTGTTTTTTTTAAGTTTTTATTTTATTCTAAATTGTTTGTGTTTATTGAAAGGGGTGGAGCTCTTATACAAGCCCTTTGGGTTTTGTTCCCTCCTTGCACATTTAACATTGGGCTTTTTTCTTGAATGTGTGCTAAATAAATAAATGAACTAAAATGAATGAAATGAAACCTATTCATAAATATAGGAAATGTGTGTCCATGTGTGTTAATTCTAGTTATTTTTTCTTTCAAAGCCAACCAGTAAACCACGCTAATGCTCATTTACTCAGTAATTAATACAACAGGGACAAATCAATGACATCCTCAGCACATTAAATTAGGACTGTATGAAAACTTTAAAAGTGAGCGTTTGAATGCCTGTGAAAACTGAGTATGTCATGTCATCACGTGCATTCTTTATGCACAATAATCAGACGGTGAAGAACACAGATCATCCTTCTTTCTGGAACAGAATGAAAAGTACTCAGAAACTCCTTAGACTGTGTAAAAGGCCACTTCGAAGCGTTACATTTCATCTAAAGATTGTTTTGGAAAACGAAAACATGCAGTTGGAATATTTATCGATATCCAAAAAGCATTTGATACGATAAATCACTCTAATTCACTGAACAAACTACATAATTATGGAATCAGGAGAGTGGCTAGGAAATGGTTAAAAAGCTACCTGTCAGGACGAACACAGTACAGTATGTACAAATGTGTGATCATATATCTGACGAACTTGGTATTGCTTGTGGTGTCCCCCAGGGGTCAGTATTTGGTCTCCAACTTTTTAATTTATATATTAATGGTTTATTTATTGCATAGAATAGTTTTTAATTGTACTTTACCGTGATTTTTGATTTATTCATCTATGAGGCCTTCACTGTCAATTTCTCTGATTAAACTGTATGTCTCCAGCAGCTTTAAAGACTGAGACGGTTCAGAAATATCAGTTACAGTAAATGAGGAGAATTTCAAAAGTGAGTGAGAAGAAGTGAAACTGCCAATAAAAATATGAAAATTTCTCAATCATGGAAGCTCAGAAAACATGTTTCATTAAGAAGAGGACAGACGGACAAGGACAGGATTCTAAACTCCATTTAGAATTTTTTATTTATTTTTTATTAATTTAACCAATATCTACATATTAAAATGTGCAAAATGGTTAAAAACAAAAGAGGATCACTTTTACCACCAAGATATGAAAAAACAAGTCTTTCCTCATTCTAGAAAAGACAGGAACTGGGCTGAATTGTTAGATCTGAAAACCTTTATCATGTTACCATTGAAACTGCTTGCTTGCATTGAACACAAAAATGTTTCGTCTAATTGATGACAGTTCCTGTTAAACCAGACTGCCTAGTGCGGCCAAACACAGAAAGCAGTCGCTCATTCACTCATTATCTGCCAGAAAAGCCATGTGTCTGTGGTATGTTGACGGTCGACTGTAAAGTGAATTGTGTTAACAGAAAGATTTCCAGGAAGAGAAAGAAAAAAACCATCAAATTTTCCAGTCACAAGACAATTCAGATTCTCGTGACTTAACAAGTAACTATTAATGAACTGGTGAAAATGTGAACCTCAGAGCTTTGAGAGGGTATGAAAGTCTTTATGAATAAACTACATGAATGTTTGTGTTTGATTACAAGTTAGATGTGTTATGTTACACACTTGTCATAGTAGTAGTGTTGTAGCACTCAAGACTGGTCTTTGTGGTCTTGGTCTTGGTCTTGTCTCGGCCTGACCAGACTTTGGATTTTCTGTTCAAGACGAGTCGAGACCAAAACTGATCTCTGATCTGTAATATATTGTTATATTATTACATTATATTATCATACAGAAATCATCCCAGGGAGTTATTATTATTTGTTATGATTATAGGCAGGGTTGGTGTCAATTACATTTCTCAGTTACAATTACATTTTCAATTACCCATGTTCAATTACAATTCAATTACGATTACAGTTAAATTACAATTATTTTTTTATCCTCAGAAATTTAATTAAAATTAAGTTCTCAATTACTAAAGTTCACTAAAATAAAAAAAATTATCTATTAATAAAAATCTCTTGTGTTAGCTTTCTGTTAGCGTCTCTTATAATAACGAATCCTAAATCAGCTGTAAAATACACTAAAAACAAATATTTATACCATCTATTTTCTTTCCTATTGGTTACCTTTTTAGGCTTCCTAATCAATGAAAATATAGGTATTAATATTTTTGGTGTGGGCATCTGAACCTTTTTTGTATCAGTATACACCTTAATTAATTTTTTTTTAAATATGGAAAGAAAAATCGTTTTTTTTTTGTAATGGCAAACTGTGGGAAAGCTTAATATGAAACATATTTCAATAATTAACTACATATGTGTAGAACTGTACATAAAACTGTAACATGGTTCCCAGTTTTGCGTTAAATTATAATTCACAATTCTTATAGAATTTTCATGCCAATTACACTTACAATTTAATTACGACATTACGACATGAACAGATTTTTGAAATTACAATTATAATTACGCCACAATTGTAATTAATGATCAACTACGTGATTACAATTATAGTTGACCCCAACCCTAGTTATAGGTAAATTTGTTGACATTATTTGTGTTACGTAAAATGCGTACCTTACGCGATTTGCAGAAATGTGGGTGCACAGTTGTATTATGCTAGGATTATGCCTGGACAGAAGATTCAAATGTCACCCTAAAAGAATAAAAATTACAGGAAATACACAATACAATACACAGTAAAAAATTTTACTAAAAAAAAAAAGAAATAATAATAATGATGATTAAAACATAAACAGTACACACATAAATACACATGAATGTACATGACATGTTATTAATATTATACTATTTCATATCTTCGACACAAATTTCATCAATTACATTTCATGTGGAAATATATCAATTAATAAAAAATTTTTTTATTATGTTTATCAAGTATTAACTTATTTCATACCATTATATACATATTATTGCTGTCCTAGGGAACATTGTTGATCTTCTTTCTTTTACTAATTAATTATATATGTCTTAAAAAGCTATGTTTAATTTCATCCTTTAGGCAGTTCCATAATTTAACACCTGATATTATTAAACTCATCCTTTTCAGTGTTAGCATTTTGTATCTAGAAATGTAATTTTTTTTTTCTCATAAATGATAATCCTCTTCTCATGTCCCAGTTTATGATAAGGTGGTAGGAAACTCCCAGCCTTTGTTCACACTTTGAACTCTTCTCCCTGTTAGTGACATCATGGCTATCCCCTCTTTTGAAGCTATAAATAGCTATTAGCAGCCCATTTCTCTTATAGTCATGCAGCTTTGGTGGGTGGAGGCTGATGACTCAGCACCACATGCTTGTATGGGAATTGTGACGAGATGCAGTGGGCGGGGCTGTTATGGAAATGTTCAGGTTGTAAACTTTAGAGCTTTTAACCCTGTGTGTGTCTGTGGAAAATTGCACCAGCTGTTCATCTTAGGATATAAAAGCCCGTCTCCGCCACTAAAAAATAAAATAAAAAGGCAAGTCATAATTATGAGTTTGTATAGTCATAATCATAGTTAAAAAAAAAAAAAAAAGTATATTCATAATTATTAGATAGAAAGTCATAATTATGAGATACAAACTGAGCATTTGCTGTAGTCTACCAACACTGACTGTTATCATTATTATTGATACTTAAATTTGAATAATATTCAAAACACATATTTTGGCTGTTTATTCATTTTTTAGAATTCAACACATTACATAGTGTAGAAAATAGTGGAAGTACACAGTGCTTAGTTTGTAAATAATCAGGTCCCAAAACACCGGCCGCGTGTTGTTCCAGTGTAGTGTAGAATAAACCTACAGTGAAAGTTTAGTCCAGTAGACAGTGGGCATGCGCACCTGGAAAACTGCGCATGCGCGTCCGTCATTTGGAAAAAAGCTAATAATCTTTCCTTTAATTTTTAGGGTTAGGGTTAGGGTTAGAATTAGGATTTATAATAGTAGGAAAAATTAAGGTAGCAAAATATTGTACGTATAAATATTTACTACGCTATTAGTGGTCTATTCTCCCGTCTGGACTTAAGCGTTTTTTTGCGCGCCTGCAGTTACGCGCTTCTCTCCTATATGTATTCTCCAGTCAAGGCTGGAGAATACGGGTACGGTACGCGTACGGTAGACCAAAAGCACGTATGTGTGAATGAAGGCGGGCTGAAGGAAAGGAGGCGGTGTTGTCAATTTTTTTGGGGCTGTCTAGAAATCACGGAACCTGGAGTTTTTCCAACGCCATTGCATGTCATTGAAATCTGTGAAAATGATAAAGTTCACTTTTAATTTGAAACGCCTTCATTGATAAACAATATAACAGGTTGATTTGATCAGATCATTGATCAGATTATTGCAGTGTGACTGAGTCACAGTTAAAATCTCTTTCCTTGATCATCATCATCATCACCATCATCATCATCGCTGTACAGCGTGACCGAGTTAGATGTGCTGGAGATATGAGGAAATAACTCGGCCGCAGTGCTTCCTGCTTTAATACAGAGGGATGTTTGCAGTGAAACAGAACTATTAGCTTCCATAATACACAGTTTTAAATATTAATAGTTTAAAGCGACCGGAGCTGAGCCTCATTAATATATGGGTGGGAACAGTTTGTGTTCCATCCTCATCTGCATATGACAGCTTGTTTCACTCTGTAGTGGATCAAACTGTGACTTTACGTTGGACATAGTACGAAAATAGTTGAATCACTGTGACCAACGTGGACAGAAGTCTGCGTCTGTCAGAGTTTTAATTAATCACGCAGCAGCAGCTGAGTGATCACAGCTGCTGCTGCGCGGACGCACGAGTCCATGTGGCTTCAAATGTAACTAAGTCCATATGTCTAGTGCAATATAATGTTTCACCTTATTGGGGCGCTGCACTTATTAACAGACTCTTGTTTTAGAGCGTTTTACTTTGCATGATCAGTTACATTTATACACAACATTAAATACTCTGGCTTTATAATTTTAGGGTTCAGTAGCTGAATAACTCCTTAAAGCTTGTATTCAAAAAATAAAACCCGCCTTACCACGAGCAGTGAGAAACACCACAAAAGAGCAGGGAGACACGTTTAGTAAAATGTTGCCAGTCGAGTTCAGCAAGTTGCTGGACGTATGCATAAGAATAAGTTTAAAGGGTGATTGAAAGGTGAAAAAAGGCACCGTTTAGGTTACGTGGGTCTAACTAATAGCCAATGGTGAATGAAATTTCACAAATCATGTCCAATTCAATCCAAAATACAGGGAAAATGTTTATCATTGGATAAACTACTATATCTAAATGCTTTAATCTGTGTAATCCCCGGGTAATAATCCACATCTATGAATGAAAAAATGAGTCCCTGTAATGTTACAAATGTACCTTTTCTTTTACAAACATGTTTGAATCATTTTCTTTAGTCAAACTGGGTGGAATGTAGCCCCTTAACTACCACAGACACTAAAATTGCTCCAAAATAAGTCCAATATCATAGTAATAAAGAATAAAATAAAAAACAAAAATAAAAAATGTCACAAAATAAAACAACCTAAAAACAACCATCCATTTTTTGACCCACTTGTTCCTATCTCCAGGTCTCAATGGATGTTAGACAGGGGTACACCATGGACAGGGCTCCAGTTCTTTGCAGGACAACATACCCAGACAACCCCTCACACTCACATTCACTCCTATGGGCAATTTAGAAACTCCAACCAACCTAACAACCAAGTTTTTGGATTGTGGGAGGACGCAACCACGCAACAGGGGGAGAACATGCAAACTCCACACAGAAAGGTCTCAAGTGTCCACCCCAGGGCTTGAACCCAGGACCTTCTTGATGTGAGGCAGATGACAAGTAGTCTTTGGGTAGATACAGGAAAACTGAAGTGAAACAGTGAAGAAAGTAAGTAGAGGAGTGCAAAGGTTGCAAACTGATAAAGGAAAAATAATTAATTAATAATTGTAGATAAGAACAATTTCATTCTATTCATGGTAGATGTAATAAACTGTTCAGCTCAAACTGAAAAGATCAAAATAATCATAAAGTCAGCAGATAAATTCCTGCGAATTAAGAGTTTAGGGTTGCAAAAAGTAGGGGAATTATTACATGGAGGAGTGATGAGTGTTACCGTCCACTCTCAGTCCATGACTGAGGCACGTTCATTGCAAGCATAGTCAAATATAGGCAGTGGCTATTCCTACGGTTGCTGTATCAATATACCAACATTCTATCTGTATGCGGCGCCCCTAATTAGCCAGTTTAGGTCATGTGACTAAGTCTAAACCTAACCGTAAACCTAACCCTAACCCTGACCCTAAAAATTGTTGCGATATAGTGTTATAACCTAACTCTAACCCAAAACCTATAGGGCTGGGTGGTATACCGGTTCATACCGACTACCGGTATATATTTTTGTTATGATATAAATTTTTAATATACCGCCGTACCGGTGTATTTGATTACACAACTTTCAGAATGCTACGCTGCGCCGTGTTTCAGAACGGACCATTTTCAACGCTGCACTTCTAAATAGAAAGGTAAACAGTAGCGCTCTGGTGTTAGTTGGGGGTGTAAATCATTCGTGTAAATGGATAAGAAACATACAATTAAAAGCTCTGAAGCTGCATGTGAGCATGTGCCTGCGTGCGCATGCCTCTGCTACAGGAGAACAACACTCATGGACACAGAGGCACGGTTAGCTTAGCATGTTGGCAGTAATACACAAAAAAAGAGAGCAAAGGATCGTAATTTGTAATTCCTATAATGCTGAAATAGTCCTGGTGGAGCTTATTCTTATTCACCATAATAAACCACCACACCACTGAGTATGCAGCATTTAAAGCTAGAAATCAAGCTAATGCTAAAGCTAAGCTAGTGCAGCAAAGAGCCATTGGGCTGCTGTTGCAAACTTGTATTACTACTAGTGTGGAATTATTCTACAATATTCACTCATCATGACAGTAAAATAGACCATTCTAAGTTAATCTACTGCAGTAATTCCTCTCTTTACAAGTAGAAAATGCTGTGAACACCTGATTAAGCATGAAAAAAAGAATACCGTCATATACCATGAAACCAAAAGAATTTTGAAAAATACCATGATATAAATTTTTGGTCATACTGCCCAGCCCTAACCTTAACCCTAACCCTAAGACCCTACGTGTACTTTGGTAAATGAATCAATAGCACCAGGGTTTGTCCATACAACTTAAAGATAAGGCACAGAACTATTCCATAAAGCGGGTTATGTTCAAATTCTGAGTATGTTCGGGCTCAAATGAGGGAAACTCTGAGTATGAAATCCCTGAATGTGAGGTATGTTCTTCTCTGAATATGTCACTAAGGTAACATTGTCTGTGAACTAAACCTGCTCGCTGGCAGGTTTTATCAAAGAAACCTGGGTTTCTACCTGGCTCCGCCCACCTGAACACTGCTTCCTTATCTGACACACATTAGTAACATCACACACCACAGAAGTGCTCACATCATTACAAATGTTTTGCTGCTTTACCTTTTTTTTTTTTGCAATCGGTAGTTTTCTTTATAACATTGTGGATGCAGATCATTGAGGGAAGGTTGATCTGCATATAAAATGCCTACTGACGTCTGTAGTAAAGTTCCCTGGATACAAACCTGTAACAAATGTAAAGGGGGAAATGACAATTTAAAATAATATACATTTAAGGCTTGACATTTACTTCACGTTGTAATACAGCTTGATGTATGGGCATTATTGTTTGAAAGCTATTGTGATGCAGTAGGTTAATGCGGTGCTCATGGGAGCAATTGGTCAAGGGTTTGAAGCCAGGCTCTGTCAGTTTTTTTTTTTTTGGACGTTGAGATGACTCTGGTGACTACATTACATTAAAAATCAATATAAATGCGCTGTCTTCATAGCCACTGTAGCGGGAGGGCTGTACACTTTCCCAACTAACTGGGGCCAAAGACAGTGGAATACTCCTTGAATACACTATTTAAACTCTATTTATATTTTAAATTAACTCTGTAAGTTGCTGAAGTGGCGCTCTGTGTGAATGCACCTTTAGAACAGGCTCATTTTCCCCTATAAACACCGGCTTATTTAATCCATCGGGGTGAATCACTCTCTTCCGGGTGGTTGCCATGGTAGTTTGTGTAATCTTTGCTCCATTGATGATGGCTTTTTATCGTACGCATGCACGTAAGTAACCCAAGGTTTACATACTCAGGGTTGATTAAAATTAAATACCCAGAGCTTCCCATCGCGGGGTATGTTGACCCAGAGTTTATGGATAGACTCAGAGTTTGTTGAACCTCCTTTCTGGAATACACCTCTTGAGTAGCAAAGGGTAAACGGAACACAGAAATGAATTACATGTGGGGAAACACTAGATCTGTGGAGGGCAGCAATACGCCTCCGATGCATCTAGTCTGCCGGAAATTAAAAAAGGAAGGAAGGAAGGAGAAGTCTTTGGGAATTTTATTATTATTTAACTCCTTTTGCCAGTTATGGTCCTCTTAAACTCTGATCCACTTAGAAACAGTATGTGGCGGTAATGCAATTTTTTCAACTGCCATACAACCCCAATACAGTTTTTATTATGTATATATATTTTATTTAAAATGTACAACAGGTCAGAAGTGTACATTATAAAAATATACAGAAAGGGGACAAGCAAGAATCACATATACACAATTGAAAGAGAAAAATAAAGATAAAATAATTAAATAAGGGTAAATCAGTAATAATTTCAATTCTAAAATACTATTGTATATTGTCGCGGTTTGGATGCTTTTTTTGTATGAATAAGGGGTATAGTTTTGATATATTCTTTCAAATTCACACAGAAAACTTACAAAGAGGGGAGTAGATTTGTTGAACTTACATTTGGGAATATAGAATTTACCATATAAAACGAACAGGTTTACAATGAAATCAACTTTGTTATCCTTATCTTCGAAGAAGAAGAAGAAGAAGAAGAAGAAGAAGAAGAAGAAGAAGAAGAAGAAGTCTTTAGGAAAACACCTGGATTACGTCACACGCTGTCTCCTCCTCCTCCTCGTGCTGCGCTGCAGCTGCTGAAACACAAACAGACACAGTGAGTGAGAGGCTGAATGAGCTGCAGACTGAACCAACACTTCCTCAAAACACACTTTAGCTTTTCAACTCGCAACTTTGGTGGTAAATACCAGTGCGGAACGTTGTAGAAAGTCTACAAACAGGACCCCGTTCCCTCTGGACGAAAGGCGGTGAGTTACAGTCGGTGTTTGTCATTAGTTTGTATATTAGAGCATTGAATGTCTGATTGTTTCCGTGCTGTCACTGCGGTGTGACTTCGTGTTGTAGTAAAATGTTTGGAGTGGACTTTCTGTGGCTGCTAACTTTATTATTATTTACAAATGTGAACACTTTAAGATACAAAACAAAAAGTCAACAATTTCTGTTACCTCAACTTTGAAGTTTTAATGCAAATAGAAAGTAAACACTGCCATAACAAGAGTTCAACTGTATTACTATTGTCAACTGCACCTGTGTGTGTGTGTGTGTGTGTGTGTGTGTGTGTGTGTGTGTGTGTGTGTGTGTGTGTGTGTGTGTGTGTGTGTGTGTGTGTGTGTTAAAACACGTGTCAAATTCAAGGCCCGGGGGCCAAATCCGGCCTGTAGAGCATCAAAGTTGGCCCGCTCGAGATGGTACCTAATACAGTTGTAAATATCTCAGCCACTTCAAATACAAACATTCAATTAAAATCCACAACATGTGCATAATTCACACAACAGCAGTAATTTTTAATCTCAGATTGTTGAAAGAACTTGAATTTTTTCCACAAAATTACTTGAAATTACCAAAATCAGGGCTATTTGGGTCCTGCAGGAACTGGTATACTCAATAACTTTATATTTTATATATCATTTATACTTGAAAGTGCAAACCAGGGCACATTAATGTTGAATGTGTGGCCCACTTAAGGGCAAATTGGTCCGTATTTGGCCCCTGAACTAAAATGAGCCTAACGTAGGTCTTATACTCTTACAGAATAATGTTAATAGAGTAAAGAATAAATGCAGTTAGAATAATGTAAATTACAAGAAAGGATTATAAAAAATATTCTCTTATTATTTTTTTTGTACGTACTTTTATATATGGAATTTCAAAAGTTGCGTACTCAGCTGTGGGCGATATGTTTTTTTTTTTTTTTTACTGTTGATAATTGGTTTTATTTTTGCTAGGTGGAAAATCCTATTGTTGGCCAAAATAAATACTCTGATTGGCCAGATTTTGGCCAATCAGAAAAATTAATATTGACACTAAAACCTGAAAACATTTAGCAAATATATCTTGAGTCATTGATTGACTTCATACAAAATTACGGTACGCCAGTTAGGCCAACTATTCATCAGCATGCATGGCTATGCTGTACACTCTCACCACCCCTGCTTAAAAAAAAAAAAGGAAAAGTTAGTGTAGAGCTAGGGCTGGGCAAAAAATCGATTTAATCGATTGATCGAATTTGTAGATAAAAACAAATTTTATTTTCCAAATTCAAGTTTAAAATTTTAATTTAATTTTCTTCAATTTTTAATTATTTTTTTCCCACCATAGTTTTTTCAGACTATTTTCGCATTCCGATGTGAGCCAGCCCCCTTTTTGTTTACATTTGTTTACCCTTTGAGTAGGCTATTTGTGTGCCACAGGCATGTTCATTTTTTTTTAAATTTTTGCGCTATGCTGAGATGCTAAGGGAAGAGTTTATTATTTTTTTAATTGTAATGTTATATGTTGTAGAATATGTAGTTATCTGATTTCTTAATCTGAAAATTTAAGTTACTGTGAAGTAGCTGTTGCACTTTTGCGTAAACCTGGGATAAAGCTTGAAATTGCTGAATGACAGAGCCTCACTTACTTTTTATTTTGGGATTGTTCGATGTATTTAAACTCTTAAGGACAATTCCAGCACTAAAGTTGCACTTTTGACAATATATCTGATGTCTGCCGTCATTTTTAACTGCATTGAAAAAAACAAATCGAAAATCAAATCGAAACGCGAATTTTTCTTTAAAAAATCTGAGATTTTTTTTAGGCAAAATCACCCAGCCCTATGTAGAGCCCTGATGAGTTTTCAGCATGTCAACAATAAAAACATGTGTTTCAAAGGTGTATCATTTGGCAACTCGCTGACTCATCCCATAGTCATCAAGAAATTATATCATCTCTGTTTTATTCTGCTGTTTTTATTGTGTTTATTTTAATGACTGCCCTGTACAGTGTCCTTGGGTGTTCTGAAAGGCGCTTTTAAATAAAATGTATTATTATTTATTATTATCTTTTATGTTTAATGCTTACTCTGCTTTCCACCTGTAGTCCATCTATCAGTCCATTCAGGTTTGGGATTTTTTTTAAATTTTTTATTTAGTTAAGCGTTTGTGTCATTTTATGTACACTTGTGTAATGTATCTCCATTAATGCTGGTTAAACACAAATGTAGTTTCAACTGAAAATGTTTTTCCTCATTGCAAGTTTTGTGTTCCATAGAAACAGACTGTTCCAGTCTTGTTAAATAGCCGAAGGAAAAAACTAAAATCCGGTGCAAAAAAATCCCTAAGAGCCATAGAAACATACACGCCTTCAGTCATAACCTAATAGCATGTAAAATATATTTTTCTCAGGCGTATTCGTTACCTAAAGCAGCATAGAATTGGTTTATATTTACAGATTTGCAGAGAAGCCAGTAGGTTTACATCAGTGTTTTTAACCTTCAGTGAGCATGGAGCTTTGTTTTGTTACAATATCTTCCTGTGTGTCATTCCTATATCCCACAGTAACGTAATTAATTCATTCAGTGCCAGCCATTCTCAGATTTTCCACCCCCCTCAGTGCCAGCCGTTTTTCAGCATTTTGACTGAGTTTAAAGACCCACAGAATATTTTCTACTATGACTATCTGAAATCTGACACCAGAATAGAGCACGTTTTATACAAATCTTCAGTTTCAGAGCAAAAAGCTGAGAAAAAAGCCTTTTTGTAAAAAAAAAAACCCTGCCAGTGACTTTAAAGCTATTTTTTTTGCTTTCGTGACAACTCTTAACATCTGAACATCGTTTCCTTATATAAAACAAAAAAAAACCACAGACCGGGCTTTTGATGGCAAAATTATTATTTATCTATCTGGGTCAGAGTTGAATGTATTTCTTACTGTATTTTGGCGTTCCTCCAACTTTCTCTCCCGTCAGTCTGCACACACGCAACTTCCTCTTCCTCCCGGACATACAGAGTGTCACTGCTTACCCCGTTTTTTTATGGTTTTATCTCACAATCGCCACATTATCCACGAATTCAACACTTGCTCTGGTCGGAGTGTGCGCTGCTGGGAACGTCAACCCTGTACGTAGCGCCATTTTCTGTCTCGTAAACGCCTTTCCTCCTCTCCCTCGTAGCTCTGCGGAGCATGAATGATCTCCCATCCAAATGTGCACTGCTACTTCCTACATATCACCTATTATTTTGCTATCTGGCTCACAGGCTGGGGGTTATTTTGTACCCACCTCCACACACACCCCTCCTCCCCCCTCCTCCTGACACGCAGGGATGACCCGTTTGGCCCGGTTAGTTGATGGTTTTATCTCACAATCACAACATTATCAATAATCCACTCATGTCCACACATGTTCTGTGTTAGTATGTGGTGCTGTGAGCTGCTGGATACTTCACAATATCACTCTGTAGCGCCATAATCACCCTTCTTTTCCTGCTCCTTCCTGCTTTGCTGGGTAGCATCAGTGGATAATCTCTCATCTAAAGGTGCACTGCTGTCATCTTCAGGACACAGTTGGTCACTACAACACCCCACAGTTTAGATATTGATGAGAGACCTCCGCCAGGGTGTTTTCTAGTAATCCCCGGGAAAAATGCAAATGACGAGCTATCTCGTCAATGGCACTGAGCGTTTGGATTTGAAATGACGAGATATCTCGTCAATGGCACTGAGTGAGTTAATTGTAGCTTCAGACAAAAACCCACAAAGTAATGGTGCCAGAGACCATAAAGTCCACAAAATAATGGTGCATTGTTCTATGAATCTGTGATAACCACATTTATTTATTTATCTGAATAATATCCACTGTTATCCAGGAAGTTTATTATTTTTTACGCCATAGTATATAGTCTTCTTAAAGATGTAAATCCTTATTTTAATTGGAAATAAAATTGGTTTAAAGTGACCAACAATGATAGGAAAAGGTGGTTAAATGGGATTTTTGAAAACCACAGAAATTGGTTAAAAGTAGTGTTGCAAATTAGAGTGGCCAAAAACACACAGAAAAAGTGGTAAAAAGGGTTCAAAGTTTCAATAAGGGCTTAAAAGTGGCAGAAATGGGGGGTTGGAGTTAATGTAATTTTAAAAAGTAGGAGCAACTTTAAACTGGCAAATAATGCTCATGACAAATAGTGAAAAAAAGTGGTTTAATCAGCCTAAAATAAACGTTAAAAGTGACAATAATAGATCTAAAAATGGTATAAAAGGTAGTGAAATGGGATTTTAAAAACCACAGAAATTGGTTCAATGCTGCAAATTAGAGTGGCCAAAAATGAACAGAAAAAGTGGTGAAAAGGGTTCAAAGTGTCAATATTAGAACAATTAGTTTAAACTTGCAAATAATGGGCATGACTAATCATGAAAGTGGTTAAATTGTCAAAAAAATCAGCATAAAATAAGGTGAAAGGAAATTCAAAGTGATAATAATAGGCCAACATATGTGACATTAGACGGGAAATGTGGTGGGAAGGGTTTTTAAGTGTCGAAAATTTCTCGAAAGTAAAAAATATTTGCAGAAAAGGCACTGGAATTTGATGGAGAAGTGGCAGAAATGGGAGTAATGTAGCAAAAATGCATTAAAAGGAGCAAGAAAAAGTGATTAAAATAGGTTAAAATATGGCAAGTTTGGTTTAGTTGCAGAAAAAGGGTGAAAATAAGCAAAAATGGGCTCAAATTGTTCCACAGCATGCTGACACTGACACTAATAATAATCATTCATCATTGTTGTGATAAGCAGAAGAGGGTGACATTTTATCCGACTTCCATGTATTCTGCTTTTCTTCCTTTTTTTTCTCAGTGCTCGTGGTGAAATCTGTGTGAAAATAATGAACAGCAGCCAGTGAGTGACCATTAACACCGTGCTGGTTCTGAGGTGGTTTCATGTTGTGTTGCTTAGACCAAAGTCCAATATCCTGACATAGCAAAGGTCCATTTTTATGGCACTACCGTTGCTGAATGGAATCACATTAATTCCTCTCTGTGTGGTGGTCACTTGTGCTCCTTTTATTCTGCATTATTCACATTTGATGTTGTCTGTACCAGGTTTCTTAATCGTTGACTTAACCCAGAACAGGTGACGTAGGATGCTAAGGGAGGTATGCGTTTTAAAGCTAAGCCAGTGTGAAGATTAGCCTGCATTCTTGTGACTATAAACAGTTCAGGATCAGCCTTCATAAAAGCCACAGTCAATGGCACCAGTTGCGAGACACTGAGTTACATAAAAAACACAGTGCTGTGTTTGGAAATATTTCGTACTGAAATCTTGTGTGACTCTCCAACCCAACTGTGTGTGTAGTAATACTCTTGATCTTATTGTTATTTTCTGGTATCAGCAAAGCTTGGATGGTTCATGAAACACTATCTGCCTGCAATGGCTGCTGAGTCAATATTTAGCTTGTGGCATCAGAGACATCACAGTGCTTTGTGTTTACCATGGATACAGATGTGAGGCTTTACAGAACATACAGGTCTGTCTCCTCAGTGCTGAATCATCAAAAGACACAAATCACACTGAAAATACAGCAATTAAATCAACATTTAAATGACTGAACAACAGACATTTAGACAAAAAGGATGAACGACTAGAGATGGAAATTTGCATGGTGCTAAATCTGGTGCAGCCATCTTTTTATTCATAAAAAAATGTAACCGCACATTGTTCTTTAAATAAAAACAAAGGAAGAAACTGTTAAATGCGCCAACAACAGGCAGTAGTAACATTAATGATCAATATGATCAACAATAATGGCATCATTCACAATATAAAAGGCAAGAAAACAAACATTATTCAAATAATAAATCCTTCATCAGAACAACTGTTCAGCTTCCAAAAACTACATTTAGCATCAGAATCTGAATCAGATGTACTTTATTGATCCCAGGGGGAAATTACTTTTTTTTAAAGAGGCCTAAGAAATATTGCAGATGAAAAGAAGAATAACTTAACAAATAAAAGAGAGAAAATGATTAAATACAAGGGCAGTATTACAGTAAAAGAAATAAAAAATAATGAAAAATGTACAAATATAATCCAGACATATACAAGAATCAAGACGCTGTTGGTTTGAAATGAGGAGTTGTTTGATCGCCAATAACCAGGTGAGATGGAAAAAGAAACCAAAGTAAAGGATATCAACCTATTACTAGGGATGTAACGATTAATCGTAAGGCAGTTAAAAATCGATTCATAGGTACCACGGTTCACATCGAAGCTCTGAAAATTGAATCGCAGTACTTTTTTTAAACAGCAGAGGGCGCTATATATTAATCCTTCCAGAAGCGGAGGTGACGGGCGGAATCTGCTACAATTTTCTTTCTGGCCGCCATTTACTGTTAGACATGCTCATAAATGATTCTTTACTCCTTTAGCACCGAAAGAATATCTGTAATATTACGTGAATATCTGTAAAAGTCACGTTTTTCTATTAGCTCTGTCTGCTAGCATAGCTTCTCTTCTTCACTGGTGGAATAACTGCATGCCAACCGACCACTGGGTTACCAGCGCCCTCTGCTGGTCTAAACAAATATCTGACGTAAATACAGTAAACTGACTGTTTTTTTTTTTTTTTTTAAAGTCCAATTGTTAAGGCACAAAATACATTTTCAGTTGCACTTTTAAAAAGAAAAAGAACTATTATGCAGTTTTACTATAGAACCAGAATTTAAATTAATAGGTTTCTTCTTCATTTGTATTATTCCTTTATGTATTTCATTCAAGATTTATTTTTAGTTAAATTGCATCATTTTGCATAGTTTATCAAGGGATTCTTTTGACAATGAAAAATAAAAGAAAAATAGTACAGTATTTTCCCCAAAAAAATAAAGGAATATTTTTCAGTCATTTGTCAACATTCCCATTTTGTTAAATAAATCTTGAGAAAATAGTATCGTGAACCCAGTATCGTGAATCGAATTGTATCGGGAGTTGAGTGAATCGTTACATCCCTACCTATTACTGAGTACAAGTTGGTGACGTAGACATACAAACTGATTTTATAGATTTTATACCATCATGTCTTCAAATATCTCAGTTATGTTCTCCATAGATAATCTTCTCTGACCTGAGTTCATTACATCGTTACCAAACAACGCTAACATGCTAATATTAGGTGCGGTTAAATGAGGTTCTGCTATGACCGGGTTGAATTATATTATTAAGGTGATAACTCTAAGGGCCCACAGCCCCCAGTAGCATTTCAACCTGCTCACACGCTACACCATGTATATCTCACGCAGAGAAATTACTTGGATAATAGTGATGTGTCGGTCGCTATCGAAACGACTCTGAGAGCCGGCTCTTTGACGTGACCAACAGGAGCTCCTGATCAATATGTTTGTGTTATTATTGCTTTCTGTGGTGAGCAAAGGGAGAGGGGTGGAGTTATACACACTGTTTTTGTCACTCAGCTGCAGTCAGAGCAGATGAGACGCCTTCGTGGAGAGTAGGGTTAGCAACTAAACCAAAATTAAGAACACTAAACAAAAAGAGACCAACTCCCCCCCCCCCCCCCCCCAAAAAAAATAAAAAAATAAAAACTTAAAAACTAACAGATGTTTAAGCTTGCAATTACACCCCACTTAACAGTCTTTTGATTAAATTTGATATTGTAATATTTAACAATACAGGACAAAGCTAATTTATGTAATGTGGGTCTAAAGCAGACATGGTCTGCCCGCGGGCCTCATGCACCACTCTGTCTAATTTTATGCGGCCCCCAAAGTAAATGTACAAAATGACAAGAGCGAGAATACATTAAAAAAATACAGCATTTCAGGAAAATACAGTAAAAGACAGAAAATACTCCAAAAACACATAAAATGACTACTGAAATGAACAAAACGACAACAGTTCGTTCAACAGTACACAAAATGACTCAGAAAAATATTAAAAAAGTACAGAAAATGACAAAAGTACACAAGAAGACAAGAAAAACACAAAAAAAAATGACTCTGCAAACCCACAGTATTAACAAACAAGCAAAATGACAATAGAAATACTCAAAAAAATGCAAAAATGCAGCACAAAGACACAATGTGACTGCAAAAAACATATTTTACAGGAAAAATACACAAAAGGACAACAGAAATGCATAAAATGCCTCACAACGAGTAAGTCGACAACAAACATACCCAGAATGACAGAAAAACACACAGAATTGCTATGAAAACATTTAGTTTTTTCCTGTATTAATGCTCAGATTGGTCATTATTCTAAATGCTGACATGAGTGTTGAATAGGGATGTGACGATTCACTCAACTCCCGATACGATTTGATTCACGATACTGGGTTCACGATACGATTCTCTCACGATTTATTTTACAAAATGGGACTGTAGACAAAAACTTTTTTGGGGAAAAAAACTAGAAAATACTGTATTATTTTCCTTTTATATTTAATTGTCAAAAGAATCCCTTGATAAACTATTCAAAACAATGCAATTTAACTAAAAATAAATCTTGAATTAAATAAATAAAGGAATAATAGAAATGAAAATGAAGCCTATTAATTTAAATTCTGGTTCTATAATAAACAATGCAAAACTGCATAATAGTTCTTTTTCTTTTTAAAAGTGCAACTGAAAATGTATTTTGTGCCTTAACAATTGGACTTTAAAAAAAAAAAACCCGTGATTACACTGATTTACGTCATATTTGTTTGGACCAGCAGAGGGCGCTGGTAACACAGTGGTCGGTTGGCATGCAGATATCTTGCAGTGAAGAAGAGAAGCTATGCTAACAGACAGAGCTAATTGAAAAACTTGACTTTTACAGATATACAAGTAATATTACAGATATTCTTTCGGTGCTAAAGGGGCAATGAATCATTTATAAACATATTTAAGAGTAGAAGGCGGCCAGAAAGAAAGTATTAGCAGACTCCGCCCGCCGCCTACACTTGTGGATAGCGCCCTCTGCTGGTTACAAAAAGTACTGCGATTCAATTTTCAGAAAATCGATATCAACCGTGATACCTATGAATCGATTTTTAACTGCCTTACGATTAATCGTTACATCCCTAGTGTTGAACATGTGGCACTTCGATCAAACACCTTTTTATGGCCCGGCTGTGATAAAAGTTGTCTACCTTTGGCCTAAAGCATCAAAGTCATGATTCATGTCGTAATTAGATAAACAGTAAGGTCTTTTACCTGCTTTCTGTGAAGTGTTTTGCGATTACACGTGTTATGAATTGGTGCTATACAACTAAAGATCGATTGATTAGTGAAGTAATTTTGAGAGGTAACGGCCTCTTTCAATGGCAAAATAAAGAAAATAAGAAACAGGAATCAGCAGAAGAAAGTTCATTTGTAGTTCTAAACATATTTAAGGTGTTTTCTACTAACTTTTTGTCTCTCCCATGAGGTTATTCTTCTCCTGCAGTGTCCATTGCAATTACAGTTGAGCGGTTAATTGAAAATGTATTTGCAAAGGTGTAATAATGTGTTGCAAATCAGAAAAAGGGGAATAAGACAACTAATAATACATAATTTACATAATACTTCGACTTGTTGAGGGGTTAATAGTAAATAAGAAAACAATTTGGGTGTATTACACAAGGCACTGTCAAGAACACTGAAAAACAGAAAAATAAAGAAAAACATTATAATACACAGTTGAATGGGGTAGAGAGGCCCACACCGATATTCTTTCAGGGGGCCCAGAATTCCTAGCAACTGCCCTGGTTACGTGTAGCCCTCAGTTAACACGGAACACTCAGAAGCCTGACGGACGGCTGCGCATCAATGGCATCTGGTTTCAGAGTCTGTCAGCGTTCGTTTTTCATAGATCTTCTGAACTTTATCACGACTGTACTTAGTCTGCGTTATGAAGATCAGTACATGGCTAGGATTAAAATTAAACCAGCATGCACAGGAAATGTAACCTGGCAAGAGCCAGATGGATGTGTAGCCCCTCCCTCTAACTGGAGTTCTTCACATCGATCTGGATCTGTGTCTGGTAATTTTTTTGGAACCAGGGAGGGACATGAACAGAATGCTTGAAGCTGATTGGGTGAAGCGCCTGTCCACCATGATTTTGTTTTAGCCAATCACATGGTAACAAATGATGATGTCGTCATCGGCATGCACCGCAGAGACAACTAGAAAACTTTCTTTTTGGATAGTAATGCTGCGGTCATTATGTCGTTAAGTGAATTTTGCCGTTTTTGCAACACGATTATGCGAGTTATGGTCACGTTAACCATCCGCCTGCATCGACATCTTTCTATTTTGATTTGAAGCTTTGCTATTAGGGGTAGCCCAGCACATATATATATATACTGTATATATATGATGAAAACTCATGTTGCTGTTTTATTATGTCACTGAAAAACAAAACAAAAAAAAAACGTGTTCTGGTAGTCGACTAGAATGCTGTTGACATTTTTAATGGTTCACAGTTTACACACCACAAGTGTGTTTCTGGTTGCATAAATAAGACTAATGTGGAAAGTATTACAAGTTAATCACTATTGCAAATGTGCAGTGGTGGAGGGCAAACCTACATACCGTTCCTTAACAGGAATGTGGCCAACTGAACTCTGGGTAATGATGTTTGATGTATTATTTCTTTACTGGACCTTGGTCTCATGGTTCTCTTTCAAGTTCACACACACATTCACACTCAGTCTGACCCTCTACACTCTACTCTCTATACAGCTACGGCTCAGACATTTTTTTTCTGACTTAAGTAAGTCTTTGTGAGTGTTGCAGAAATAGACACCGCTTTTAGTGTTTGTGCTGGAGAAACACACACACACACACACAGAGGGGGGATTCATTCCATGCTGGCGTAGCAGCTTTGACCTCCATCCATACAGTCCGCAGCACTCTGAGAAAAGTATAAATATTTGTTTCCAAACAGCAGCTCCTGTGATTCTCGTGTCCATTATTTGCACTCAGGTCAAGCTCATATTAAGTGAGTTCAAGTTTATTTTCTAACATGAAAACACATTAGTCGCTTGAGTGAATGTTTTAAAGCTGCTTTTTGACCTTGATTCGTAAACACTATCCCCTTGTCCTCTAACCTTGCTTGTGTTTCCTGTCCTTATTTAACCTGATTACTGACTGGGTGCCTCTATGTGGGTTTGCTGTGAGGTTTTTTTTTGTATACACATTCATGTAGCAAAAAAGTCCATACTTGGTCATGAAAAAATACATTTAGTTAGTTTTTGATGAATTAATAAATGAAAAATAAGCTGTCCGACAATGTGTGTGTGCCTGAGAAAATGTTAGACAATAATTTTTAATTTTTCATGCTACAAAGAATTAATATTCAGAGGTGTCTTTGCTCCAAGTTATTAATGTGCGTGATAGTGTGTGAGGAAAAAATGTGAATGCTTTGAGACAAGGTTAATGGGTGACAGCAATGCTGAGTAATTGGACAAACACTTTGCAAAGTATTCAAAGAATTGCATGTTTTCTTTTATTACATTTGTCATAACTTGGAACTGAACATTTAGTAAATGTTTTTAAAAACCATTCGAGCCACAGTCGTCGAGATCCCCTGATTTTGAGAAGTGGTTTATACATTTAACTCAGAAATGAACTTCAGAAAAAGGCAATATTGTTGTTTGTTTTTTTATTTAATTATTTTTTTGTTTTAAACAAAATAAAGTGGAGTATTGGGTTCCGATTGTAAAGTTGTGAATGCTAAAATAAACAGCAACTTCTTGCAACATTTAGTAGCAAAAATGTTTAAAAAACTGTGATTTTTTTTTTTTTTTAAATTTTGATCAGATTTACAACATTATTTGTGGGGTTTTTTTTCTCTCGTACTGGCAGATTTAACTTTTAGATTGAGATATAACATTTAGATTGAGATTTAACATTTAGACTCAAACATATTTAGATTTAAGATTTAGATTAAGATTTAAGAGTTAGATTAAGATTAAGATTTAAGATTTAGATTAAGATTTAACATTTAGATTAAGATTTAACATTTAGATTAAGATTTAACATTTAGATTAAGATTTAACATTTAGATTTAACATTGCCATTATAATTTGATGAGAGAAAAAAACACAAATTTCACAAATCTGGTCAAAGGCAACATAAGGAAATTCACACATGTTTTTTAAGCGCAGTTTACTGCTACATGTTCCAAACAGTTGGTGTTTATTTTAGCATGCACAACATTACAATCGGCGTCCCATAATGAAAGTGCAAATTGACAGGGAATTAACCCCCATATGCATGTTTTTGGACAGTTATACATATTTACACTGAATTTTTCAGCGTTAATGGGTGGTCAAAAAGACGGAAATGTTAATTCTCACGCAAAATATGACATGAAGGCCGATGCAGATACCGATGGCCGATATCTAAAGCCGATTTTGGAAGCCAATATTTGAGGCTGATATACTTTTTTTTTAAAAAGCACATTGATTATGAAAGACAATTGAAACACTCATATGATATAAATGTATTAGAAATTAAATACACCAATAGAACTCTTAACATTAATAAATATATTTATCCTATTATATCTGCTTTTTATTTGTAAGCCTATTGGCTTCTACCTCTCCCATGGACATGCTATTATTATTATTACTTTTTTTGTTACATACATCTGAATGAATGTTTTTTATATTCTTTCTATTTTCCTTTAATGGCTACTTTTAAGTGCTAAATCATTTCTTTTTTAAAAAGTCTACATATCGGCCCAATATATCGGCTGGCTGATATATCAGTCGACCTCTTATTTTACTATTTTGGGTCAATATCACACATTTACAAGCAATTTTCCAGATAGATTTCCAATCTCACACAAAATCTTGCATGATTTCAGTGTGTGCATTGGTACAGCAAAAAAACTAATAAAATGAATAACAATATCCTGCACAGGGTCATAGGGGCCAACACGTACCCATATGGAATTGAGACACAAAAATAAATCAACAGTAAAAAAAAAAAAATAGACTTCTCAAGAGGTAGTTTTTCAGTTGGATTTGAACATAACAAAAGCGGTGTCTCCACTTTTCAGTAGACAAGCTCCTCAAAGTTATTGCCGCTGACAGGCCAAGCCAGTCACACAGCATGAAGGCAGCCTGAGGGCCTCTCACCACTGCTGGCACTTTTACTTCTGCTTTTGTTGCTGAGTCCAAAGCAGACAGCCACCAAAGAGAACAACTGCATATTGGAACTGAAGTGTAAAAACTAAGCGTCTTCAATTCTAAATGTGAACATCGTGCATCAGAAATGTTTTTTCAGAAGTAATATTGCATTGATTATCATCATTTTCTCGCAGTGGGTGACAGAGGGAGTTCATGTTGTGTCACAGTGTGAAACAGTCTGGCAGTAGTCAGTCAACCTGTCTGTTCTCTAAAGAGTGGGCTCTCGAGGCTGAGGCTGTAAAGTAAACAAGAAGAACTGGCTTTCTGCTCTTTTTCACTTTCACTCCTCTCCTTACATACTATTTTAATCATTAGTGTCACTGTAGCAGAGAGACTTTTCTGCTTTAATACTGCTTGCTCATGCACAGCGAGGAATACATAAAGTATGAATATGACACCACCAGCATATTCAAGGCTTCTCATTGTTTTTAGTTCATCCTGAGATTATCCTACAACTAAAGCATTGCATTTAGCACACCTGAAGTAGCTTTGTTGGTAGGGGTAGTGTTATGGTACTCAAACGTTTCTGTGTCGAGACCAGCCTAGAAAGTTTCAAAACCACATTCTAAAGGTCTTCTATCGGACTCTAAAGCATTTTTACTCTGTCTTGTCTCGGTCTCAGAGTGCCCAGACTCGGGATTTTTAAGGGATGCACCGAATATTCGGTAATACTGTATTGCAAAAAAGCCACATTCGGCCTTTGGTGGAGTGAGTTAAAAGCAAGGCCGAATAGTAGCTTGTGATGAAATGATGCAATCAAACAACGTGCGGTTTTGAGTCAGAAAAGTGTGTGCCTGTTGCTGCAGAACCAGCAGCAGCAGCTCCTCTTTTCCGCCCACAAACACAGCCAGACTTTCTCCTTATCGCTCTCCATCGTCCGTCTCCGCGTAAAAGTTGGAAGCTGTCCAATTCCACAACTGAGTTCGTTGTGTGTGCTGTGAGCCACTAATTCGTAAACATTCCCATCGTTTCCTCCTCAGTTCACAAGCAATGTCAGGTTTTGCTGCATAGGCAGGTGTAGCATTAGCATGGAGTGCTAACAGCTGATGTGTAGTGCAGTTTGGGTGTCCAATAGTGCAGTTTGCATTTACATATATGGCAATAAAGTATAATATATATTCTATATTAAACCACAGAGCTTATTTTAGCTGTTAAAAAGTTGGAGAGGGAGGAGCTCACATTCCAGGAGGGGTGTTGGGTGACGTCACCTGCCAACGTGGGAAAAATCCAACTCGTCCATTTGGAGCTGACTTTTTACAAAATGTGGAATAACAAGGGAGGGAGGAAATAGAACTTTTTCAACTTTGGCCCTCTGAATGAGGCTAAAAGGATGTATATCACTGTAGAAAAACCATTAGAAAGTGATTTTTTTCCATCATATCTCCCCTTTAATGCACTTTTTTATTTTTGGAATGCATGTTTTGTTTTATTTGAAGGGTTAATATAAATGAAAAACTTTGTTGTGCTTTTTCTGAAAAGCAAAGGCTACTGGAATATTTAGAAAATGTCAGAATATTCAATAAACGTTTACTTTCTTTAAAAAAAACATGTCTAAAGATGTATTCTGGGCTATTTATGCACTATTAAAAAATGCTTTCGGTATTTGGCCAAGCGTTTATGTTTTATTCGGCTTCGGCCACAAATTTTCATTTCGGTGCATCCCAAGGGATTTTTTGTCAGGATCAGCACTGATTTCTGCTATTCTTCAACTTTATTAATGTGATAATGAGAAGAAGAACCTGGTAAAACGATAAATATCTTTGGTTCATGCGTTCATACCTTTTTTTTAATGTCTGTCAAATGTATTTAAAAGAAACTAAAACTAAAGATAATGTTCTTTAACTGTTCAACCTTGTCATGGTTTTTGAAATTGATTTTATGGTTTGATCTTGACTTGGTCTCTACTCCCAAAAGTCTTAGTCTTGTCTTGGTCTCGGGGCATTCTGGTCTTGGGAAAATCTTGGTTTGTGGTCTTGAGCACACTACTAGGTAGGGGTGTCCTGATTTTCACTTCCGATACAGTACCAATATTGATGTGATATCAGCACGAATTATGTACTTTAATGACTTATTATGTTGTGTGGAATGTTAGAAAAGCTTGATCAAGTGATATTACTCAAAGACCAATAGTTAGCAACAGCATGTTTATTATCAACCAATGGGTTACGGACATTTTAACTTTAAACATAAGAATATTCTACTACTAAATAAAAAAAAAAAAAAAAAAAATATATATATATATATATATATATATATATATATATAAAACCTGCAATAAATGAAATAAAAACGACATAGGCCTGGGATGATATTCAGGAAATCAATGTGTTACACTAAAAACTCAATGAGTATATTGTCTCTTATATACTGTGACTAGGATGATGAGCATTCCCACTGAAATGTACTTCCAAGTTTCCCAGCCCTACATTTGGAACCTACAACGACAAAAATCTGAATCACACTGAGACTAAGTTCTGAAAACATTTTAAGTGAGAAAGTGACCAAGTAGAATATCAGCGTGTGCTCATTTGATCCATAAAACACATGTATACACATTTAATTCTGACATTTAGGAGATTTTTGGAGACCCGCCATTGTGCGTCTGACAAAACTTTCAATTAGCCTCAAAACAAGAGCCCTATTTTCAAAAGCGTTAAAAAATTAATGGAAGACAAGAAGAGACGCTTTTGTTTTAGCTGGAAATTGGTCCCAGGACGATTTTATGTTCTGTGCGCAATGCATCATGGGGTGGTTGAGTATGACTAGTGTACCCACCGTGCATACTTAAAAAATGTCCCGATATAGTATATTTCCAGGTATTTGTCATGTACAGTACTTGTATCTTGTCATACTATCTAATGTGAACACACTACATACTAATTTTGACGTTAAACTTAGTATGAGTAGTACGTTAGTATGACATTTCAAACATAGCCTTCCCCAGCAAGCTGCTGTCATGAAGCTACGTGAACTTGTTAATAATGTGTTATTTCTCATGAAAAGTTTACAACATTGAAAATTCCCAGAATATTGCAACCCTTATCCTAACAAATGCAGAAATGGAATGGTTTAAACCTGGCAGAGAAATATGATATGAGAGACTTGATGAACTTGTGTTTCTGGATTGTATGAAGCAACTATATATTACTAAATGACTATAAGTTCACACATAGTACAACAAATAGTGTCAAGATCCATATTTAAAGTTATTTGCGCTGAGCTATCACACATTAAGATTTATTTGAGGACTGGATAGTTTTCCATCAGTGTATTAGGATGATAGATCTGTACGAGGTGATCATGCTCGTTCTGCTTTGTATTCATATCGAGGCCTGTGTTTGTTTAGCTGTAATGTATGAGACACCAACTGTAATGCAGTACTGTCCTTTGAATGGTTTGCATTCAGCTGTGAACCCCCCTCCACTGCGTGTTTCTATGTTTTGGCAGCACAGTTTTAAAGTGACTATAGAAAGAAAACCAACTGGAAGGACAAGACAAGTTCTGCTAAAGAAAAAAATAAAATTCTTCTTGCACTAAATACATTTTACTGTTAAAGTCTTTGGGAGAATAATTTAGACACATTTTATTTACTATCATGTTAAATGTGAAATGACTTTTTCACCCTGTGGTTTTAAAATATATTTCTATTAACCTCTTTTCTTCATCTTCTGTAAACTGAAATATGAATTTGTTTTTGAATTTTCAATTTTTACTCTATTTTGATTTCACTCCACATTCATTTTATATTATTAATTAAAAAAAAAAAGAAAACTAGGCAAGACCTGTATTCACAAGGCGAATACGTTTTTGACAATTGAAAATTGAAAAAATTTGCCAAAATGACAACCTGTATCTGGATTTGTTGACAAGTTTGTCGTTTTCACTAATTAAATTGAAAGTAATAATACTGGAAAAACAAAAGACTGACCTTGACCTTAAATATGACCTTGTTCAATGGTAACAGTCTGAGCACTGTATCTCAATTTGTGGCCAAGTTATAGGGACAAAAGTGTTTTTTAGTTTTTTTGATGATGTCATGAACATTGACCCCTACCGATCTTTTTACTGGTAGGTCGTACAGTTTCGGTTCAATTAAAATAAAATATTCTACTTGAGATGAGATTTTCAGAAATGTAAGCATCAAACTTATACGATAAATATTTGTAGAGATATGGAAAATTTTGTTTTTTGACGCTTGACACGACACGACCTTGACCTTGGCATTTTGGCTTCAAAAAAGGTCGACTGCACATCCTTGACTTTGCCCCTATGAGATGACATATGTGTCATTAGTGCTGCATTAATAGGAGGAGTTCCATGACAAAGGAGTTGCGGAAGAAAAATGATAAGAACTCCTACGATTACAATGTATTTGGCAATTTTCAATTGCCAAATACAATAAATACATTTTATCTATAATTCGCTTCTTATTTACAGAAAACCTCATTATTCAACCATAGATTAGGCTCATTGCAATCCAAACAGAAGCTATGCTGTAAAAGTGGTGAAAAAGTAAAACATGGTTGTAATACAATTGCCCTGTGGGAGTGGAAGGTATTTGTTTTGAACGATGCCAAACCAAAGTGTGGCCTGTGCTTTTTGATTATTTTAAATGTTTAAACCATCTGTTACTGCTGACAACTTTGCAAATAACTTAATTGGTCTAAAAAATATTTTTGAAAACAAATTCATTATTTTCTGCAAATATACAGTATAATTGTGCTGCCATAAGCCCCTCTCTTTCCTAAAGCACGCAGACAGACAATCAGCTTCACAGCAGCTCCCGACTGCAGCTGCGGGTCAGAGCGGAGAGGAAAATAAAGCTACCTTGACTTGTGATATTCATAAAAATCTCGTAAAAATACACAATAAACACTGCTCTCACTTTGAGGAGGAACAGATGAGCTTGTGTTTACATCTGTGTGAAACACAGCAATAAAAAATTAAATAATTAAAAAGTAAAGTAGTCCCTTGTTTATCGCAGGGGTTACGTAATGTTCTTTATTTTTTTTCACATCACATCCTTACATGTTTTGACTGACAACTGGAAGTCAAGGAAACATCAAAGGAAACATCATGTGATGCCTCTGATGACGACTGCAGTTGTCAGTCGAAATGTGTCATGATGACAACTAAGTGGATTCCCTGAGGAATTGCTGTCTGAATAAATTAAACTTTAACATATTATTCAAAAAGAAGACAAAAAGAATCTTGCTGAAATTATAGTGTTGACATTGGAGATAAACTTTTGAGTGGGAATTTCAACCTTTTACATTTTTATTTTCGAGCAACTGATTTTCGTGTTTATTGATCTGATTCTAAACTGTCTTTATCTGATAAAAGAAAATCGTCTCCAGCAGCTTTAAGTGAAGGTGATGGTTCCTTTGAAGTTTCACTGGACTTCCACGTAATAGTTGCAATGGGATTCTCCTTTTTGAACAGTATGTTAAGTTGAGGTTTTGTTTATTCGGACAAGGTAATTCAGGAAATTTTGATCTCTTGACATGTTTCGACTGTCAACTGCCAGTCTTTGTCAGAGGAGTTCTGCTGATCGCCTTTGATGGGTCCTTTGAAGTTTCACTTGACCTCCATGTAATCTCGCTGGAACTACTGTATAACATTGAGGTGTTTTAAATAAGGGTGACCGGGGTCTTTCTGATTTAAAAAAAAAAAAAAAAAAAAAGTCAAGATCCTTAGCTACACTCAAGAGTTTTTGCTTTGGGCTTAGCAGAAAGTTCCAGCTGTCCTCTCCTAGGTTGTATCTCTCTAAAAAAGTGTGTAAGGTGACATCATTGAAGGTGCTGTGATATTTATAGTTTCGTCTTTCTTCCTGTAAAGCCTGTCTTTGTTGAGCCCTCCTGTTGACAGGTTGACTCCCCAACCTGTTGGTCCTGCTGAATCACTGCTTCCAATAAATGACTTAATCTCCTGTCATTTAGATTGTACTGAACATTTGACTTGTTTGTGGCTCACTGAGCATTACTTTAATGATCGTCTTCTTTAGGGGTGTGTATTGCCTGGCATCTGGCGATACGATTTGTATCTTGATACACAGGGCAAGATACGATACAGTATATCCCGATATTAAAGTTTAAGGCGATTATTGCAATTTTTTTTTAAATATATGACTTAAGAAACAACTAATCTGTAAATGTGTACACCTTTATGAGAAGATTATGTATGAAATTTATTTTATTGGCATATTTTACACTCAAAACATTGGCTTTAACGTGCCATGTGCCAACAACTTAGAATAAAAAAATAACATACAATCTGCCTGTGGCTTTTAAACCAACTTTGACTTTAGAACAACATGACAAGTGCAACTTAACTGAGGTATATGCCTAGAACAACAAATAAATGCAGAAAGTTAGTACTTTCTTTTTAGATTTTGTTGAAAAAACACAAGCTGGTCAACTTGCCCAGGTTTCAGTGCACTTCTTTTTGCAGTTACAATGTCTCATGCAGTGAAAAAGACTTTCCTGGTTAAATTAAGGTAAAAAAAAAAAAAAAAATATGATAATAATTAATTAATTAAAAATAAAAAAAATCAATATGATGCTTTTTGAATCGATTTTAGAATTGCGCAACGTAATATCGCGATATATCACCGAATTTATTTTTTTTCTACACCCCTAGTCTTCTTTGAGGCGACAGTCATGCTGTCTCTGTTATTATGCTGTGTTTTCCATCATGACATGCCTTATACTAAAGGGTTGTGTTTAATGTTAATACTATGGGACAAAGTCTGTTTTATGGAAATGCCACGTCTGAACTTCCTCATAGCTTGCATGACATAGTTCCCGAGGAATTTCCATAGATGTAATCACAATATTGTCTAAATCAAATACAAGGTTATAGGGACCAGGGACCCCCACTGTACCTGAAGGTAGTTGATCACAAATATGAACATTGAAGAACAGTCATGTGGAGACAAGGCCATCTATAAGGGGGAATAAAGGGAAGAGATTTTTGGGGTCCATCCATAAAGTCAGCAAAATTATGGTCCATTGTTTTATGAATCTGTGATAACCACATTTATTTATTTATCTGAATAATATCCACTGTTATCAATAAGTCAAGTTATGTCAAGTAGTGTTTCCACCCTAGTATATAGTCATCTTAAAGATGGAAATCCTTGTAAAGGATTGACAAATTGTGAATGTGGTTAAATTGGCAAAAATAAGCATGAAATATGGTGAAAAGAGGTTTAAAATTACAATAATGGGTGAACATATGAGATATTGGGTGGGAAAAGTGGTGGAAAGGGTTTATAAATGCTGAATATGTCTTGCAGAAAAGACATTGAAATTTGATGAAGTGGCAGAAATTGGAGTGATGTAACAAAAATGCATTTAAATGACCAACAATATGGCCAGAAAAAGTAATGAAAATAGGTTAAAATATGGCAAGTTTTGTGTAGCTACAGGAAAATGGGTAAAATAAGCAAAAATGGGCTCAAATCATTTGTCCTTCAACAAACAGTGAAAAAATTTCTGTGAAGACCTACCTGCATATTTTAGTAAAAAAGCAGAAAAGGTTTTGAAAAAAAAAAAAATACATTTTTTTTTTTAAATCGATACTTAGCGCAAGCATATCGATGATCGATCGTGCGAAAAATGTCACGATGAATCGCCGTATCGAGATATCGTCACACTCCTACTTGAGGTAATACGTGACCACGCAGCACGCATTGTGTTTGGAGTTTACAGAAGTACATTTTGTGGCTTCTCACCCCAGTGTGTAGCACTGATATATGTATAATATGTAGATGTTTATTATATTAATTGTAAGACCTCACTCTCCTTCCACTTTCTACTTTTTTCCACTTTCCTTGGATGGGGAATTGTGACGTTTACTGCTTTTCAATGATGTTATATATATATATATGTAAATATAATGATATAAATGCAACCTGGCCGTTCAGACAGCAGCCGCTTTACAAAATATCAGATATGTGTCAGACTCAGGGCCACATATCAGATTTGAGCAGTTCAAACTGTCTTTATCAGGTCAGACACAGGTTTTATATGGGCAAAAAAAAAATAATTCAGAATTGGGCCATATTTGCCTGCAGTCTGAACATAGTCTGAATGTGCTCACTGTAAGTTGATTTGACAGCATCTGAATCCAGTGAGATCTAAACTGGCCTTTTCTCCAGTGCCAGTTTGATGTCTGTTAGGCTGTTAGCCTTCAGCCACCCATTCCCCTATTGCATGTGCTCATTTTTTCCATTCTGAAGAAACATGCCTGTTTTGTATTGTTTTCCCACCCAATCGTGTGTACACACGGACCAGCATGTGTACGATGTTCAGAAAACTGGGAAAGGGTCTTAAAATGTGGCCATTTGTACTGGACATGCTATGGTTTCACAATACTGAAATATTAACCTCCACCCAGGAGGTAATATTTTACCTGGCTTATATTTATTTAATAGTTTCTTATCAGGATTGCATCAAAAGCAATTACTGGATTTGGCCAAAATTTGAATCAAGGATGGACCATACACCATGGAAGATTCCAGTCTGTGGGTCCCTTCTGTGTGGTGAGCTTAAAACACGAAGCTCTCGTCCTTGAACGAAGGGTACAAGGATTACATTCTCTTTCTAATAATTAGTAGTTTTGTTTCTTGTGTGATTAGATTTGTCTCTTTCACATTTCAGCAAGGTAATGATTAGGGCTGGGCGATATGGCCTTTTATAAATACCGCGATATTTTTAGGCCATGTCACGATACACGATATATATCTCGATATTTTGCATTACCCTTGAATTAACACTTTGATGCACAAAATCACACCAGTATGATGATTCTATATGTCTACATTAAAACATTCTTGATCATACTGCATTAATATATGCCAATTTTAAACTTTCATGCAAAAAAGGGGATGTCACAACTAAGTCAAAGTTGACATAACTGTATTTATTAAACAGTGAGTGGCTCAAACATAAAATTGTCAACAGAAAGTGCACGTTCTGTGCAAAATTGTCACAGAGACATTTCAAAACAAGACATTAGTGCAGGATGCAACTCACATGGCATTTCAAAACACAAAATTAAAGTGCACTTTTTGTACATAATGCCACTACAATATTTTAAAACAAATAGTGCCCTTTTGTGCATGTTGTCATTAAGATGACATTTCAAAACAACACTAAATTTAAGTGCACCTTTTGTGCATAATGCCACTAAGATATTTAAAAAAAAAAAAGAAAAAAAAAAGTCCGCGAGTTTAACGGTATGGTCATTTTCAACACCGCACAGACTACAAGCTGCAATATATCGAGTATATTCGATATATCGCCCAGCCCTAGTAATGATACTTATTTAAAGCTAGAGGCTAAAAGCTACCAAACAAATGCAGAAAAATAGGGTTTCTATTTAAGGAACTTACCAATGAAAAGAGAGTTTCATGTGGAAATTCTTGTTGGACTTTTATGAGATTTTGGAATTAGAAATGTCTCCTACGGGGACCTGCTCCTTGCTAATCTTTGACAAAGTCTCTCTGTGAGTCTTTGGTGTGAAACTGTGTTGATTACCCAAAAGGCTCATGAAAAAAGTCAATTTGTGTAAAAAAAATTGATTTATATCTAAAAAAGGAAGGACTTAAATGCATGATATGTCTCCTTTAAATGATAAAAAGTGGGAAAGCTTGATATGCAATGTATTTTAATAACCGATTTTTAAAAGTACAATTAAATATCAATTAAGCAATTGTAATTATAATGATCCCAACTAGGGGTGGGAACCCCTGGGTACCTCACAATACGATAAAATACATGATACAAAGCTCACGATAACAATTATCTCAGGATTTGACGATACTGCGATTATCGATATATTGGTCAGAAATCAAACTACGATAATCTATGACATAACAAGAAAAAAAAAATACAATTTTTATTTTATATCTCTGAAAGACAATAAATTGAAAAAGTGTCCTATGAACAGTGACGCTATTTTAGTGCAACATTTCTGTAAATAAGTGTCAACATACCAATGTAAACGAATAAGTATGTCTAATAGTGCTTTCTTTCTTACCAGTGACACCATTATAGTGCAATATTCCAGTAAACAATATATTGGTTCCTTCAACAAACAGTGACAACATTTCTGTGAAGGCGTACCTGCACATTTTAGTGAAAAAGCAGAAAAAGTTTTGAATAAAAAAAATGTATACTTAGCGTAAGCATATTGATAATCGATAGTGCGAACAAAATATCGCGAAATATGACTGTATTAAGATATCGTTGCACTCCTAACCCCAACCCTGACTGCCACCCACCTTTAAAGGGTAATACCACTCAACTTATTTTATGATATGCAACACTGATGTTTGGAAAATGTCTACTTATTAACCAAAAGACTAAAGTTTTTTGTTTTTTTTAAACTGTTCTAACTTTGGGAATTCCACTGGTGACAATCCAGTGAAATGTAACTATTTCCTCTTTTCATTTGCTCTTTTCAGGGTTTCTATTCAATGATTTTGTTTCCATTCTGGCAGGAGTTTCTAAACTCTGGGATTCAATCAGAAAACCTCCACTTCCTCTAGGGTCACCAAATGAAGACACTTCCTTCTTGTTTCACAAAGCTTGAGCAATCCAAGCCTAACTATATATTTGTTTTAATTTCCCCCTAGGAGGCCTTAGTCTGCGTCACAATGGCACCCTTCCTACGCATTTCCCTCAACGCTTATGATATGGGCACTCTGACATCACTGAACAGCCCGCCCATCTGTGGCATCAAGATGAAAGAGTTGGTCAGCACAGGTACGTCTTCATGTATTACTATGTTACTAGTGAAAAACTAATAAAAAAAATAAATGATTATTAGACACAGAGGCAACCTACAATGGCCTCATGTAAGGGATTTTCAATATTCACCATATATTCCCCCTAAGTTGGGGTCCAAAATGAAAATGAAGAAGTCGTATAAAGAAAAATTGTTTTATATCACAAGAAAGAATAGCCTTTATACCAGAGGTCACCAACACGGTGCCCGTGGGCCCCAGGTGGCCCACATGGACCATGTGAGGGGCCCTCAGAAGCTCTCGTCATGTGCTCCATCTTAAATTTGATTTACTTTCCAGGACGTATATCAGAGACGGGCAACTGTTATCACAGTGGGGCCAAAAAAGTTGTGATAATCTGATCCGAGGGCCACATTATCAACATTTGTCAGCATTTGGAATAATGACTAATCTGAAAATTAATACAGAAAATAAGTTTTTTTTTTTGTCTGTTTTTGGTGTGATTTTGTGGTCGTTTTCTGTATTTTTTACTCATATTGTGCATTTTAGTTGTTGTCTTTTTACATTGATAAACTTTTTATACCAATGCACTTTTATTTTAATTTTTTTCCAAAATATGTTTATTGGATTTTTGCTTTCAAAAACACAAGATATAATAGAACAGCAAAAACAAAAACAAAAACAGATCAAACAGAGAACAAACAAGAAAATGAACTTTTATTTTGAATAACTTTTATACTGATGTCTGTCCTGGCTTGAATCTTTAAGTGTACTTGAATGTGGGGGGCATTTGCAATTTTGTTGTACTTTGGACAATGACAATAAAATGATTCTAATTCTAATAGTTGTTGTCCTGAGTACAGTTGTTGGTATTTTGTGTTTTGAAGTCATTTTTGTGTATATTTGCTGTTGAATGTTTTTTTTTGTACATTTCTTTATTTTTTTGTCATATTGTTATTTTGTGGTGGTTTTGTGTATTTTTCTCCCATTTTGTGCATTTTTTTTTGTTGTACTGTGTAAATATATTGTCATTTTATGTTTTGGAGGAAATTTTTGTGTATGTTTGAGGTCATTTTGTCTTGTTCTTGTTGTCGTTTTGTATTATTTTCTGGTTGTTTTGTATGTTTCTCTTTCATTTGGTGCTTTTTTTTTAATCTTGTAATGTGTAAATATGTTGTCATTTTGTGGTTTTAGAGACCTTTTTGTGCATGTTGGCTGTTATGTGTGTTTTTGTTGTCATTTTGTAAAATTCCCTGTCATTTTGAATCATTTTGTCTCATTTTGTGTTTTTTGTTCTCGTTTTGTGTGTTCACTTTGAGGGCCACACTAAGTTGCCTATGTCTGATGTATAGCATGTTTTGTATATTTTAAGAGAGTAGAGGAGCTGTATTACGATGCCAAATTTCATTTTTTTGTGTGGTGTAGTTCCTGAGATATTGGAAACTGAAAATGGTAGAAAAATGACGTACAAATATTTACACATGCCCCCTCATTACATTGGCCATATCTCATACAGTATTAATCTGATCAAACTAAAAATGTACAGTGTGCCTATTGAATAATCATGGAACAATTGGTAAAAATGTAAGGATTTTGGGATGCATACGAGGAGTTCCCCCCCAGTGGTGAACAGTTTTCATTACAGTTTTCCCAAATTTATTTGAAAAAAATGATTTGTTAATTTAATGTACATAATATGCAAATATTTTATGTGCCATAAAAACAGTGACTGTACAAAATATATATGAATTAATGTTGTTCTTTTAAAAATGCAAGTTATTTTTTGGCGCTTGAGTCATGTGACCATCGTCTTCCTTTCAACCATGTTGAAAAGTTATTGAGATTTTTTTTTAATATTAAAATAGTTTTCTGCTGCTTTGATTTTAACATTAAGTTTCATGTCACAGATATTAGTTCTACCTCTGGTGTGTAGTTTTTGAGACTTTTGGTTGGTTGTTCTTCTATTGCGCAATTCTTCTTCACAATGTATATATATGAAGCTACACTGCACCCAGCAGTTCATGTATGGTACTGCAGCAAAAATGAAGCAGAAAGCGGTCGCCGGCCTAATTTTTATCGTGAATTTACAACATTAAACGACACGTGAACGCACATTTTTGTAGTCAAAATGATCATTTATGTTTCTAATCTCGAGACGTTTTATATATTTAATTCTATCCTCCCCCCACCCCAGCAAGAATCTAAAACTCCGCCTATGGTGGAATGTCCTGAAGATTTGTTGAAATGACATGGAATGACCCTTTTCTGTACCATGTCTCAAGAATCCAAACTCAGTCTTTCTCTTACCAAAATACCTGATTCTCTGCATTTTTTTTAACAGAACTCGGAAAGACTTTGGTTCAGCGGAAACCAACACTGTTCCCTGCCTGGAAGTCCACGTTTGATGCACACATCTATGAAGGACGTGTTCTAGAACTCATCCTAATGAAGGATCCAGAGGAGCCGCTGGCCAAGTACTCGGAGGCAATATCTGTGCTGGCCGAACGTTGCAACAAGTCCAAATCTCCTGGGCCAGCGGAGTTCTGGGTCGACCTGTCTCCCTCGGGGAGGATTCAGATGGCTGTGCAGTTTTTCCTGGAGAATGTTGATAAAGGTAAAACTTGTGCAAACCGAAGGCCTGTGAAGTTGTCCTACTATGCCACACATGAAGTTTTTAAGTGAATGTTTTCTAAAATGTTATTCATCACAAAATGGGCAGTAAAAAGTTTTAGGATTTATTTAATGTTTTTAAGCAAGAACTTGTTTTTTACATTTGAAAAGCAAGGTATAAAAACAGTGTTCCCTGACCGGGAATCGAACCCGGGCCGCGGCGGTGAGAGCACCGAATCCTAACCACTAGACCACCAGGGACCTACTGGACAGTATTTGTGTCATCTCATTGGTGTGATCACATTTCTGCAGATCTCCACTGCCCTCTGCTGGAATTAGATTTTAATAATAACTGCCTGTGGTTATTTTCTTATGCTTTTTTTAATTATTATTTAGATCAACTACTTACTTGAAGCAGTGATAGATTTCATCTAGAACAGGGGTTCTCAACTGGTCTCACCCTGGGACCCACTTTTTGCCACAGTCATTAAATTGGCACTTTTTTTTTTTAATTTCACCAACCAAATTTAGTTTTTCAGACATAGCTGTTGAAAGCACACATATATAATCTTTTTAAAAACATTAATCTATATATTTTCAACATGCATTTCACAGCATGCCTGCCAAAAAAAAAGTTTCTTTCAAAATAAAAGACAAATCCTATTTATTTATTTTTGACCAGCTGTCCTCGACCCACCCAGTACAGGTCCGCGACCCACTTTTGGATCCCGACCCACCAGTTGAGAATAACTGATCTAGAATAGATGAAGCTAGTAGTTCAATGCTAAATTATTTTAATTTACTTAATTCTGTCTTTATTAATATGATCACACAAATGTCTCACGGTAGGCATACATCAGCTGCTGTTTTTACTGTAGTTCTGATTTTAAAAACATTTAAAAATTGTAGTTAATTTTGGAATTTAACATTCAAAGCAAATTGAATCATAGTTTCTTTTTAAAAGAACAGAGAAGTGACTTTCTAGAGCTTTCAAAAGTTAACTTTGGCATGTGGAAAAATTCAAGTACTGATGCAAAAAGATTGTTGGAATCAGGGATAAAGTGGAAATGACAGAGAAAACATGAATTATTGTGTAAATTACCAAACAAAATTGCAATTTGTAACAAAATCAAGACTTTATTTAGAGTGAATTGAACTGATATTGAAAACTAGGGCACAATAACATTAAAGTTGTTATTTTTTCCCACCTAAAATTGACGGCCCACTTGAGGTCCAACTGGTCCATATTTGGCCCCTGAACCTCAATGAGTTTGATACCCCTGGTGTAACTGGTCAAAGTGGGAGGTCTCCATATGCACAGTGGCTGCGATTACATGATGTTTTTTAATTCAAGAATTAACTATTCGGAATTGAATGACTCAAAATTAAAGTATCCGTAATTAAAGTGTTCTGCTTTGTGTTTACATGGAAAAAGTTATTCCGAATTGAGGTTTTCATAGAAAACAGGTTCATTCGGGTTTAGTAGGGTTAGGGTTAAGGTTAACCCTAAAAAGACAACAAACGCTTTGTGCTTTCCTGTGCTAATGCTCAGATTGGTTGTTATTCTTAATACTGGGATGACAGTTGATAATGTGGCCCTTGGATCTGGCTATCACATTTCTGTGGCCCCACAGTGATAACAGGGGCCCATCCCTTGTTTACAAGATCAAGGAATTATTCCATTCGGAATTAAAATCAGAATTAACCAGCAACCCTTTTCGGATTTAAGTTTAATTCCGATTTGCTATTTTAATTCAGAATTAGGTGTTTATGCCAGTTTAAAGAGGATTTAAATGTTATAGTGAATTAAAGGGGAATCAAAGCTCTCATGTGGCCATTGTTTAAACAGGTGTCAGAGGCTCACTGTTTGTTAGACAGGCTAATGGGATAAAGAGACATTATTATAAAAGTACTCCCTCTGCTCCCTCCTACACATACCACAAGTTTCTTAAAAAGCAGCTCGGGGTATTTTTAGGCATGTGTGAACAGTCAGTATTTCTCACTTACTCTCTCTTTGTTGGCTCCGCTCACTGAAAGCGCTGCCCAAATATAAACATGTGTCCGTCTAATGGCAGATAGGAAATTAGGTTATCTCTGTCTTCCCACTTTTTCCTTTTCTGTCAAGTGTCTCTCTGAAGGTTGTCCTCACGCCTGGCTCTCCTCTCATCCACCCACTTACCCTCCCCGTATCTCCTCCAGAGTTTCTGCCTCTTTGTTTAGCTCTGTCACGCCTGTTCACATGGTTTTCCTAGAATGAACGACAGCCTTTTGTGCATCGTAAACCCAACCTTTAGGGAAAGCTCATTGTCTCCATCTTAATCTAATCAGTCTGATTTCTTTTCATTACAATGATAAAGAAAAACAATATCATTGTTATTTGAAGCAAATTCCAATTTATCATCCAACCATTAAGCTGGTCTTTAAAACTGTAACACTTTTAACTGATGATTGATTATCTTCCTCTTTGACTCTTTGCTTCTTTTCAAGGTATCTGTAAAAATCAGTTTAGCCTACATAGCGAATTTAGAAAGAGAGACAACAATAACCCCAAAGTCAAATTTATTCGTATTCAGATCTGAATGAATGTCCTCGTGCCACATCTTAAATAATAGACAGATGTTGCACTAATATTATTCTGTAATACGCCTGAAATTAGTATGATTAGGGATGCGATGGAGCAGAAAATTTCCAGTAAATTTCCACAGGATCTTAAGAATTTTGGGAATATTTTTGATGAGAATTATTTATTGGAATTAACCAGACGTTTTAAATAACTGTATCCAGTATACAATAACATCCATGCAAAATAATACAATTAAAAAAGCAACATTTCAACAGATTTTATTTGTAAGTAGAGCTTCATAATTATTCAAGTTATGTAAGCAGCATCTTGTTTTTTTAGGACTTGCGTTTAGGAAGTAATATGAACTTTAAAAATAATCAAAAATGTGATTTCAACTCAATATGTGGCAATAAAGCAGCAACGCTGATCCCAATAACTGCTCTTCAAGCACAAACAGTGCAGTGTTTGTTAAAATATTTGTCCAAAAAACATCAATGTCAAGTAAAATATTAATTATTTGCCTGACCCTTTGTTTGAAAATAGGGTTTGGTATCTGGTATGAACTAGCAGAGATATACTTGAAACCTGATTATTTAATTCAAGATTATGCTGAAATATATTTTCCTCTTAAGAGCTAATCTTCAATTTAGTAAATTTCCTTTTGTTAAGTTTCTTCCCATTAATCCTCATGAATAGTTTCCAACTTGGAAAAGTCCATTTTACAACCTGAAGTATAACGCAAAAGTAAAGATTTTGACTTGATTAATTTATTTAATTTTTAATTTATTTTATTGTGTTTAATTTAATTTGTATATTTATTTTTTTATTTAATAACCTTTATTTATACACACAGTCCCATAAATAATATTTGACTTTATTTGATTTCATCATTATTTTCTTAGGAACCTGGATGACACTGACTATATTAATATATACTGTAGTGTGTGTGTATATATATTTAATTTTAATAAATAAATTATTTATTGTTTTATTTATTTATTAATTTATTCAATTTGTTTATTTATTTCTTTACTAAGCTTTATTTATACGTGTTTTCCCTTTAAGACAAGAAGGTCTCATTTCCCAGAGAGACCTGTTTCTGGACAAATACATTAATAAGTCATAAATTAATAAATTAAATTTGAAAATCTGTCCTCAGACGAAATGGAGCCCCCTCCAGGTGCGCTGACTCTAAATCGAAGGAGAGGAGCTTTTAAGCAGCCAAAGGTTCATAATATCAAGGATCACGAGTTCACCGCCACCTTCTTTGGCCAACCCACCTTCTGCTCCGTCTGCAAGGAGTTCCTCTGGTGAGATGTGACCCCTGCTGCCACCTTTTTATCCACCAACCATTCCTTTTATATTGTATATGCAGCCGAAACACTTTAATTGCTGATAAGGTTGGGTTGTCTTGATATATTCTGGAAAAATTATGCATTGGAAGTTTTTATTTCAAGGCTTGTTTCGACAGAAAGCAAATGAGCCTCACAATATTATCGTTATTGCCTTGTGCTCTGATGCTGCTGGCAGGTGATAGTTTTATATCATTTGTCCCAACAGCAATTATATGGTTTGTTGTTTCAGTGCCAAAGTAAAGACAAATAAATGAATAGATGGTATGCAAAAAGAAAAGAAAAGATTCATCCAAATAATAGTGTTTGTTTGTTTGTTTGTTTGGACAACCACCAGTAGCTCTGAATATTTGGAGAAAAGAGAAACAAATGCAGGAGTATTGCTGAAAGCTGCAGTGTTGCTCTACTGCAGACATGGGCAACTGATGGCTCGGGGGCCACATGCGGCTCTGGCTCTAATTTAGTGTGGCCCCCAAAGTGATCACACAAAACAAAACAACAACAAAAACCCCAAAATGAGACAAAATTATACAAAGTGACAGTAAAATTTACAAAGTGACAACATAAAACACACAAAACGACAGCAAGCATGCAAAGAAATGTCTCCAAAAACACAAAATGACAACATATTTACACATCACATCATAAAAATGCACCAAATGAAAGAGGAATACACATAACAACCACAAAATAACACAATATGGGAGAAAAATATACAAAATGAGACATTTACAAACCGACCACAAACATACACAAAACATTTACACAGTACAACAAAAATGCACAAAATGAAAGAGATATAGACAAACAAAACACAAAACGAAACAAAAGTATAGAAAATGACAAAACAATGACAGATGTACAAAACGACAACAAAAACGACCTCGAACATACACAAAAACAAACATTATATTTACGCAGTACAACAAAAAATGCACAAAATGGGAGAAAAATACACAAAATAACAAAATACGAGAAAAATATGCAAAATAAGAGAAAAATATACAAAATGATAGAGAAATTTACAAAAAAACACAGCAAATATACACAAAAATGACTTCAAAAACACAAAACAGAAAATTAAAAGAAAGTGATCTTATGATTGTTGTTTGTGTGTCATGTTTGCGATTTCGTCGTACTTTATTATTATTTCATATGTGGATGAGATGTTCAAGGTTATGTGAGGAGCAGATATAAGACCACTGAGCTAAAACAACTGTAGACAGAACATTGAGTTTAGGTGTCATGGTTAAGTGGAGCTGAACGACTTGTATTTGTTCCTGGGTGACTGCACCCCCCTCCCCCGGCCCCTTAAGAGAAAACACATTTCACTACACTACAGGGACATGAATGTTATGTTTGTCTGTTTAGCAGCTCTGAGTAAGTGCTTCGTTACATCTGGACACAGAGTGGCACTAAATGGGAGGGCTCAACTCTCTCCTGTGGTCTGTCCTTCCTAGTACTGGTTTCTTTTACTGGTTAAGTTGGTTCTGTTTATGGTTGTGGTTTGTGCAATGATGCAGAAGAGAGAAAGAAGGAAATGCATCAGTTATTTCTTATGCAAGAGTGAGACACCTTAGTGCTTCTAATTAAAGCCATGTGACAGTGACTTATCATTCCTGGTATTCAGAATACTGTACCATCATAACTCATCAAGATAGGATTTGTGAAATATTCCAATTTTGTTTCTACTATTATTTGTGCTTTAAATTATTCAAAGGAGTGGAGCTTGATTTTTTATTTTTTTTTAAAATGTATTAAAAATGCCATTGCTTGCAATATATTGAGAAATAAGCACTCTGGTAAATAGTTTGTTGACTGGACCCAGTGAACACTAATATTCTGTTGCAGATATTGAAAAATTTTGATGTGCGTCCGGCGCCTCAATTACGTCCGACGCTGGAGTTGGGATTGTTGAACTTTTGGGGCATATCGCGGCGCGTCGACCAATCAGGATCGTTCCCCAACCGTGACGTATTCAGAATAATGAGAAGAAAAAAAAACACTAACCGGAGGTGGAGGCAGATGGACAGGCTCTTCTGTTGGAATAGAGCACCTGTAGTTTGTGTCCTGGTTGGAGATGCGAGCGCCGAGAGAGACAGAAGTAGCGCTCAAAGCGACTCTCATCCGAGCGCAGCTCTGGTGAATCCAGAAACGGCGCCGAGGTGCAAATAAAGCCAAGCCACTCTCTGGATAATGTAGAGCTGATGAACGGGAGTTGGAGGCGACGTGTTCCGCAAGGAACTCCAAACTTTATTCTCCATTGACCCACACTTCTCTATAGCCCTCTGACATCACAGTGCACACACTGAGTCACACCAAAATACATCTGACCGGAAACACTGCCTTCTCAACACAATGTTCCTACCACTTCACAGTCTTTGAGTGAATTATGAACGTTGATCACCACAATATCATCGATTATATGAACACCACCGGCAACAGAGAAGCCCCTACCTTCAATGCGCTCCCTTCCCAACTTGTTTAAACGCGAGTCCCGACCAACTTTGACACTGGTGACAAGCGTCCAAATACGTGCGTGAGGCATGATTTTGACGCCCGAAACATGTTTAGTATGAACGTTGTTATATAAATCACCGCCGATCACGGTGAATGTTAGCGTGAGCATATACATGGGTTTTCCCATAGATGTTTGCATGAAGCTAGCAGACTTTTTGTATAGTGCTATTTTCTATTTATAAGAACACTAATGTGGGCCCCCGGGGGCCCCATTTTTTTTAAAAGACTACTCCTCTATTAATGCTCATTGAATCGAGCTGTAATTTCACATTGATATCTATAAGCAGATGTCAACACCTTCTCGGACACCTTTTTAATAGGTGAGGGGGACGGTGGCCCAAGGGCCCACCCCCTTTTCTGGTAATTTTTTAAATTATCGGAACATAGTCGTGTGATATATCGTTTCAAAGGCAATTCAACGTAGATTGCGATTTTACGTCGCACAAATTCATTTGTTTTACTCGGTGGAACCGAGTCATTTCACTGAATTCTCGGGAACGTGGTACGTGCTATTCGGCACGGGCCTGGCCGTAGTTCATCAGAACTTGTTTTTACTCTATTCGAGGCATCTTCAAAGGGGACAGCTTTTCTTAGAAACCGTTTAAGATAGTTAGTCATTTTATATTCTGCTCTGATAATATTTTCTTATGTATACATTAGGAATGTGCGATATTTTATCGTCTATGATTTATCGTCAAAAACATTCTCACCGGTAAGCCTATGTCATCCCACGATATAAATGATAACCTCCCATGTCTGAAATTAGCGTGGCCCACGGTGAGACAGTCTGTATATTTAATTCTATCTTTTTTTTTGGCCCCCCTGGCAAGAATGTCAAACTCCGCCTATGACCTCCGGGTATTTTTCGCATATTAAATTTTTGCATACTATCTAATGTGAACGCACTACATACTCATTTTGACGTCAGACCTAGTATTAGTAGTATTTTGAAAACAGCCATAATCTGCCAACATCCTCATTTATCATCTTCTAACCAACCTGTTCTTTTATTTCATCAGGGGTCTAAACAAGCAAGGTTATAAGTGCAGACGTGAGTATTGATGCAGCCTTCTATGCTAATTTGACATGAAAAATCTTCACATTATACGGTTAATGTTTCATTTTGATGTTTAAACACCCAGAATGCAATGCAGCAATCCACAAGAGATGCATCGATTCGATCATTGGCCGCTGTTCCCAAACTGCAGCCAACAGTCGTGAAACGATGGTGAGCGAAGAAAACGACGTCAGCAGCAGGGTTGGGGTCAATTATAATTGTGATCGCATAATTGATCATTAATTACAATTATGACATAATTATAATTGGAATTGGGGAAAAAAATGTTTGCTAATGTAATCAGATACTTTGTAATTGTAATTGTAAATTTAAATACTCTAAAAAGTGTCAATTGCAATGTAATTTAACACAAAGCAGTGGATGTTACAGTTCTATGGTTTACACACACACACACAGTTAACAATTATTAAAATATGTTTCAGATCAACTTTTCCCACTACCTGTCAGTAGTTCTCTTCAGGATCATTTTACAATTTAAAATAATATAAATCTAGAGATTTACTGACAGAAAAAAGGCTTAGACACCCACACCAAAAATATTAAAACTTAGATTTTTATTGATTAGGAAGTCTAACAAGGTAACCAATAGATGAAAAACAAAGTAGATTTACTTAATTACAATTCCTTGTTTACAGTTTTGTGTACTTTGATACTGCTATTATGACGTACTGTGTAGAACTTTGTGGAACCACTTTTCAAACCGTAATAAATTATGTTTTTATTGCAAAAAAAAAAAAAAAAAAGGCGATTGATAAACAAAGCAGGATATTATGACCACACACATCCATTATTTGTTAAATCAAAACTCATGAAATTTAAAGATTTTTTTTTTTAATAGAATAACGCAGATCATATTCAAAGCAAATATAAACGCTCTTATGTTGATGAAGAAATCAAAATGAGTGTTACACAATTTAATTTCAAAAAGAAAATGTCACAATATATTTTAGAGAGTTATGTGAAGCAGTAGAACTATGTTTGTGTTTTTTCTTAAATGTTGTATACAAATGAAAGTACATGTGTATATGTATTTGCATTATTTGAAAAAAGGCAACTCAAATGTACTTGTTAAATGCTTGCATTTTTTGTGTGTATTATTGGAAAAATATTCATATAAGCATTTTTGCTTCTGCCTGTTTCAGTCTCATTATATAGTTTAAAATTATGATTTATGTTTTAATATTTTCTGTTAGACTGAACAAATCAACTGAAACTGAAATAATATCTTTTATTTTATTTTACAGCGGATTTAAGACTTGGGTCAAACTGACCCGTTATCATAAGAGATGCTAACAGAAAGCTAACACAAGAGGAGGGTTACAGTTTATGGACTGATTTATTAACATAATTGTAATTGACTTTTAGGGGGAAAATAATAGTTGTAATTGGGAAAAAAAGTGCTTGTCACCGTAATCGTAATTGAGTTGTAATTGAACATGGATAATAATAATAAATAATAATGCATCAGTTTTATATAGCGCTTTATCATAGACACTCAAAGTCGCTTTACAGAATTAAGGCATTATTCTTTCACTCCACACTTAGTGGTGGTAAACTACTATTGTAGCCACAGCTGCCCTGGGGCAGACTGACGGAAGCGAGGCTGCCATAGTGCGCCATCGGCCCCTCCGACCACCACCAACACTCACTCACACACTACATTCATACTAGGCAATGTAGGTGAAGTGCCTTGCCCAAGGGCACAATGACAGATACCACTGGGTGACTGCCACCCCACTGTGGCACCTGGAATTCTCAGTGGTTTTCCATCCAACTACTAACCAGGCCCAGACCTGCTTAGCTTCCGAGATCTAACGGGATCGGGCAATGACAGGCTGGTATGGCCACTGGATAATTGATGACGTAATTGTAATTGAAAAATGTAATTGACCCCAACCCGGCACAGAGTTGGCGCTCTGAATGAACTGTAACATCCTTTGTTTTTGTGTTTCATTGTCAGCCTTCCTTCAGCCTTACCTGTGATGTTTTATGAACTTTGCCCGATGCAGTCACTACATTTCATCAGCAGGTCAATCAATAAGTCATCAGGTCAAAGTGAACACACCAGCAGGCCCACATTTACAAACCTCTTTATAGATTTAGTGTTAAAAGTCACTCAGAGCTTATGAAACAGTGTTTGTTGTCTTTCTCTCACCTGTGAAAAGCAGCAGCATGGTGTTTGTTTGTTAGTTTGGGTTTTAATGGATTTTATTGGTTTAAACTGAACCCTTGGTGTTTGTAGTTCCAGAAGGAGCGCTTCAAGATCGATATGCCTCATCGCTTCAAGTTCTACAACTACAAGAGCCCCACATTCTGCGACCACTGCGGCAGCCTGCTGTGGGGTCTCTACAAGCAGGGGCTGAAATGTGGCGGTAAAGTCAGGCCTATACTTTGACATTTAATCTGCTTCTCTGCTGCATGTTTCATGTTCCTTTGTCTGTGTGTGTTTTTAACAGACTGTAGCATGAACATACACAGTTACTGCCAAGTTAAAGTGGCCAATCTGTGTGGGATCAACCAGAAGCTACTGGCAGAGGCTCTCAATCAAATCAGCCAGGTACAGAGAATATCTGCTGTAGGAAATGTTACAGTTGATTTAAGATATGGCTGAAAACCGACCTGTTATTATCATAAGGGATACTAACAGAAAGCTAACACAAGAGGGAGGTTAAGTGTTATGGACTGATTTATTAAAGGATTTATAATTGGGATTAATTGTAATTAAACTGTATTGATTGGTAATGTAAATGTAATTGACTTTCAGGGCAAAATAATATTTGTAACTGTAATTGGACAGAAATGCCGATCAACGTAATGGTAATTGAGTTGTAATTGAAAATGGATAATTCAAGACGTAATTGTATTTGAAAAATGTAATTGACCCCAACCGTGTATTGGATACTAAAATCAAAAATACTTGAAAAATCTCACTTCCTCTCTAGAAATCTCGAAGGAAGTCGATTCCCCCTGATGTACCAGAATTTGGAATCTACCAGGACGTACCAAAGCCACAGGACCCAAACGGTGAGTATTTTTTGTTTATTTTCTGGTTACAGAACAGCTTTGCTATCGTGCTATTGTGCATTCAGCTTTGCTTATTCATTCACTGCAAATGTGACGTTACAGCTCAGGGCAACGGGAAAGCTGTGATCCCAGCCCCGACACCGACTCCACCCCCCCGGGTGCGCCTCACCCTCAACCACCTGGTGTTCCACAAGGTGCTGGGAAAAGGGAGCTTTGGCAAGGTGAGCCTTTTAATCTTAGACTATAACCATTTTTTTTATAAAAGCAATGTGAACACTCAAATCCAACCCATATCTGATTTTTTCAAATCACCACATTCATACATGATGTCGTCCTGAATCAGATATGGATCTGATTTTTTTCAATGCAATCTCAGTGTGAACGATCAAGGCGGATTTAATGCGTGTTTGATACGTTGACGTCATTACATTAGTAACAGCTGTTGCAGTGAGCACAGCAGCACAGCAGCTGAGCATTGTCCTCTGGAGCAGAGAAGGAGATGCTTGGAGCATCCACTGTTGAAACAATCCTTTTTTGTGTGTTTGACGTACGCTTGTTACCTTGTATGCTGATCTGTTCTGTTGACATTAAAAGTTTGTTAGGCTCACCACTAAAACAAACGTAAATACGTTATTTGTATGAGGAAAAAAATAGTCTGTCGGACTTGTTTCAGTTTTGCTCCGTCGGGTTCGAGTAAAAGCTTAAAGGCTCACCGTGGACTTTTTGACCTAAAGAGTTGACCAAGCATTGTATTGTAATTTTCTGTAATTTTGTATGTTTTTTGAGTCATTTTTTGTGTTTTTGTTGCCGTGGAGTTTTTTTTTTTTGGTGTATTTCTATTATTGTTTTCTGTTATTTTGAGTTTTTTGTGTATTACTGTTGTCATTTTGTTCATTTTTGGAGTAATTTCTGTGTTTCTTGAGAATTTTCTTTGTTTTTACTTTGTCTTTTACTGTATTTTTCTGTATTGCTTTTACTTTGGGGGGCTGCACACAATTAGACCAAGGGCCGCATGTAGCCCCCACGCCGCCAGTGGTCTATGTCTTCTTTAAAGTGTGAATGATCATGGTACCATCAACATGATCACTGAACCAGATAACTGCCAATATCTGGAAAAGAGGCGATTTGGTGCTTGGTGGAGGTTTACACCAAATATTAACCACTTCTTGATTCTTTAAGCTTTTGGTTTTCCTTATTTGTTCTTCGTTGGAACCAATGAGGAGAGCATAATCATGCTAATGCTACTCGTGTCACCATCAGGTGTTGCTAGCAGAGCTCAAAGGACAGGGTCAGTACTTTGCTGTGAAGGCTCTGAAGAAGGACGTTGTCCTCATGGATGATGACGTAGATTGCACCATGGTGGAGAAGAGAACCCTGGCCCTTGCATGGGAGAACCCTTTCCTCACTCAGCTCTACTCCACCTTTCAGTCCAAGGTAAGCATGCACATTAGAGATGTGACAATATCTAAATCTCATGGTTTGGTATAATCACGTTACGATAATTATTGCGATGTTGTTTGAAAGCTCACGGTTTTACAGGAAGGCACACTGTAGCAATGCTAACAATAACAACAATGATGATCATCAAAAAATAGCCTGTTCACTATTTTGACTGTATTTATTGTCATACTTTTACATTCATGACATTAGAAACTGAAAACTGCCTACATACAGATACAGTGCAATAATTCTAATCGAGTCAGGAACACTTAAAGGTGCAGAAATCAAAGTAGTGCAAACTGCCTTATTCTGTGTTTAGAGTAATTTTAGGTTTTTCTGAAGAAAGATGAACAAGTCAACATTTGAGGTTTGGGGTAATCACTGAGTAGGGCAATTTTAGTCATCATTGAAATCAAGATTATTCAAATGATTATTTGTCAATCAAAATATTTTCTTTATTTTTGTACTTAACAATGTAAAATATATAATTTGAACATAAATAAAATTCTTCAAACAGTAATATCAAGTGTATTCACTTCAGCACAAAACAAAGCACTTCTTGCACGTGATGTTTGCTCCAGGTCTTCATCATCAAACCCAAAGTGTTCCCATAGAAGAGAATTTGACTTGTTTTGCTTGTTTACCAAGTGTTTTTGCTGCGTTTCTCCTGCCATGTTTCAAGACCGCTAGCAACAACTTTCCTCATGTTGACATGCGGGCTAGGCTAGCTTTAGCGTTGATATCGGCGGGGGTGCTTTCATGCGCGTGGATTAAATAACTCAAAGTTAGTATTAATAATCGATGTGTTCCAAATTAAAAAAATTTATATATATATATATATATATATTTTTTTTTTTAATAATTGTTTTTTTCTCGATGATGTTATTTTTGTATTCTTTGGGTGTAATAATCAGAATCGTAATCAAATTTTGCACAGCCCTATCACTGAGCATTTAAAGTATCCACTAAACTTTTAAAGCAAAAACAGAAAATTGCCGCAACTGTGCAACATCTCTTGTTATTGGTTGTAAATGCTTCCTTTAGAGTTTTTTGACCAGATTGGATTGTTTGTTTGACACAATCCTTAAACTTTTCGGGATACCGGGTTGTTAAGTGGCGTCTCATGTTGCTCATATTTCCAGAAGAGTAGCACACGGTACACTTGCAGTGTTTGCATATTGTCCATCTTTTCTCCTTTATGGTTTCTTGATGCTTTGAAACCAAAATGTTTCCACACCTCTGACTTGTAGCCACTGCATCATGCACAAGTTCTACAAACTCCTCTGTTTCTAGCCACCATCCGCATCGCATCACCATTGGCTCAACCGTCTGTAACTTATGTCCATGCCCCAAAGCATTATGGTACTTGTAGTTTACTCTGAAAAGATTCGCTACAGCCAACACAAAGCTTCTTTTTAACGCAACGGCTCACGATTTTATACCATGACATAACCACGACGATATCGAGGTACTTCTAATACCGCGGTTTCCTGCTATTGTCAATACTGTGACATTCCTGATGCACATACGGCATGATGGACGGACATCGCCCCATTATTTTTTTTTTTATCTCACTCATGCACTTGATGTTTCATATTTATGTTTTGTTTTTCATGTGCAGGAGCATCTCTTCTTTGTGATGGAGTATCTGAATGGAGGCGACTTGATGTTTCATATCCAAGAAAAAGGACGCTTTGATGTGAACAGAGCCACGTAAGTATCAAAGATAGTGATAGCTAAGGGTGAGGCAGCAGCTTTTATTAAGCCCATTAGGGCTGTACCAGGAGCTTTAACATTGCAGCAGAAGAGTGTTTAATGGTTGTTTTCTGACCATTAGATTCTACTCTGCTGAGATCATTGTGGGACTGCAGTTCCTCCACTCAAAAGGAATAATCTACAGGTAAAGTCTGACTAATGCTCTGTTTCTGGAGACGATTTCCTAAGACATAGTGTAGGCCTCAGATCAATAACCACGAAAATCAGTGGCTCGAAAATAAAGATGTAAAAGGTTGAAATGAACACTCAAATGTTTGTTTTGATCTCCAATGTCAACACTACAATTTCAGCAAGAATTGTTTTTGTTTACTTTTTAAATAATATGTTAGGATTTCATATATTCAGACAATTGTTCCTCAGGAAATCCACTTTGATCTCCTGACATGTTTCGACTGACAACTGTCAGTCTTCTTCAGAGGCATCGTGTGATCGCGTTGCTGTTTCCTTTGATGTTTCCTAGACTTCCAGTGGTCAGTCGAAACATGTCAGGAGATCAAAGTGGATTTCCTGAGGAACAGTTGTCTAAATAAATTAAACCTAAACATTTTATTCAAAAAGAATCTTGCTGGAATTATTAGGTGGAAGTCAAGGAAACATCAAAGCTCTGACGAAGATTGGCTGTTGTCAGTTGAAGCATGTCAGGAGATCAAAGTGGATTTCCTGAGGAAGGAAAAGTTGTCTAAATAAATGAAACCTTAAGATGTCAACACTCATATTATTGACACGTTTGTTGCGTTGCATTGTGGGATGTGGAGTCTCGTAGGCGGCTGCTTAGAAGTGTTTTTACTTAATTGTTATCATTAAAAAAGAGATTCCTTCACCAAAACCTCACATTCTTTTCTGTTCCTTCAGAGATCTAAAGCTGGATAACGTGATGCTGGATAAGGACGGACATGTAAAAATTGCAGACTTTGGCATGTGTAAGGAGAATGTGTTTGGTACGGTCAGAGCTACCACGTTTTGCGGAACACCAGACTACATCGCTCCGGAGGTCCGTCTTTCTGTCTACTTGGTGAAACCAAATACATTTTAAAATCTAAAATTCCTAAATTGCATTTTCCTTGTTTTGTTGAATCATCTCTCGTGCTAGATCCTACTGGGACAGAAGTACACTTTCTCAGTGGACTGGTGGTCCTTTGGTGTTCTTGTGTACGAGATGCTCATTGGCCAGTCGCCTTTCCAAGGTGACGATGAGGAGGAGCTGTTTGAATCAATCCGGACGGACGTCCCTCACTACCCTCGCTGGATCACCAAAGAGTCCAAGAACATGCTTGAACGGGTATAATCATTAATATAGCACTTAGCTTTAGGATTGATTTAAACCAGTGGTTTTCTTAGTATTGAATCCAAGTACCCCCTTTGTCCAACTACAACATTTTGCTTAGAAAATTGTAAAAAAAAAAACATACATAGGCAACTGGTGGCCCGAGGGCCACATGCGGCCCTCAGTCTAATTTTGTGCGGCCCCTAACATATATGTACTAAATGACTCAAGGCATACAATATGAAAGAAAACACAAACAAGAACAAAAATACATAAAGTGACAACAAAACACACAAAATAGGAGGAGAATATACAAAATTTGACACCAGAAACACACACAATGACACCAGAAACACACAATGACAACTAAAACAAAAGAATGCCCAAAATGACACTAAAAACACACAAAATGTCTGTAAAAAGACACAAATAACCCCCAAAAATGACTTAATGCTGGCATGAATTCTCATATTGTGGCCCTCCGATCAAACAATCACATTTTTGTGACCCCCACTATGATCTTAGTTGCCCATCTCTGCTATAGAGCATAATGATGTGAGAATGCACATTTAAAAAAATCTAACTTAATAAGTGGAATGTAACAGTATTTAGTGCCTCCTGAATAGATTTATATTATAGTTTTTAGTTTCAGTTCATGTTCTCATCAAGATCATTTCCATTATCATTATTATGATTATCATTTTTAACTATAAATAAACATTATAAACCCCCATATTTTTAATGCTTTCATTTGTTAACTTTCCACTCTCTCTCTCTCTCTCTCGCTCTCGCTCTCGCTCTCTCTCTCTCTCTCTCAAGTACCCCCTGTAGTGCCATTGCATACCCCCATTTGAGAAACACTGATCTAAACAACAGCTGTTTGGTTCTTCTTCCTAATGCATGTGATTTTCTTCCGTCATCTTTTCAGTTGTTTGAGCGAGATCCTACTCGTAGACTGGGTGTAGTTGAGGACATCCGCACACAACCATTTTTCAAAACAATAAACTGGCCGATGCTGGAGAAAAGACAAATAGAACCTCCTTTCAAGCCTAAAGTGGTAAGTAAATATTGAAAGTAATATTTCAATTAAATATTGAAATATTTCAATTAAATATTGAAACTAACATTTAAAAAAAACATTTAATTAATATTGCTAAAGTATTGAAACTAATATTTCAAAAACATCAAAACCAACATTTCAAAAACATTGAAACTAACATTTCAAAAACATTGAAACTAACATTTCAAAAACATTGAAACTAACATTTCAAAAACATTGAAACTAACATTTTAAATAATATTGAAACTAACATTTTAAATAATATTGAAAACATTAATAACACACGTGTGATTCCAAATCTCTATACATATACTCCAAGGGCAGGAGTGTCAAACTTATTTTCACTCAGGGACTAAATGTCGAACAGTTTAATCTGAAGTGAAACACAGATTATACAGTAGTAGGCAGGGAAAAAAGCTATTTCAACGACACAGTGATCTAGTTTACACTTTCACATATAAATAATATATTAGGCAAGATCACAGCAAAAAGTGACCTCCAACCTAAATTCTCTTAAAATTCTCTTAATTTTGAGACCAATTTTTATCTAATGTGGGGGTATTTTGGGAAATAATTTTAAGAAAATCAGATTTTGGAAAAATTGAGAGTTCTTTCAAGGATTTGAGGTTAAAGATGGCTGCGACCATGTGACATAAGCGTGGGAAAACTGTATAAATTATTAGTTTCAATGGTTGACAATAACTTAATCTGCAACATCCGGTCCGCTATGTTTAATTGTTTTTTTTTTTTTTTAATGTGTGTGTGTGAACGCAGACATGGTAACGGGGGCAAAAGTGGCAAGAAAACAGTAAAAAGTGACTAAAATGGGCCAAAAGCCGTCAAGAGTGGCCAAAACAATGGGTAAATAAAGAGGAGTTACTGTATGTAATGGCAAAGGGTAGCTTAAATGGGCAAAATATGGTAAACAATAGTGAAAATGGGCAAAAATGTGGAACAAAAAGAGGCTAAATGTAGGAAAAAGGAAAGAAGTGATATTTATTGGGCAAAAGTTAGCTTATTTAGATGAAAAGTGGCCAAAGAAATTTATAGAAAGGACAAAAATGGGATAAAAGGGTCAAAAAGAACTTGCTAAAATTTACAAAAAACAGAAGAAAAAAAATATATTTATTGGCAAAAGGAAGATACAGTCTGAAAAAAGTGTCAGAACTTGCAAAATGGCCAAAGGAAATAGGTAAAAAGGGGTTAAAAGTTTCCACCTTTTAAGGTTTTTGGGGGGAATAATGATTAAAATGAAGACATGAAAAGCATCATTACTGACTTAATAACAGCTTCTACATGGTGTCCTCTGGTCTGGATAGAAAATGTCAGGACTGAACTTTGGTCTCAGTCCACCCCTGATGAAGATGTAATTGTAATTGAAAAATGTAAATGACTCGAACCCTGTCTGGCACCCACAGAAATCCCCCAATGACTGCAGTAACTTCGACAGAGAGTTCCTGAGTGAGAAGCCTCGTCTTTCCCACGCTGATAAAAATCTCATCGACTCCATGGATCAGACGGCGTTCGCTGGCTTTTCCTACGTTAACCCCAAACTGGAACGCTTCCTCACCAAGTGAACGACCAAACCACGGCATCAAACACTCTGAAACTGGTTCTTTGGGCTTTAACTAAGCCAGATCTAGACTCTGACTTGTTGGTTCCTCTATTTAAAACCTTGTCTGAAAACTGAACCGATGTAGGAAAGATTAATAAGCCTCTGAAAAATAAGGGACATATTGATTTTAAACCAGTGTTACTATTCACCTTATTCCTTTTCCTGGTAGAAAAACTAGCTATTGGCAAGCAATTAATTTAAAATAAATAATACATAGAATAAAATATTGACTTTTTCTATTATAATATTGTATTTTGGGTCTAAAATTACTGTTTTAACTTTTTTTAATGGTTTTTTCAGACCATTATCATAGTGCACCATTTGACGAGAGTTGGGAAACTATTTTGTGGTTTAGGAATAAGGTGAATAATGAACTCTGATAGTGAATATTTTATTTTTCTACCTTTTTTTCATGTGATCACATTATAAATGCATTTTAATCAAACATTGCACTGTATGATGACACTCGGACATATGTATAAGACCGTTTTCTTCCTATTTGACAGCTCTGTATTATTTTGAGGGATAAAAAATGCATTCCTGGGGGGTTTTTTAACGTTATTTAAGATAAAATATGTTTTACTTACCTCATCTTTAGAGCACTGCTAGCATTGAACCCATGCTGTATATAAAAATGAAGTAAGATGTAAAAAAAAAAAAAGAAGAAAAACCTGATTCTTTTCTGGGTTATGGAGTTGCAGGCGTGGTGCGGTACTTGTACATCTGTATTGTCTAAATTGATATTATTGGTTGAGGATCTTTAGCTGTAAACACTGATCTTGAATGTGTTTTATTACTTGAATGTAGGATTTTTTTATATATATATGGAAATAACTGTGCTGCAAAAGCAAATGATTACTTTAGGTAATCATGTGTTAAGTGTGAGTTATGGGCGTACTTTTCTACTGTAATACTTTACATTGATTCTGAATAAACAACATATAAAAGCTGGGGTTTTTTTAATTATTTTGCTTGGTACTATTTTCATTACCGTTTATTTATCTGTTTGTTTCTCTGTGAGCAGGATTGCATTAAAATAACTTTTTCATGAATTTTGCCCAAATTTTAACCAAAGATAGACTTTACGCCATGGAATATTGTATTATGTTTTGGAGAGGATCTGAATAATCCAGTATTAGTTTAAAAAAATGAAAAATAAATTCCCTATCTGATCGTTGGCAGAAACTTCAAAAATTCATATTTCAGTTTATAATAGATATTGTGATTTTTCTGAAAATAATGCAGGTTGAACTAGATTTACATTTGAAAAAGTATAAGTTGTTTAGGATTGTGTTTTAATTTGAAAAATAATTTTAAAATTCTGTTAAATTAATCTTTTTTTTTTTTTTTATCAATTACTAGACATTTCAGGCAACCTTATTTAAATTCCAGGTGACCTCACATGGGGTCATGAACCTAAGGTTGAAAAACACTGCAATATATGATATTGGGCTCACGATAACGATACAATGGCTTTTAGAAAATAAATTGAAAAAACACCAGAAAATTGATTTGAACTCTGGACAGACTTACAGTACATACCTACTCAGGGTATGACATTTTCAACTCAATTGAAATTTTAAAAAATTAAAAAACAATTACATGTGACTAATTAAAATACCAAAAGAATGCAAAGACAGAGACAGACAATTCTTGCCATTATTAAATTGAAACCAATTTAAGTCATCACCACATTCTTCAAAAATAAAATAAAATTATTCAACACCAAATTTTGCCTGTTCTGTCGGGTCACTAGGGTTTTCCAGATGTTGCTAAATTTAATATCACGTGTTTGCACAAATGTGAAGTAAGTAATATGAATCACCCAGTGTTATATAGGGTGCCGATAACAACTCATATAGAACATTTAGATTTACATTTAACATTTAGATTTAGATTCAACATTTAGATTTACATTTAACATTTAGATTTAGATTCAACATTTAGATTTACATTCAACATTTAGATTTAGATTCGACATTTAGATTTACATTCAACATTTTGTTTTAGATTCAACATTTAGATTTACATTTAACATTTAGATTTAGATTCAACATTTAGATTTACATTTAACATTTAGATTTAGATTAAACATTTAGATTTACATTCAACATTTAGATTTAGATTCGACATTTAGATTTACATTCAACATTTTGTTTTAGATTCAACATTTCGATTTACATTTAACATTTAGATTTAGATTCAACATTTAGATTTACATTCAACATTTAGATTTAGATTCAACATTTAGATTTACATTCAACATTTAGTTTTAGATTCAACATTTCGATTTACATTTAACATTTAGATGTAAATTCAACATTTAGATTTACATTCAACATTTAGATTTAGATTCAACATTTAGATTTACATTCAACATTTAGTTTTAGATTCAACATTTAGATTTACATTTAACATTTAGATGTAGATTCAACATTTAGATTTACATTTAACATTTAGATTTAGATTCAACATTTAGATTTACCTTCAACATTTATACATTTATTTTTTTAAACAATAGTATATAGAACATGTTGTTTTACATTAATTTGTCTCAAATGAAAGAAAAGTGAGCTAAATGTTCAAAATAAGTCGGATATGAAACTGAGTTTTTACATTCTGCACCTCACGTGTTGGAGCGCCAGTACATTCCATTGTTCCACATCAGTCTTTGTTACAAATACTCATTAGCACAACCTAGTGGTCAGGTGGTGTAAGTGCATTACATCTGGAGCTGGGCGACGACATTTGTCCGTGCGGAGCCAACGAACGCCCTCCGCCCTTCTACATTCTATTCATCATCATATCCTGCTGCACACTGGGAATAAAATAATAATAATAATAAAAACTGTAAGTTTCAGAGCAAAGCATCACTGTAGCAGTTGTTGACAGATTTGCCTTTGTGCACAAAGCTGGAAGTAGCGACATGTTAAAGCTGAAAATACCGCTGCATCAAACAAATAAAAATACAACACAGTAAGGGAATGTTTTACTCGATTTGTCAAAATAAAATTGCAATTTTGTAATTAGACTATTTCAGATGAAACCTCCTAAAAATGATTAAATTAAAACCAGCTCTCATTTTTCATTGGAATTAAAACCTGATCTCTCCTTCTGTCTTTAAATCCTCAGTGTTTCCATTAAATCCTGTTCAAACACGTCCATATATTCGGTTTCTTTTTTTTTTTTTTTTTTTTTTTTTTTTACCCTTTTGTTATAGGATGCATCGGAAGGTTTGGTCCATTGTGGGGGATTATGTGAGGGGACGGTGCAAGTGAGCGGCAAAATGTGCTTCAGACTCAGACTCTACTGAATATACTGAATATAGTGAATATACTGAATACTGATCAGACACACACGCAAAAAACAAAACACACACACACACACACACACAATGCACTTAGTCCACGGAGGAAGCGGGTTTTTAGCCGCAGACATGTGTGCACTCTGAGCTGTGCTTTTACACTGTCTGTCAGCGCAATTTTTCCACCAATTTCCTCTCATCTCTGTTCCAAAAAAAAAACCCCCAAAAAAAAAACAACACACAGCCGACGTGACATCCATGTGAGGCAGAAGAAAAAAAAAAAAAAAAAAAAAAAAAAAAACTGCAGTCACATAAAGAAATAATATCGGAAAAGCAATACGACGCGTGCGCTAATGCAATTTGTTTAAAAGTCACACACACAGAATCAGCCTGTGGGGGTTAATTTATTCATTTCATTTAAGGTAAATGACAAAAAATTATATTTCCAGGCAATTCCGATGCACAACAAATGTTTTTTCACACACACACACACACACGCACACACACACACACACACACACACACACACACACACACACACACACACACACACACACACACACACACACACACACACACACACACACACACACACACACACACACACACAACACTCCACTAATCGAAAGTGGGTCGATTCTAGTGTTGGTTTAATTCCTGCTCAACCTTTAACTAAGTGTGAAGTATGTGGCGGGGCTCGAGCCCTCCCTCTCCTGTGTGCGTGGCTGTGCGCGTGCGGGGGGTTTTATCCGTGTTTGGTGCGGGATTCAGACTCTAGTCTTCACTGCTTTGCTTGGTAATATATTTTTTTTATTGTGTGTGTGTGTGTGTGTGTGTGTGATGCAGCCAGGCTCAGAGGCATATAGGCGGTGGCGCATGCGCACAGGCAGTTTGTGCCATATTGGAATGAGGTCGTCGGACGAGATATTGCGTCAAGCTGACGGGAGCATCGCGAGAGCGGGGACGGAAGCCTCGTGGTTTAGCCCCTCCACGTGAAAATCCCGACTCGCTGCGCTGGCGACAGTTTGAAGCGCGTGTTTCCTGTGGGTGGTTTTATTTTGAAAGGCCCTTCCGGGGCTGCGCTTTACAACAGCGTCGACGTTAACGTTTGTAGGAGCGAGGCAGGGGGAGAGGAACGGCATCTAAAAAAGCGACTTGGAAAAACTACTTATCGGTAAGAGGCCAATTCAGCGACTTAATATTCACGTGCTGTGTGTTGTTGGTTAGTGTTTGCCGGGTGTGTTCAGGGCGCCTGCGCTGCCTTCGTCTTTTTTCCCGTCTCTCAAAAAGGTGAGTCGGTTCGGTCGAGTGTAAAGCGCCCTTATTGCTCGGCAGCAGCTCTTATTATTGCTGCTGAAGCCTGTGACGTTTTCACCAACTTGACTCACTCGGACACAGGCGGGTTTTCACCATGTGTCTGTTCACGCTGACACGCGCCCAGTGGCTTTATAACAACGTGTTTATTTATTGAACCATCCGGTTTCAGAGCGTTCTGGAGGTTTTCAGTCGTCGTGTGTGAGGATAGTGGCTCAGTGTGAAAGTTATAGACCGTGGGCGCTGCAGCCTCTCTCTCTCTATCTCACTGTCTCTCTACCTCTCTCTCTCTCTCTGTGAGACGTTGACGGCCCATCGCCGTGTGTCAGCTTTGTGTGGGAATATCCAGACACGACATTTGTCCAAGTCAAAGTTCTTGCATAATGAAGGTCGTTAGACCCACAAAACCAAAAAAACTGGTGACAAAGTAATTTAACACTTCTCACAGTTTTTTTCGACCATTTTTTTTTTTTTTTTTTTTTTTTAAATTTTATACTGTGCACTTTTCTTGGCTGGAGTAAAAAACAGTCCATTAACTTCCCTATTGTGCAACGTGAGTGAACCGTTGCTGCTGCAGCAACCTGGCGGAACAGTCGGATTAAACCACTGTTATTATTTGTGCGTGTTTTCGTAGACTTAATTGTTTTTTTTTTTCAAGTGACAATGACTCTTTTTCATTTTAAATACACGTTGACGAAATATAAATGTATTTGTAATTTCGTCAACTAATAACAACGGCATTATAATTTCGTCACAAGGGACGAAATCCAAATCAGAACTCACGTGGAACACAATGATCTAGGGCTAAGCAAAAAAAAAAAAAAAAAAATATATATATATATATATACATTTAATCAATTTTTCAAATTTGTAGATAATAACGATTTTTATTTTGCAAATTTGAGTTAAAATAAAAAATGGCAATTGCATCTTAACAAAAAAAAAAAAAAAATTCATAAAATCTTGTGCTTTATATTTTAGTCGACTATATCTGTAAAAACGTAATGCCCTTTAGTTGGCTAAAACTAGACTATGACTTGAATTAGTCCTGACGACTAAATTTGGACTCAAATGAAGTTGTTAAAACTAAATTGAAATTTGGACCTCTGGACCTTAACTTCCCTATTGTACAACTTGAGTGATGCGTTGGCGTCAATGGCAACGACAACAACCCGGTGGTGCAGTCAGATTCAACCCCAGTTATTATTTGTGCGTGTTTTTGTAGCTTTAAAAAAAAAAAATACACATTAACTAATAACAACGAAATTATAATTTTGTCACAAGGGACGAAATCCAAATCAGAATTTACGTGGAACACAATGATCTAGGGCTGGGCAAAAAAACAAAAAACAATTGAATCAATTTTTCGAAGTTGTAGATAAAAACAATTTTTATTTTTGCAAATTTATATATTTATAAATGATATATTAGTCGACTGTTATCTGTTTGCTCATTGGGCAGACGTTGCAGAGACGTCAGCGTTTGGACGATGGATTAAAGATGCTCAGCACGGCCTCTCTACAGCTTATATTAACCTTTATTTAGTTTGGATCATTCAATTAGTACAAATATCTCCATATTCATAGTTGAGTATTTACTTAAATCTGAAAGGAATATGGCAATATTACAAAAAAAAAACAATATACTACCACTAAATATCTTATTATGTGTTGACAAAATAGAGAGACACAGTTCATGACCATAAATGTATTTTCAGCAGCATATCCAAAAGAGCCCCAGCACAAAAACAGCTTCATGGAAGTGACATTTTACAGTTCTACAATTTTTTAAGTGGTGTCACCGATTTGGAGGGAAAGAAACACACAAAACGACTCATTAGGAGTAGAATGTCGACGCACGATCTGAGGCCGACATCGGCTCGACGTATGCGTGCTATCTGGGTTAGGTGGCTAAAACTAAACTATAACTGAAATAATCCTCAAGACTAAATTTGGACTCAAATAAAGTTGCTAAAACTAAATTGAAATATGGACCTTTGGAAACTTGAGTGATGCGCTGGCATCAACGACAACAACCCGGTGGTGCAGTCGCATTAAAGCGCAGTTATCTGTGCGTGATTCTATTCGTGCTAATGTTTTCATAGATTTCGTAGACTACTTTTAAAAACTGACTATGACTCCTTTTTAATACATGTACTAAATTTATATATATATATATATTCATCGACTAAACTATAATTTCATCACATTGGACTAAATCCACATCAGAACTCATGTGTATTTACAAACATTAATACCATCTCACACCAGGTTGATCAATGGCAATTTAGTCTTTTAGAAATAACAGGTATATTAACTCTTATGCCTTGTATTTTAGTCGACTATCTCTAACAGATTTAGTCAGCTAAAATCTTAATGTCATTTAGATGACTAAAACTAGACCATAACTGAAATAGCCCTGAAAACTCAATGTTGAGTCAAATTAATTTGCATTTTAGTCAAGAGACTATGACTAAAACTAAATCAAAATATATGTTTTCGTCGACTCGCAACAACAAAACTATAATTTTGTCACATGGGACGAAATCCAGATCAGACCTCATGTGGGACACATTGATCACGTCTGTGTGTATTTACAAACATTAATATAACTTCCAATATCAGGTTGATCAATGGCAATTTAAACTTTTTAAAAAAAAATAACGTGTGTAAACTTGTCTGCATTGTATTTTAGTCGACTATATCTGTAACACATTTAGTCGGCCAAAATCTTAATGTCATTAATGACAATTTTTAAGTCAAATTCTTACATAATAAAGGTTGCTCGACCCATGTGCTGAATTCTGGGAGCTAAAGCCAAACAAACTGGTGACGAAAGGGATTTTATCCGATTTTTAAAGGGTGATTTTCTTTATTTTTTTGTTAAACTGTGCACTTTTTCTTGGCTGGAATAAAAGCAGTCCATTAATCCTCTGGATCTTAACTTCCCTATTGTGCAACTTGAGTGATCCGTTGGCAGCAACGACAACAACAGCGTTGCTGCAACACGGTGGAGGAGTCGGAATAAACCGCAGTTATTTGTGCATGTTTTTGTAGACTTCATTTTTTTTTAAGTGACTGTGATTTGTAAAAAAAAAAACAACAAATTGTCAAAAACTAAATCAAAATTGATATTTTCTGTCAACTAATAACAACAAAAATAATACTATTAGTAATAATAGTAATACATCAAATTTATATAGGGCCTTTTTGGACACTCAAAGTTGCTTTACAGAATTAAGGCATTATTCTTTCACTCCACAGTTAGTGGTGGTAAGCTACTATTGTAGCCACAGCTGCCCTGGAGCAGACTGACAGAAGCGAGGCTGCCATAGTGAACCATCAGCCCCTCACTCACTCACTACATTCATATTAGGCAATGTGGGTAAAGTGCCTTGCCCAAGGACACATTGACAGATACCACTGGGGTGACTGCCACCCCACAGATAACTTGAGGTTGCAGCATTTACATTAATTTGAATGTAATCTAGTCACGTTCGGTGTGAACGCACCTTTATGCAGTGTTTTTTAGTCGACTATGCATGTAACAGCTTTAGTCTGCTAAAATCCTAATATCATTAATTACATTTTTCAAGTCAAATTCTTACGTAGTAAAGGTTGCTCGACCCGTAAAACCAAACAAACTGGTGACAAAGTGATTTTATTCGATTTTGATTTAACACTTCTCACAGTTTTTCCCCTTTTCTTCATTTTTTTTGGTAAAATGTGCACTTTTCTTGGCTGGAGTATAAATCAGTCCATTAATCGTCTGGATCTTAACTTTTCTATTGTACAACTTCAGTGATTCATTGCTGCTGCTGCTGCTGCTGCTGCTCCTGCAACCTTGTGGAGCAGTCGGATTAAACCACTGTGCGTGTTTCTACCTGTGTTTATTTGTTTATTTTATTTTACACATTGATCACATCCAATTTACAAACATGAATGATTTCTCATATCAGGCTGATCAATGATATTTGCATCTTTAAAAAAAAAAAAAAAATGCATAAACTCCTATAATTTGTATTTTAGTCGACTATATCTCTAACAGATTTAGTCAGCTAAAATCTTAATGTCATTTAGTCAGCTAAAACTAGACCATAACTGAAACAATTCTAAAAATAGATTTTGACTCAAATGAAGTTGCATTTTAGTGAAAAGACTATGACTAAAACAAAGAAAAAAGCCTTCTGTCAATATTAACGCTGGTTTCTACTAGAGATCGACCGATGTGGATTTTTTTAGGGTCGATGTCGATACCGATTTGTTTTCCCATCAGCATTAGCCGATGACCGATACAGACTGCTGATTTTCTGGAGCCGATATTTGGAGCCGCTACTACTTTTGCTCCTCAATTTACATCATAAAAATTACACAATGATGATGGCAAATAGTACAAGTCACATTTAAAAAAAAAAAAAAAAAAGAGGAACATTTATTGAAATGAACAAAAGCGAGGTAGAATGACAACAAGTAAAAAATATTTCATAAATATTAAAAACAGGTGATTCAGAACAAGAACAAGCAAAAAATATTGTGAATCAGCAAATGCAGCAGCTCGCATCGGCCGATGCGATACACGTAAAAAAACCGCAAAAATCGGCCGATAATATCGGTTTATCTATCACTAGTTTCTAGTGACGGTGTAAGAAAAAATGATTCGCCGATATATCACGATATTTCACTGCACAGTTATCGTATCGTTTCAAAAAATGTCCAAATTGTGTGTTTTTTTTTTTAGAAAATATTTTGTTAATTGCGCTAACATATGCGTAGCACGTAAATATTTGGTCACTAAGTGTCAGTAAACCACATTAGACCTTGTTAAACTACCTCAGTACTCAATTCATTTTAGTTTGGAAGTTTTAATAAAACATACTGGACACTTTTATAGATGTATGTGGTTACTTTTTTATTTTAAAATATTTAATTTAAGAATTTAACAGAATCAGAATCTGTTGTAGAACCAAAAGTTCAACTTTTTTGGAAAATATAATTTGACGGTTTGATAAACATGCCACTTGTTTTTGATATTGGTACATGAATTACAGTTAGTTACCATTTACTTGTTTTTTCATATTATTTTGTACTTGGAAAGGTAAAATTAGTAATTATTGATATTGTGTTGTACTGTATATCTTATAGTTTAGTATTTGGATATATTGTATCGTTACAGTCAAATCGTGAATCGCATCATATTGTCAGATTCATGACAATGCTCACCCCTAGTTTGTTGGTCATGTTCAGTCTAAACTGAAAGCTGATCCACTCTAGAGTTTTTTTTAACAGATCAGCCTTTGGTTTCCCAGCATATTAAAGAAGTGAGGGTATCTAAGGGGTGACCTATGTCTCCCCCATTAGGCCTGATGTAAACTTCCTTTATTTAAACCTGTTGAAAACAAACCTCTTTATTGCTTCATAATCACGTCATTACCACTGCTATACATTTTATAGACATCTTAAAGTTCTTCTTTATCTTAAAGTCGTTTTCTGATTTTATGAAGAAATATGTGACAATGAGTTTAAAAACCGCACATTTTAGTTGTGTTTGGTAATGTCCCGAGCAGTATTCTTATATATCCTGATTTTAATCACGACACATTTGCTATTTCTGATTTAATACATGATAAATTAACTAGTCTGTTAACTAGTGAATTTTTTTTTTTTAATTAAACAAACACACAAACTTTTAAAACTTGAAATGGGAACATTTTCTTGAAATATTAGTGTTACATTCAATGGAATTAGCCATAATTAGTTCATACATTTATAAAGATACTGTTTTAAATAGGGATGTAACGATTCACGATACTGGGTTCACGATACGATTCTCTCACGATTTATTTTACAAAATGGGACTGTAGACAAATGACTGAAAAATATTCCTTGATTTTTTTTTTTGGGAAAATACTGTACTATCTTCCTTTTATTTTTCATTGTCAAAATAATCCCTTGATAAATATTCAAAACAATGCAATTTAACTAAAAATAAATCTTGAATGAAATAAATAAAGGAATAATAGAAATACGTGACTTTTACAGATATTCACGTAATATTACAGATATTCTTTCACTGCTAAAGGGTGAAGGAATCATTTATGAACATGTTTAAGAGTAGAAGGCGGCAGGAAAGAAAGTAGTAGCAGATTACGCCCGCCACCTACACTTTTGGACGAGAAGGATAAATATGTTGCGCCCTCTGCTGTTTAAAAAAAGTACTGCGATTCAATTTTCACAGTATCGATGTGAACCGTGATACCTATGAATTGATTTTTAACTGCCTTACGATTAATCGTTTCATCCCTAGTTTTAAGCAATGCAAAAATGACAATAATTCAACAACACATTCAAGTAAGTCTCTGATAAAGAGGTTCAACCTCATAAAGAAGTAGGGGTGGGACAATGCACAAGGTTAATGATGCGATACAATAGTAGGCTAGGGATTAGAGCTGGGTATCATGAACAATTTCTTGAATCAATTCAATTTTGATTAACAAGGTTTTAAATTGATTAATCGTCATTCGATTTTGGTTCAGTGTTGATCTTTCAAATTTATTTGGATATTAATAAGAACATTCCAAACTTCTGACATAAATTGTTGCAGCTTACCCAGCGGAACTTCCTTTGTCATGTTTGCACCGAATTTAATTTACTCTCGCACGGTACATGACTTTATAGCGCAAGACTCCAGGGGTTAGAATAAAAAACATCGATTTCAGCACCTATGAATTAATTTTAGAAAATGTCAATGAAATCGATTTTTATATTCGGCTCTACTAGGGATAAAGATATATTTTTGGAAAGAGGGAAAAAACTATCCTGATGCTTATACATTTTACTGTATCGTTGGGAGGTGGGACGATATACAAAGTTCACAATAAGATAGCAATATACGATAACGATACGATGCAATATTTTGGATTTCTGGAAAAAATAACCGTGCTTTTATTTGAGTATAGTTATGTACTTACTCTGGGTATGATCTTTTAAATTTAATTGGAAAAATACAGACAAACCATAACAATCTGGTGTGTAGTAGATTGTGTGGATCCTGATACCGATACCTGTTCCCTCAACGATACAGCTTGTGACATTTTAATATCGTGATATTTCGTCTCACCTTTATTAACAACTTCTGCAGCTCAGACACTTTAAAAAAAATAAAAGTTAAATAAATCTAATAATTAGTTATTTAACTTTTTTTTTTTTTTTTTTTAAAGGACACTGCACCAAAATCCTGCATTAATCCCTTTAAATCTCACATAACTGATGAAATTGTCAATGCATCAAACTGGTGGTTTGGTTGTTTTGATTCTTTGAGCAGCAGCAAGAATTTAAACTTTCTGCAATATTAGCGTTTACAGAATTAAAAAAAAAAATCAATAATCTAGAAAATGAATGATTTCTTTAAAAAAGTGCAAAGGGTTTTCCAAAAAGACATAAGTCACCAGTCCTTTATTCTAGTTTCTAATGCATTGTTTTATAGTTTGATCAGACCTCACACAATTTGTTTTGAACAGTTTATTATTGATTGATTGTTTTTCTGTTGCTTTCTAATTCTAAGAGGAAATATTTGTCTGTTGAAAATCTGCAGAAATTAAAAACAGAATCAATTTGCTATTTAAACACCTGATTTATCACAATCATAAGAAGCTGCTTTTATGGTGTTGGTGAGGAAGCAGCCTCATAAAACGGCTTTTTATAATATAATGCATTGGCAGCACAGATTTACATTCATCTCACGTTTGCTTCATATTTAAAGGTGCCAAAAAAAAAGTTGTGCTCACTAATCTGCCTTCTGGTGTTAATGCCACAATCAAATCTAAGAAACATGTTCAAGGTTAGGTTTTTTCTACTAAAAGCTGTGTTTTTGTTTTTAGGAAAAATCCACTGATTGTATAGAGCAGCCTTGGGCAACTGGCGGCCCAGGGGCCGCATGCAGCCCTTGGTCTAATTCTGTGCGGCCCCCCCATGACAAATCCACCAAAAAATGTAATTCAAGAAATTAGAAATAATTTGAAGCCCAACATAATAAACACAATATCAACAAAAATACACAGAGCAATTAGGCTGCAACAACCAATCAATAAAATCAATAAAAATCAACTATTAAAAGCATTGGCAACAAGTGTTGTTGATTCATTACGTTGTGGGATTTATGTCACTGACCGTTGATTCACCTGCAGAGCGTTGTGTGTGCGTGCACCACTAGTGTTTGTTTGTCTGCGCACGAGTGTTATTGTGTGCGCGTGCACGAGTGTTTGTGTGTGCAAAATGTTTGTCTGTGCGCACACCACGCGTGTTTGTGTGTGTGCACACAGTGTTATTGTGTGTGCACGCACCACATGTGTTTGTGTGTGCGCTCAGTGTTTGTGTCTTTGCGGAATCCGTGCGTTTGTGTGTGTGCACGCAAGAGTGTTTGTGTGCGCACGCACGAGTGTTATTGTGTGTGCGTGCACGAGTGTTTGTGTGTCCGCAGACTCCACACATTTGTGTGTGCGTGCAAAATGTTTGTGTGCGCGTGCAAAATGTTTGTGTGCACGCACCACAAGTGTTTGTATCTGTGCGCGCAGTGTTTGTCTGTGCGCAGTGCGCACCATGAATATTTGTGTGTGCACGCATGAGTGTTATTGTGTGTGCACACACAATAACATTTGTGTCTGTGCACGCACCACAAGTGTTAGTGTGTGCGCTCAGTGTTTGTGTCTGTGCGCACCACTAGTGTTTGTGTGCGCACGAGTGTGATTGTGTGTGCGTGCATGAGTGTTTGTGTGTATATGCGTGCGCCAGTGTTTGTGTATTCGCACAAGCCAATGTTTTTATGTGACTTGTGTGCGTGAGCGTTTGTGCGCGAGAGACTTTTTTTTCAGTTTATTCAGCTTAAGCAGGGTTTAAATGTGCTTTATAGATAAACTGTTAAAAAAAATCAGATTCATCGATTAATCAATGAATTTATTAACTGAATAAACGTTTTTAAAAATAATTGTTAGTTGCAGCTCTACAGAGCAACAACAAAAGCACAACAAATTTTCAAAAAATACACAAAAAAGAATCAGAAAATGCACATAAGGACATCAGAAACACAAAATAACAACACATATACAAAATGAGTTCAAAGATGCACACAATACTAACACAACTACTAAAAATGACAGAAAAAATATCCCAAATGACAAAAATACAAAAAAAGGCACATATTAACTCATAAAATAAAGAAAATGCCAGCAGAAATTCACAAAATGACTCCAAAAACACATGCAATGACTAAAAACAGCAAGAAAAACACAGCACATTTTCCAAAAAAACAACCAAAAGAATCATAAAATGCACATAAGGACATCAGACACACAAACCAACCGTGCACCTAAACACACAAAACAACAACACATATACAAAATGAGTCCAAAGATGCACACAATGCTAACACAGATAATTAAAATGACAGAAAAAAATTCCCAAATGACAAAAATACTTCAAAAACACACAGATCAACTCATAGAATACAGAAAATGCAAACTCATCTCAGTCATCTAAGCTTTTCATGTTGTTCTGAGAAGTAGGGAAAGCAACGACTCCTAAAACGCATATTTTAATATAAAATAAGCAATAAAACATATATCTCAAAAGGATACTGTTTGACTGTACTCCAAGAATAATATTAAATACTTGTACTGTGTGATTGTATAAATCAAAACAAGATGGATATATCTCAATATAGACAATATTGTCATTTTTTATATTGCCAAAATAAATGGTAAATGGTAAATGGACTTGATTTATATAGCGCTTTATCCCCACACTGAAGCAGTCTCAAAGCGCTTTACATATCAGCTCATTCACCCAATCACTCTCACATTCACACACCAGTGGGACAGGACTGCCACGCAAGGCGCTAGTCGACCACTGGGAGCAACTTAGGGTTCAGTGTCTTGCCAAAGGACACTTCGACACATAGTCAGGTACTGGGATCGAACCCCCAACCTCTCTATCAGAAGACGACCCACTATCACCTGAGCCACGGTCGCCCCGTAGAAAGCTCGATATATCTTGAACCAAGACATATTGCCCAGCTCTAATGCAAAATAAATCCAAAAACACACAGTGACAAAAAACTCAGAAAACAGCAACAAAACTACACAAAAAAGACAACAAACAAAGATAAAACCCTTTGTTCTTTCCTGCGTTAATGCTCTGATTTGTTTTTATTCTTAAAGCTGTTGGTACAATCACATTTTTGTGGCCCCATTGTGATAAAAGTTGCCCATCCCTGGTATGAAGTACAGGTATGTGGTTTATTGCCACCAGGAACTTGAAGGTTGTACTTGTGTGTTTTTTTTTTTTTTGGTTATGGCTCCCTGGATGGTGAGAATGATTGTGCCTTTCTGTGTGGGCGCTGCACACAGTTTGGCTCCTTTTGTCTCTCAGGTTCAGTCAGTGTCGACTGGTGCAGCTCAGACTCCAACAGTCAGTGTGCTGCACGGCACAGACCATTTACCGGTACTGTATGTGAAACACAGGGAAGTTGCTTTTCTTCTTCCTGTCTGAGCCCAGGCTTTGTGCACTGTGAGCTGCTGCACGATGAAGCTCCACCTCTCACACACACACACACACACACACACTGACAATGGGCTTTACAGACAGATGTCTCAAGATTTTTTCTCAATGCACCACTTCAGCTTTAAAAAAAACGTGCAGCTGTGGTAGGCATTAAAGCGACTGGTGGTTTTGAAACCCATTTTCATTGGGCCATGGGCAAGAAATTATAAATATCCTGTGCTTTTATTTTGAATAGGATTTTGTACATGTAAAAAAACGTAATAAATAAATAATAATCATAATGAATATTTTTTAGTAAAGTTATTTAAAGAAAAGTTAAGGATTTTTGTGTTAAACTTTTGGGGTTTTGGTCAAAAACTTTAAAAATGTTTTAATCAAAAGTAGAGCCTGATCAATATGGCCATTTTTGGCTCAATACCAATAGTTGGGGTTTTAAAAGGCAAATATCTGATATATCAGCCCATAATCATTGTGTTGGTTAATATATGAACTAAGAACATTATTATTCACAGGATATTTACTAAACATAAACACAACTGATTACAATACATTTATCAGTTTGTTCCTTTCATGAAAATGCAAACCAACATAGATTATTGCATCAAATAATATCACAGTACAAATGAAACATTTCCATGATTGGAAAGGAGCAGTAAGAAGAATACAAATCATACGTTTCTGACCCTTAACTTAATAAATACATAGACAAATAGCAAAACAAAAAAAACTTTTTCATTTGTAACAATGTCAACATAAGGACTTCAAACACACTGAGAAATAGAAAATGACAAACTTTAATAACAATTGTGGAAAAATACTATTTTCCTCTGCAGCATCCCAACCTGCTTCACATTGTGGTGTTACAAATTATTATTACAAGTTAGATTGATTTAAAAAGTAAAAGTCTAATGTTGCTATACTCCCTAGGTTCCCAAAGTGAGGTACGGGTACCCCCAGGGGTACACATATTGTCATGGGGGGTACCTGAATAAAGATAAAGATGAACATGTTGTATTACTAGTATATGTTCAATCTAGGGATGGACCCATATGGATTTTTTTAGGACCGATGCCGATACCGATTTTTTTTTTTCTCCATCCGATGACTGATACAGACTGCTGATTTTCTTGAGCCGATATTTGGAGCCGATACTACTTTTGCTCCCTCAATTTACATCATGAAAATTACACAATGATAAAAAATGCTACAAGTCTCAATTTTTAAAAAAGCAACTTTTATTGAAATGTACAAAGGTGAGGTAGAACGACAACAAGTAAAAAATAATTGAAAAATATTAAAAACAGGTGATGTAGAACAAGAACAACATATTTCTGCTCTCTGTAAATGATGTGGAACGGCAAACGCAGCAGCCCGCATCAGCTGATACACGTAAAAAACGCAAATGTCGGCCGATAATATACATAATATTTATATATATATATGTATATGTATCGGTCTATCACTAGTTCATTAAACAAATGTTTGGTAGATTACTTCTTTCAAAAAAGCAATTGTCATCAAAAATGTCAGTAGGCTAATAATTTAAATAAATCGAACAAGTGATAATTTTGAATGAGATGTTTTCTTGTTTGCTTACAGATTATTATTGATTTTTTTGTTCCTCAACAGGATTGGTAAAATTCAGGGACAAATGTCACTGTAGAGCTACCTTGTATATGACATTACATTATTATGTTTTTTAAATATGCAGGAGTAGGGGTACATGGCTTCAGGTTAAATATCTGAAGGGGTACGGGAATAGGAACAGTTTGGGTACCACTGGTTTACTGTAATCTTTATTATCTTAGGTTAAAAATGCAACAGATTGTATTAAATGTGTTTGAGAACAGGCTGTAGTTTGCTAATAACATTAATAATTTGTCCTGATGCCAGAGATGTGGTTTGAACGAAAAAGTTTTCAGTTTAAATCCAGTCTGCTCTGCTCCCTGCCATCGTCACTGCTCTTTTTTTTTTTTTTCTTGTGTTAAGAGTGTGACCCTGGGACAAAAAGGCCTTCGTGTGTGTGTGTGTGTGTGTGTTTTATCCTGAGGGGGGAGAGGGCCAGGGAGTCTGGGAGCCAGGTCGCGGCTGAAAGGCGGCACAGACCCTCGGTGGATCACGGGGGTCACGGTGGCAGTCCAGCGGTGGGGAGGGGGTCGCTTCTGAGGGTGACCCCAGTTTTAATAGAGACGTCAGATTTGACAAAGACGGGCCTGACAGGGCGTCTGAATAGAGCCATGGTGTATGGCATCCCATACAGCCTTCTTTCTCTGTCCTACTACCTCCTCTTTTATTGTATTTAACCGTTTTATCTGCTTTTCTTTAATACTGTGGGTCAGTGAGACTTGATGTGAGTTTGTATTCATGTCAAAAAGTGGTTTGAGTTTTTCTATTGGGGAACGAAATGACGAGTAACCACTCTTTTTGGAATAGTAACCACTTACTATGATTTTTCTTAAATCATAAAAGAGTTTAAGAAAAGAAATGAGATGAGTTGTGTGCGTGTGTGTGTGTGACTTAAAGCTGCTGGAGTTGAAATCTTTTATCAGGTATAGACATAGTGTAAGCCTCATAGATCAATAAAGTGAAGATCATTTGCTTGGAAAAAAGATGTAAATGGTTAAAATTGCTGCTCAAAAGTTGGTTTTCATCTCAACTGTAAACACTCAGTTGGTTGACATTGCATTGTGGGATGTTGAGTCCCTTAGATGGATACAAAGAAGTGTTTTTACTTAAATCTGACCAGCATTTTTGTTTCATTGCGAGGAGGACATTGATTGGCTTTGTTGTGGTTTGTTCGCGACAGGGATGCACCGAATATATTCGGCCGAATATTGCAAAAAAGGCAACATTTGGCCTTCGGTTTTGTGAGTCAAAAGCAAGGCCTAATAGTAGCGTGTCATGCAATCAAACAACGTGCAGTGATTTTTAGTCGGAAAAGTGTGTGCGCGTTGCTGCAGGACCAGAACAGCTGGAGCAACAGCTCCTCCTTTTCACACACAAACACAGCCAGACTCTCTCCTTACCGCTCTCTTTATTTTAGCTGTTAGAGAGAGAGGAGCTCACATTCTAGGAAGCGTGTTAGGTGACGTCACCTGCCAACGTGGGCAAAATCCAACTGTCCCTTTTAAAGCTGACTTTTTACGAAATGTGGTATAACAAGGGAGGGAGGAAACAGAACTTTTTCAACTTTGGCCCTCTGAATGAGGCTAAAAGGATGTATATCACTAGCAAAACCATTAGAAAGTGATTTTTTTTCATCAAACCTCCCCTTTTATGCACTTTAGCATTTTTTTAGTTGCATGTTTTGTTTTTTTTGAAGGGCTAATATAAATGAAAAACTTTGTTGTGCTTTTTTTTTTTAAAAGCAAAGACCACTGGAATATTTAAAAAATGTCAGAATAATCAATAAAACATTTACATTCTTTAAAAAACATGTCTAAAATGTATTCTAGGATATTTATGCACTATTCAAAAAAGAATAGTGAAAAACGTAACAACCATATTCGGTATTTCATATTTTATTCGGCTTCGGCCTCAAATTTTCATTTCGGTGCATCCCTAGTTCCCGATATTATCCCTGCTCTGCCACATTTCCAATTTCGGCTGGATTTGGATCTTTTTGGTTAAACCCCAAAATAAACATCTTCCGTTGTTTGACTCTTACCTCCAGTCCTTAAAAAGACCAGGAATGTGTTAGAAAGTCACTTTGGCAGAGTTTTTGGGGCAAACACAAGAAATAACATCAAGTATGATCTAAAAACTTTTCTATGCATCCGTCTACAGGACTCAACATCCCATTATACATGAATGCAATTTGCTAAACTTTTCAGACAATATCATCAACCAACCAATTTATTATTTCTTTGTTTTGAGCAAATATTCTTCGATTTATTGTTCAATGGGATTTTAAAAACCACAGAAATTGGTTAAAAGTTGCAAATTAGAGTGGCCAAAAACAGACAGAAGAAGTGTTAAAAAGAGTTTAAAGTTATTGACATGAGAAATTGTTAGTGTGGTTAAATTGGCAAATGTAAGCATGAAATATGGTGGAAAGAGGTTAGAAGTGACAATACTGGTTGAACTTGAACATTAGGTGGAAAAGTGATGGAAAGGGTTAAGTGGTGAAAATGTCTTGAAAGTTAAAAAAAAATGTGCAGAACAGACATTGAAATTTGATAGAAAAGTGTCAAAAATGGAAGTAATGTCGCAAAAATGCATTAAAAGGAGCAAAAATATGGCAAGAAAAAGCGATGAAAATAGGTTAAAATATGGCAAGTTTGGTGTAGTTACAGAAAAAAATTTAAAAATAAGCAAAAATTGGCTCAAATTGTTAAGACAACATTCTTAAAGGCATCTGGCGACGCCCTCCCAATGGTTGAAATCCGATGGTGTATAGTACAGTGTGTGCCATTTCCAACCAGTGTTTGGAATAACGGCATTTAAAAATTTAAATGTTTTGTCTCCAGCAGTTTTAAGTTGTAAGTGAAGAACCAGATGAAGGTCCTTTGACTTGATTTCAACTCAGACATTTAAACAAAGACAATCCCTTTGTTTTTGGCCTTGAGTCATTTAGTAAACTAAAGCTGCTGAGTATTGCTTGTCCTGTGGCTACAGTCTGACCCAGCCACACAGGTCCATCTCCTTTCTTCATGTCTGTCGCTGATAGCTGGGATGTTTGCTCTGAGATGTCAGTCACAGCCTGATGTTGGTATAATGTCAACCATAGTAAGCTTAGATGACTGTTTCTGTTTGGTTTGTTCTGCTCAGACTGTTACATTATAGAGGCTTTACCTGTATGCACTCACAGTTGTTTAATCACCTGATCGTGCTTTCATTAGGCGGTGTGGAGTTTTTTAAACGTCCTCCCCCTCTGTGTTCCCACTCAGAGATCCTTGTCTTGGCCCTGAAAGGAGGACCAAGCATGAGTCAGGGGACGCTGGAGTCAGGTAATGAACATCTGTCTGTGTGTGTGTGTGTGTGAGTGGAGAAGGAGCAAAGATCCTAATCTGTGTGAGTTCCAGATGGAGACTCTGGTCAGGATGTGCTGGACTTTAACTGGGAGGATTACCTGGAGGAGAACGGAGCTGTGGCTGTGCCCCATCACAGCTTCAGACATGTGGGTGCTGCACTCTAACCATGACACCAGGGTGGAGGTCAATTACATTTTTCAATTACAATTAAGCTATAATTATACAGGTTCAATTACAACACAATTATGATTCCAGTAACCAGCATTTTTTCCCATTACAATTAAATTACAATAACTTTTTTTATCCTGAGAAAGTCAATTAGAATTACGTTCCCAATTACTAAAGTTCAATTACAATTGGGGATGTAACAATTAATCGTAAGGCAGTTAAAAATCGATTCATAGGTTGATATTGATTTTCTGAAAATTGAATTGCAGTACTTTTTTTAACCACAAGTGTAGGCGGCGGGCGGAGTCTGCTAATCTTAAACATGTTAATAAATTATTCCTTACCCCTTTAGCACCGAAAGAATATCTGTAATATTACTTGACTATCTGTAAAAGTCACGTTTTTCAATTAGCTCTGTCTGCTAGCATAGCTTCTCTTCTTCACTGCAAGATATCTGCATGCCAACCGACCACTGGGTTACCAGCGCCCTCTGCTGGTCTAAACAAATATGACGTAAATCAGTGCAATCACGGTTTTTCTTTTTTTTTTTAAAGTCCAATTGTTAAGGTTACCTTGTTAGGCTTCACAATCAATGAAAATATAGGTTTTAATATTTTTGGTGTGGGCGTCTGAGCTTTTTTTGTGTCAGTATACCTCGAGATTTATATCTTTTTTGAATGTTAAAATGTGGGAAAGCTTGATATGAAACATATTTTAATAATTGTTTACTGCATATGTGTAGAACTGTAACATGGTTCCCCAGTTTTGTTATAATTGACAATTTTTATAGAATTTTAATGGCAATTACAATTATCTAAACTCAATTACAATTCAATTACGATTACGACAGCAACAGATTTTTAAAATTATAATTAAAAATAGAATTAGGCCATAATTGTAATTAATTAACAATTGCGCAATTACAATTATATTCAATTACAAATGTAGTTAATTGAATTAAAATATAATTTGGCCATACTTGTAATTAACTATCAATTAAACAATTACAATTATAATCAATTACAAATATAGTTAATTAAATTAAGATATAATTCGGCCATAATTGTAATTAATTATAAATTATCCAATTACAATTATAATCAATTATGAATATAGTTAATTGAATTAAAATATAATTTGGTTATAATTGTAATTAATTATAAATTGCACATTACAATTATAATCAATTACAAATGTAATTAGTTGAATTTAATTGAAATATAATTAGGCCTTAATTGTAATTAATTATCAGTTGCACAATTACAATTATAATCAATAACAAATATAAATATTCCATATTTGTAATTTATTGTCAATTACGATTACAATTATAATTGACTCCAACCCTGGCTGAAACACAACACTAGAATTGCTGTGTAATCCTAAAGATATTGTGGTATTGAAGTGGTGATGTATCGTCTCAGGTGGACCAGGACTTACAGAGTGGGTTGACTCCAGGTATGAAACTGGAAGTGTGTGTTCGCTCAGAGGTGGACAACCCTTACTGGGTGGCCAACATCATCACCACATGTGGCCAGCTGCTGCTGCTACGCTACGAGGGACACCAGGAGGACCGGCGGGCCGACTTCTGGTGTGACATCATGACGGCAGACCTCCACGCTCTGGGCTGGAGCCGACAGCACGGCAAGACCATGAGGCCTCCTCAAGGTTGTTTTCATCTCCATACCACAAATAATTTACACTTCTTTCTGGTTTGACTCTCAGGACAAAATCTAGGAATATAGGAAACTTACAGAAATGGGATGGGACACAAGATTTCTTAGCGAGAGCTTTAAAATGTCCATTCCATATGTCGCTTTAGACTAGGGGTGTCAAACTCAATTTAGTTCAGGGGCCGAATACGGTTTAGTTTGTTCTCAAGTGGGCTGCAGATTTTACGTGGGGGGGAGCATTTCTAACATTGTTGTGCCCTAGTTTTCAATTCCAGTCCCTGCTGGATCTTCACTTAAAAATGTTTGGTTTTGTAACAATTTTTTGGAGGAAATTGGAAGATTTTTTGAAAGCTTTAGATTTATTTCCATGATTTGCGATCAAAAATGACTGCATTCAATAAGTGAAAATATTGTGGAGTTTCATTGAATTGGTGAATTTGAGATATATATAACTAAATTATTTGGTAATTTACACAATAATTAATGTTTTCTTTGGTATTTTTACTGTCTTCTGTTGGCCGAATTGGATGCAGAAGGGCCGGATTTGGCCCCCGGGCCTTGAGTTTGACACGTGCTTTTGACCCTCTTCACTCCCATGGAAATGTGTGATATGGTTCCAAAATATTATTTGTGAAACCTTTATTTATCACCAAACAGCAAATCTCCTTTGCACAAAATTCCACGCAGCCAAGTGATGGAGGTGTAACGCTTCTGCCTTGACATGTCACCAGTTAAAAACTAATACACCATCAGCTAAACTGTCTCTGTACCAGAGCCTTTTCAGTTTTGAATGCAGACATAATAATCTGAACCGCTTGTTCATCACAGCACATTAAAAACACACTTCGGATGAAGCTCTAAGTCATCAGTCACAGGATAACATGACCAGGTGTCAAATGACTGGACTGAATGAAAAACGAGTCAGATTACTTTTTCCGTTTTAGAACATAATCATAACAACTGATTTTTAATTTGAAGAACTTGACCTTGGATGCCACATGGTAGACTTTCAACTTCAGCCAGATGCGGATAACTCTGCAGTTTCTTAGATTTAAAATTCATGACTTTTATTTAGAAATGTTAAGATGTTTTGTTGTAACTAGGCTTTACACAATCAGGATTTCTGAGCTGATCACAGAACTTAAAAAAAAAAATTCCCATCATATGATTTTGTTTTTTTTTTTAAAGTACCGACCAAACTCCTTCAGGTACTACCTGATACAGATTCATGGGAAATCAAACGGTACCATTTTTCGGGACCTAAACGCAGCCTTGTGACTGTGAGGGAGTGGAAGAGTTGAAGAATTTCCATGCAGGACCAGAACATAACTTTAGTTGTCAGAGTGTGTGTGTGTGTGGGTATGTGGCCCTTTAACTGTGAATGAATGTGCTGGTCGCTCGACCAGTGTGTGGAGTGAGGGAGTGTGTGAGACCGGAGCAGATTGATTATAAGCTGTTTGCCGTTTTTGAGTCATTGGCAAAATAAAGGTTGCAGTTGTTGAAATAAACCGGAGTCCCATGTCGTACTCAATGACTGCTGTAAAGCAAAGAGTTAACCCCGAAGCTGAGGATGGCTTCAACTAAAGGTGCAATGATTAGTTGACATTGTGGACCAAAATCGAAAACAGAATAAGTCACTGACAAATGTATTTGTCGACAATTGTTGGTTACGTCATCATCTCCTTTTTCAAGCTGTGGATGAAGCTGTTTTTCATGAGGAGTGGCTCATCTCACCTTCTACATATCTGTACTCAGAGCTGTATGCACATTACGGATGTGATTAGCAGGAGATATCTTGTCAAAAACATCCCACCGGTAAGAATATGTCATCTCGATAGAAACTGTAAATTCCTATGTCGGAAATTTGTGAGGACCACAGGCAATTTGACCAAGAATGGCTCTAAAAACCTTGTTTCACAGTCCAAAATTGCCTCCAAGTCTTTTGTCAACAACTTTATGTTCTCTGTACCGCGCTGTCATTGCCGCTCACACAGACAGACGCTGCTCGTCTCAGCCTACCTGAAGCTGCCATGCAGTGATACATAATGAGCCGCTACTTGGTTACGGACCAGACAACCACCCAACAAAGTGAACCAGTCCAGGTTCCTCCGTCAGACCCACCCAAAGTTCCCAGAAACACAATGACAGAGATGAACCTGCTCAACTAAACCATGCTAAGCTAATCCACAGAAACATAAGACTGGGCTAAACGCTAACGACCAAGTAAAAAGCTTGCTGTCATAAAACCATAAAGAGCCACAGATTTACTTATGGAAAGATTTAACACCTGTATGGAAGATTAAAAGCTAAACATGTCGCATGTCTGTGAAATAAATGTTAGCATAAATACTAATGTCACTATTCATCTGTCCCAACTGGTGAAATGCAATTTTTAAAAAATTATATTTCACGTGTTCACAGACAAAGCTGGCCCCAGTAGACTAATGTAACTATTGAGATTATTACATCTAAATATCCTGTTAGTAATTAATTATTAAATTATCAAGTCTGATCTGGTTTAATTATAGGAAATCAGAGAGATATTTATGAACCATAACTTTACATAACTCATTATCAGATATAAAATAAAATAAAGGTTCAGCAGCAGTAAAAACACTATTGGAGTTATTTTTGCTTTTCATGTGCTTTTTTTATTTTTAGAAAATAATTTGATTATAAATGAGGAAATAAATTAATTGCTTACAATAAGACTAATATAGTGATCCACATGCACAAATATATGGTATAAAATAAATGTGTAAATGTTATTACTGAAAGACATTCTAATGTTGATGTATTCAATTTATTTGTGTTTGTAGGGAACCTGTTTACACTTACAAAAATTGTTTTATTTATTTATTTATTGTTTTTATTTGTCGTAACTTGCCCCAAGCCAAATTAAAAAAAACACAACGATAACTTCAGTATAGCTTCTAAAGCTTAAATTCTGATGAGAAATGGCTGCTGCAGGTTATAGAACTGTTACCAATGTTACAAATTATCATTTAAAAATTATTTTTACTCTTGTTTTAATATATTGAACAATTTATTCCATTGAAAAAAACAGATCAATATTTTATGGAGTTTTTAAACAGTTCGAGAGTCTTTCAGAGCGTTAGGTGTGTACATACAGTATAATACATTAAATAAGGGTGTTTTACGTCAATATTCACAGAATGGATGTGATATAGCAAGACAATAATAATAATAATGTTCAAAAGGGGTTAGAAGAAGTGTAAAACTTTTCTTGTTCTACCCACTTGTATTATTTATTTAATAGTTTATTTAATATAAGGTAAAATAATGCAATGGGAGTATCTACAGAAAGTTTCATCACGACAGTGATGTCATTCATCGAATCGGCAAATGAAGACATTACAGCTGATCACATTAATTACTAGTGTTGTAGTAGTTGAGACCGGTCTTGGTCTCGAGACCAAATGCGCGCGTGCGTGTGTGTGGACCGCGGAAGAGAGATAGAAACTAATCATTGGTGAAAAGTCCAGAAAACAATCACCATGAATAAATATTTTCTCCCTGGTAAAGATAGAAGCTCTAACAACTGGTAAAATGATAAACTGATGATAATACAGCCTGTGCAGCAGTATGGGGACGCACTTACTCAGCCTCTGGGTCCCTGTGGCTTTAGACTCCAATTACAGTACATATTTGTATATAATATCCTCCCTACAATATAAACAGGTTCACAATATAACAATTTTTTATAGTTTGTGTTTCCACTGTATCCAGAATAATAATAATCTTTCTCAACAAGAACTGTTGATTGATTTGTCACATGACTGTTCCAGGATTTGGGTTTGTTTTATTTAGTTTCACCATGTTATTTCTTGGCAGAAATGCTTTTAAACACTTGCTGTACATTTAGCTGACATAAAAATCTTCTTTTCAAATATGTAGAATAACTGTGAATTTATCAGTAGCAGTAGTAGTTTTAATATTTTAGTTTTTTTTTCCAGGCACCTTTTTTCTCTGTCAAATGTATTTAAAAGAAACTAAAATTAAAGAGAGAATGTTATTTAACTGTCGAACCTTGTCATAATTTTATTTATTTATATATATTTTTTAATTAAAAAAAAAAAAAAGTTTATGCTCTTGGTCTCGGTCTCGGCTTGTCTCGGTCTTGGTCTTGATTCGGTCTCGGCTCCCGGAAGTCTTGGTCTTGTCTTGGTCTCGGTGCATTCTGGTCTCAGGCAAGTCTTGGTCTCGGATAGTGTGGTCTTGAACACAACACTATTAATTACATAAAATGCTAAATATCGGCCAATCAGATCGGTGTAAAGCCTAGTTGTAATTTAACTTGTTGGGCTTTTTACAATGACTCTTCTTGTGAACTATTATGGAATACTTTGTGGTTAATTGTCCATCACATGGACTTGATAGATTCCTAGCTTGTTGTATGGTAATTATGGAGATGCTTCTGAACCCAACTCTAAATATAATGAGTGCTTGGTTCTGCTCAGGTGTGCGTGAGAAGCACCAGGATTGGGAGGCTCTGCTGGAGAAAGCCTTGGCTGAGGAGTGCAGCGCGCCGGCCAGTCTGCTGGAGTTGGTAAGGCCAAAAAATAATGAGCCTGAAATGAATAACCTAATAAAAGTGAACCTTCCTCTTGTGTTAGCTTTCTGCTAGCATCTCTTACGATCGATTTTCATTTTTAATGGTAAAATGTGGCAAAGCTTGATATGAAACATATTTTAATAATTGTTAACTACATATGTGTAGAACTGTACATAGAACTGTAACATGGTTCCCCAGTTTTGCTTTAAATTATAATTGACATTTTTTTATAGGATTTTTGTGGCAATTTCAATTACAAAGTCAATTATCTAAATTAAATTCCAATTTTCTTCCGATTTCGACAGCGACACATTTTTTAATTTACAATTATAATTATGCCATAATTATTATTATAATTTTGATTGACCCCAACCCTGTGCAGCACATATTCTTCCCTCTACAAAGTCCTTTACCACCCTGACCCTTACCCTGACCCTAACTCTGCTGCTGTGCAGCCGCAGCGTGGCAGAGACCCCGTGGAGCTGCTGTGCTCTGGCTGCTACGTGGAGCTCCAGGACGGCGCCGACCCTGGGCTGGCCTGGGCTGCTGAGGTGGAGGAGAACGTCGGTGGGAGGCTGAAACTGCGTCTGCTGGGCACGGAAGGCCTCACGGGCACACCTGCAACCCTCTGGCTCTTTTACCTCCACCCACGCCTGCACCCACCCGGCTGGGCCAAGGAGCACGGCTGCACCCTAAAGCCTCCATCAGGTCAGATTTATATTTAACTGATAAACAAAGGAAATGGGTTTAATTAGCTGATAAACCAATCAGATGGAAGAGGTCAAATATATGAAGACCAAACCATTGGTTTCTGGACCATGAGTTATTGGTTGGGTTTAGTACTGGGCGATATATTGAGATTCAGGATATATCGAGTTTTCTATTTTGGGGATATAAAAATTGCCTATATTGATAAATACATATTTTATAGCTTTTTTTCTTTTAAAATACTTGTTTTAGTAGTCACTACAGAACTCACTCACACATCCTGTCCTTAAGAGGAAAAAAAGACCAAAGTGGCACATGTTGTGAAGCTGTTTGTTAATACATGTGCCTGTGTGCCATTTGGATCATCAAATTTAACCCAGAATTGTCTTTCTGGTCAGATGTAATTTGAAATTAAATTATCAAGATTTATATGGTATATCAGTATTTTGAGAAAAAATATTGATATGAATTTTGGTCCACATCACCCAGCCCTAGTTTAGGTCTGTGAAAAATTGTAAACTACAATTTAGAATTACTTTGTTAAATCTCGAACAACTGACCAAAAAATGTGTCATCCTAAACTCAAAAATCCCATATTCATCATTATCATTGGGCAGAAAAACAGACAATAACTGCATAAAAATATGCTTTGGTCACAAGTCACTTTCTTGTGTTTCTTAGCTTTATCTCAATGGTTCCCCACCTTTTTCTTGTCGTGATCACATTTTTGTATCACAAATTTCTGGAGCCTTTTTTTCTCTAAAATTAGTTTTTTGATCAGTTTGTTTTATAAATACAGAGTAGCCCGTATCAGTGCACAAAGTAAAGTGTCAGCTCAGATATTTTCCTATTGTGTTTTATTTTAACTAGATTTATTATATTTGTCAAAGTATATTATATATATATATATAATATTTAGGCTTTCTGTCCTTTCCTGCACTGTATATCTATCATGTATTTTTTTTAAATGTGGAAAATAGATAAATAAAAATTTAAATAAATAAATAAATTGTATTCTATTTTTACAATAAAATTAAAATGTGGAATTTAATTAAAAATGTGTTGTAATACATAGTTTTCAGTTATTATTATTATTCTTTTTAATTAGATTATTTTTTTAAACAATTTAGGATTTAAAAAATATAATTTTTTTTTAACTGTATTTTATTATTACTAGACATTTCAGGCGACCCCAATGTTGGAAAACCGTGCTTTAGCTGCACATGCTGAAACGCTCCTGGTGATGAAACTGCTAGAATTCCAATTCTCCAATTGAATAAATATAATTTAAGGGCATTTGATCTACGCTTGGTTGTAAATAGCAGATAAACAGGTCTGCTCCACACAGCCGTTCTCTCCAAGTACCTTTCCCTGTTATTAAAGATCAAAATCTGTTATGACATTATGTAACCATAAAATAACTCAGGACATGCACAGCAAAAGTAGGGTTCACCTTAAGTGTCCCCATAAGTTTTTCCAAGTATAACATTTCTGTTCCCAAAACACCATATCCCCTCATAAAAACAGACAACATGAATAAACTGTTTTGGAGGCCATGTTTATGTAATATAATATACACATTTTAATAGTCACATGCGGGCTATAGCACTGTGAAACTGGCTCATCTGGAACACTTTGATATGAAAAGCTTTTACTTAAATTTAAGACTTTACTTTGGTTATACCTTGTAGCTTTGATGTTAGTTTATGTCGAAACTAACTACAAAAACCCTGCGTTCCTCACGATTTAAGCTTGTCGTATCGCTCGCCTGTATCTTAAAGGTTTGGATAATAATAGGAACCACAGTTTCTCAGGTAATTCACTTTGATCTTCTGACATCTTTCGACTGACAACTGGAAGTCAAGGAAACATCAAAGGATACATCATTGCAATGTCGGGCGATCAAAGTGGATCTCCTGACGAACAGTTGTCTGAAAAAATGAAACATATTTTTCCTAAAGAAGACAAAAAGAATGTTCTGGGAATTATTACACGGAAGTCAAGGAAACTTCAAAAGGAAACATTAAAGTGATTAGCAGACGCCTCTGATGAAGACTGGCTCTTGTCAGTCGAAACATGTCAGGAGATCAAAGTGGATTTCCTGAGGAACTATTGTCTAAATAAATTAAACCTTAACACACGTGTCAACTTAAGGTCCGGGGACCAAATCCAGCCCTTTAAAGCAGGGGTGTCCAATTCCGGTCCTCGAGGGCCACTATCCAGCATGTTTTAGATGTTTCCCTCTTCCAACACACCTGATTCAAATGATCAACTCCTCATCCAGCTCTGCAGAAGCCTGATAACGATCCTAATCATTTGAATCAGGTGTGTTGGAAGAGGGAAACATCTAAAACATGCTGGATAGTGGCCCTCGAGGACCGGAATTGGACACCCCTGCTTTAAAGCATCAAATTTGGTCCGCTCCAGAAAAAAAATGATAAAAAAAACACGAGATATTTTGTAAATGACCAACTAATTCAGTTGTAGATATCTCAGCCCCTCCAAATACAAAAAATAAATTAAAATACACGATATTTGCAGAGCTCAGTTTTTCAGTTCTTATATCACATGACGACAGTCTTTTTTAATCTCACATTGTTGAAAGAACTCGTGCAAATCTTCCTCAGATGATTCCACAAAATTTCCCCAAATTCCTAATCAGGGAAATTTAAGTGAAGTTTCTGCAGGGAATGATGTACTCACATACTTTATTATCAACATAATGTTGGATTTGCTCTTTTTACCACACAAATTCTGTGGCTCACTTAAGCTCAAACTGGTCCCTATTTAGCCCCTGAATTAACATATTAACATATTATTCAAAAAGAAAAGAAAAATAATCTTGCTGGAATTCCAAAAGGTTTGGAAATGTGTTTGGAGTTTTGTGACACATGAGGAAAAGTTTGTGTTTTGAAAGTTATGAAGAGCAGAGCTGATTTATTTTGTGTTTAATAAAGTGGCTGCATGGAAATAGAGGTTTAGACATGAGGTGACAATAGGCTGGATTGTACCGTAGGTCGTTTCCTTTAACTTCATCTGATCTGTGTGAATGGATTCAGAGCTGCTGGGGCTGAGGACTGACGTGGAGTGGGAGGAGGTGAGACAGAGGATCAGTGACCTATCTCAGGACGAGGCACTGACAGCTAAATTCATGAAGGTATTTGTTCTTCTTTAAAGGTCCAGTATTATGCTATTCTTCACCCATCTCCATTTCTTCTAAGAACTCCAACAACGTAGTATTTGAGGTCTATTTTCCCAAACTCGCCTGTTTTCCAGAGTTTTAGCCCTCTTAAAAGTGACTTTCTGAGCAGTTCTAAAAACAGGCTGTTTTGGGGCCTACTTATGCATATTCATGAGTAGGCGTGTCTATAGACACTGACTCCAAACAACAGCTGATCACTAGCGATTGTCTTCTGCTATCCACCACTCTTGTTATTGTTTTCAGCCAAAAAACTGCACATTACAGTAAAACACATGGCTATTTAAGCGGCTATTGTGATTGTGAGTCAGACAAACACTGTTTCATGGTGTGGGTACGGCAGCAGCAGAGTCAGTCAGCTGAGTCAGCTTCTTCAAACACTCACCGGAGCTGCTACGTCACTTTCTTGTCATGCTCTCCACTACTTATTACAGGAATAGTTCATTCATGATGGTAGTCCACTGTTTAGTCCAACCGCTGCGTCGCATTGGGTCACAAACACGTCAGATCATCTCAAAGGTGAAACAAGGTGATATAACGGGTACTAAAAATGGAACTGCTCTCTGGGTTCTACACCGTTGCTGCCCACTGCTGGTTAAATGCAGAGAACACATTTCATGTATGTAGCTTTACATATATGAGAATAAAGTATAATGTATATTCTATATTTAACCACAGTGTTTGTTTTAGCTGTGAGATAGTTTGAGAGGGAGGAGCTCACATTCTTATATAGAGTAGGAGGAGCCAGGATTGTCAGGAGGAGGAGTTTCCCCCTTATGATGTCATATTGGGGGAAAATCCAAGCCGCCCGTTTGGAGCTGACTTTTTACAAAATGTGGAATAACAAGGGAGGGAGGAAACAGAACTTTTCAACTTTGGCCCTCTGCATGAGGCTAAAGGGACACATATCACTGTAGCAAAACCATTAGAAAGTGATTTTTTTTTTCATAATACTGCCCCTTTAAGACTTTAATTGACATCTTTTCTTTTCAGCTGTTGGAAAAACCATCTTAAAGCATTAGTAACAAACGATTCATTAAAAAAATGCAATATGTGCAAATAGTTGTATTTATGCGTGCCTTTGTCCCAGGATCAGCCAGCCATTGCTGACCATTGTTTCAAAGAAGGGATGAAACTGGAGGCTGTTGACCCTGCAGCTCCTATTTCCATCAGGCCAGCTACTGTTACCAAGGTAACGCAGTTATTTCCTTTTCTTCTGTGATGCAAAGCTTTATTCAACATGTTTTATTTCTTGTGCTATTGTACAATCACAAGTGTTGAACTATTAATAGCCAACATTCATCATGGGTGGATGGCAGATTTCACACTTTGTGTTTTTAGTGGAAAAGGCTCCTGATAAGAAGCACATATGACCTTTTGGTGTCTTTCAGGTGTTTAATGAGCAGTACTTTTTGGTCACAATGGATGACCTTTGTGGTACTGAAGAGTCCGACGGTCCCGGGCGCTCCTTCCTGTGTCACAGAGACAGTCCTGGGATCTTCCCCGTTCAGTGGAGCCTCAAAAATGGGCTTCCCCTCTGCCCACCACCAGGTTAGCTCAGGGACACACATTGCTTGTTTTTTTTAAATTATCATTATTATTTATCTGGGTTCTCACCAGGAATTTCTCATTGCATAGGGGGATCGTGGACAATTTTATAATGTATTCCTCTGAGGGCCAAATTTAGTAAAGTAAACCTAAAGTTGGGTTTGGTTTTGTTTTTTTTAATCTTTGTTCCAGCCTTACCTTAAAGCTAAAAGTTATGTGTTGAATTGGAGAAGGTGTTGATGAATGTAGTTAGGCCGTTACTCATGCTTGGTATGTATATACAGGTATATATATATATATATATATATATATATATATATATATATATATATATATATATAGATCCTCCACTAATAAATGCTCACCCACACTGTAGAGACAATAAATCATATTTTATTCAAAAGACTGATTCCAAGACGAGCTTTTTTTTAAATGAGGTATTATGTGGGACCTGCAGTAATATTGGAACAAACACACACACACATACATACGTACACGCGAGCACACGCGGTGGATGCACACATTTAATCTGGCCGAAAAAAGAAGCCCCGGCCCGAGAGAACACGGCCCAAACCTGTCCGACCAGAATGAAGACGACGTCTCTTTAAGTCCAAACACGTTTCAATCAGACGGTATTCACGTCTGTGCGCACATGCATGTAGAATGAGCCGTGAAGCACACTGTTTATATATATATATATATTACGGTAACGAAGCGGAGTAAGTACACAGGCAGCATCAGGGGCAGCTAAGTGGCGGCAGGGGTCCTCTGGGTTCTCGGGTAAAGACAGAGGCATCCGAGCAGATTGCCTGTATTAAATTGACGGTGAGGCTGATGTATGTGTTTTTCAGTTTTGCAGATTAAAAAGAAAGTTTAAACAACCCGTGCATGCCTGGAAGTGCCTTTTGTGTCCAAGTGTGCAACATTTATTGTGACGATGCAGATTAAAAAAGGAAAAAACAATGGCGTTGTTAGAAAGACAACGTAGGGGGCGCCATTGCTCCATCGGGGATCAAAATCTGAACGTAGCGAGCTGCTACTTTCAACAGCGCTGGCGAGAACACTGTTTATACCTCTTTTCTTTGTTATTGAATCCTGTGCAGGATACCAGGGTCCAGACTTTGACTGGGCAGACTACCTGAAACAGTGTGAGGCTGAGGCTGCTCCACAGCACTGTTTTCCAGCTGTAAGTTCAAACAAAATGGCTTTCTTAGATGTATCTGTGTTTGTTAAATAATTTATTTTCCTGTTTTTTGTTTTACCTTCATCTTCTACATTTCTTCCTCTACTTAAAAATTTAAAAAATTTGTAACACTTTACTTGAAGTTTTGAGGCTGTTATTATTATGACATGACACCTGTCATGGACTAAATGGTAAATGGACTTGATTTATATAGCGCTTTATCACCACACTGAAGCAGTCTCAAAGCGCTTTACATATCAGCTCATTCACCCAATCACTCTCACATTCACACACCAGTGGGACAGAACTGCCATGCAAGGCGCTAGTCGACCACTGGGAGCAACTTAGGGTTCAGTGTCTTGCCCAAGGAAACTTCGACACATAGTCAGGTACTGGGATCGAACCCCCAACCTCTCGATCAGAAGACGGCCCACTACCACCTGATCCACAGTCGCCCCGTTAGCATGAAGGTTGTCATTAAGTGTCGTTCATTACCCTAACCAGGGTTGGGGTCATTTATAAATGTAATTGCGTAATTGATAGTTAATTACAATGATGTCCTCATTATCATTCTAAAAATCTGTTGCTGTCATAATCGTGACTAAATTGCAATTGAGTTTAGATAATTGACTTTGTAATTGTAATTGCCTTGAAAAAAAAATCGTCGATTATAATTTAATGCAAAACAGGAACCGTGTTACAGTTCTATTTATACATATGTAGTTAAGAATGTTTCATATCAAGATTTCCCACATTTTACTATTTAAAAAAAATTAAATCTAGGCGTATACCGACACAAACATCAAAAACGTTAAAACCACTATTTTCATTGATTAGGAAGTCTACGAAGGTAACCAATAGATATTTGATGATAGATAAATGTTTTTAGTGTATTTTACAGCTGATTTAGGACCCGTTATCATTAGAGATGCTAACAGGAAGCTAACACAAGAGGAAAGTTAACTTATTTATTTCAGGCTCAATAATTGTGATCAATTGTAATTGTCTTTTTGTTTATTAAGAACATAATTGTAATTTACTTTCTGAGGACAAATAATTTAATTGTAATTAGAAAAAAATGCTGGTCACCGTAATCGTAATTGAATTGTAATTGAACATGGATAATTAAAGATGTAATTGTAACTGAAGAATGTAATTGACCCCAACCCTGCCCCTAACCAAAACCTTAACCCTAACCCTACTTAAAAAAATCCCAAAATAGCTCCAAAGGTGTCATCATTTAGCGAACTTATCTCAAAATGTATTCATACAATCAAACAAATAATGTACATTGTGCCAATTGAGTAATCACGCAACAATTAGCAAAAATTTATGTATTTTTTTATACAGAAGTGCGTGGGCCATTGTTGAAATGACCTGGAAGAAGCCATTTACATTTTTTTCCCATCTTCTACTTAAATAAACAAATACTTAGCAAATAACATCCGTTATCTAAGCAACATTCTATTTATATTTTCTGATCCTTATATCCTGATGTCGTGGCCATCTTTAAAGTAGATTGGTAGTCGACAAAGTGTTTTGATTAATGTTAATATTAGAATTATCAGATTTACTGACTTATTAACTATTTATTTGATCCGTCTTAAAAAAGATTGTAGAAAGAGGGAAAATATGTGCTCATAAAACAGTGAAATGACACACACTAAAGGTTACTCTTTTTATACTTGTAAAAATAGTAACAGGATAATTATATAAAGGCAATTTCAGACGGTCTACATTTATCACTTGTAGCTAGTGGCCAGGCTTTATTGGAAGTAGGATTATTCAGATGTGAATCGAAACCAATGCCTTTAAAATATACTGTATGTGTGCTTAATTACAAAAGAACCCCAGTGTGTAAAAAGCTGAATTGAAAGTGAAACTATCAACGTCCTGCTGGAAGTCAAATAAAGGCCAGTGTAGCTTCACACCGATGTTTGAACTCATGTGGTTATTCTGTGTATAAATGAGTGACATGGCTTTGGTTCTTTCTCTACCACATGGAGACATTGTTCTACTGAATACAGGCAAGTACGGTATAGTAATGACAGACACGTGCTTGTTATATTTAATGAAATAGATTCTCTCCATGTGACTGAAGTTTCCTTTGTGTTTCTCTGTCGTTTTTGTTATAACGAGTGACTGTGTTCCACTTTCCGTCCACCTGCCAGGATCAGAGCGAGCACGGCTTCAAAGAGGCCATGAAACTAGAGGCCGTCAACCCGCTGTCACCAGAGAACATTCACGTGGCTACAGTCACCAAGGTCAAAGGTCAATACGTATGGCTCAACCTGGAAGGTGAGATTATGGCCTGAATGAGAGAGTAAAATAAACAGCCTGCTTGTGATAATGACTTACTGATAAGAAATGATAGGCAAACAGTAGTACAGGGTTCCCGTGGATCCTTAAAAAGTCTTAAAAGGCATTACATGCATGAATCTAAAAATAAAGCCTTAATTGTAATTAGATTTTCGTAAATCAATGTTTCAAAAGTCTTAAATTTGAACACATAAGAATGATTTTATTATGATTATTAACATTTGTTTTAAACAAATGTATAATTTATCGTAACATCGCGCATCCTGACAACAGAACCAAAACAGTGACGTGGTTTTTACAAATGTGGCCTAAAACCTTTAAAATATCCTTATTAGATGATCTATGCCTAACAAAATGCATTATTTTGCACCATATTCATTTTATTTCCTTTTAAAACTGGTACTACTTTACACTGTGTGCCGCCATGTTGAAATGACATCATTGGTGACGTGATTAGCCCGTTAGCCCATTGAGTTCTTTGGGAGGTGAAGCATTTAGGATCATTTAGCAGCTTTTTCAGTCAAAATGTCCACTTTTGCTCTAAAAATCAGTAAAAGTTAAAACATTTGATGTAAGCCTTTTTTGTTTACTGAGAGATGATGGTTTTTGTCATAGGTGTTTTTGGCCATCCAATTAGCCATAACCACATTAGCTATTTATAGGGACTGTCAATATATTAAACAAACACACACATATGTTTATTGTATTTGAATTTCTGTTCATTTGTTTTTAATTTATCACCAAATGTTTTATTGCTTCACAAAATAATGAATATTTACAACAATGACATCTACTCAGTGATACATATTATTTTCTTTGATGTTTACAGTGAAGTGCACATACTTCACACTGTTGCGCACAACGATGTCAGGAAGTTTGCGTTGTCCCAAAACGACGACTATGCAAAGTCCGCGCTTGCGCACTCTCGCAAGAGCGTTCTCCAAGTTTGCTCCCACAAGTCCGTACCCAGGAGTTCAAAAGTACGAGATGTGCATACTTAGAATTGAGAAACGGCACAGGATTCACTGCTGCTCATTAGAATCACCAATGCGGATCCAGGTGTGCGCACATACAGTATAATACATTAAATCAGGGTGTTTGACTTCAATATTCACAGAATGGATGTGATATAGCAGGATAATAATAATGACTAAATAAAAGCATCTTTGATAATCTTCTCATTAAAGATACTAATGTTCAAAAGGGGCAAGAAGAAGTGTAAAACATTTCTAGTCCTACCCACTTGTATTATTTATTTAATAGTGGTGTGAAAGTAAAAAGTATATAATATAATACTCAAGTAATGTACAGATACAACAGAATACTTCTTAGGTAGGTGGGACGCACACACACACACGTGCTACTGTGTCCACCACCGCCCTGAAATGGACAGAAGTCTCCCGTATGAAAGCGAAAGTAAACGGGAGCTCTTTTAACATGCTCAGGCTGAACAAAGCAAGCGCGTGCACACACACACACACACACACACACACACACACACACACACACACACACACACACACACACACACACACACACACACACACACACACACACACACACACACACACAGCAGATGCTGCCCCTGTTTTCAGAGCCAGTAAACTGGGGAAGAAGTCGCTCCAACCGAGAGGTTTTGACCTTTGTGGACAAATGTGAGTGAAATAAAACCGTGTCACGTAAAGCAAACAAGTCTTTGGTGTAAATGAGAAGATAAAATAATGCAATGGTAGCATCTACAGTAAATTTCACCACAACAATGACGTCATGGATTGGATAGGCGAATTAAGACATTACAGCCGATCACATTAATTACATAAAATGCAAAATATCGGTCGATCCGATAAAGCCTATCAGATTGGTGTAAAGCTTAAATATGGTACATTTTCTTTTCACAAGAGCTTTATTTTGGAAAACCTAATGAGAACACATGTACACATCCTGAGTGTGTGGTGCTGCAGGTACTCAAACATGTGACTGTGCTATCAAACATACAATAAAGAACAACTTGTACAACCCAGACCAGATTAGCAGCAGGTTCAGGAAAAAATCAGAAACAGTTCCGCCACACACTGTTCATGATGGCGCGGTAACGCAAACACTTCCGGTGGATTCTTCTTCGTTGGTGTTCGGCGGCTTCTTCCTCCGGTCGGCGGACTGGGTGACAAAAGTAGGAATCTCAATTCTTGATGCTAATCATTACTGGCTTTAAACTTCCTGAATGCATCCCAGACATGCTTAACTATTGTTATTAATTTCATATTTCTTTGCTATATTTGTATGGAATGCGCACGCTGAAATCACACAAGATTTGACGTCTGTTTGTTTGCTAAAGTTGCTACACATTAGGCCAGCAGTTTTATAGTGGGAAGTTGCATGTAAATGCATAATATTGTCCCAAAATATATTATTGAAGGTTTAGTTCATGCCATATAGCTATTTTTGTTTCAGTTATAGCGCATCATATTACATAGGGTTGGACGATATGAACCAAAACTCATATCTCAATATTTTTTTTCTCAAAATGGCGATATACGGTATTAATCCCAGTATTTTAACTCAATAAAGTCTGACCAAAAAGACAATTCTGGGTATAATTTGCTGATAAAAAATGCTACACAAGCAAACAGCTGTACAATATGTGCCACTTTTGGCTTTTTCTCCTCTAAGGGACAGCACATGTGAGTGAGTTCTGTAGTGTGGCTTGTTTGGGGGAGGGTCTGGGTTAGAATGCACTCAGTGATCATCTAACTGTGCTTTTCATGCTGTTCTGAGAAGTAACGAAAGCAGCGACTCCTAAAATGAGTATTTTAATACAAAATAAGCTATACAAATATAGATCTCAGAAATATGTTCAAATTGTAAAGGACACTGTTTGACTGTACTCTATGAATGATAATAAATACTTTTATGATGTTATTTGTAGTGTGATTGTCTAAATAAAAACAAGTTTGAAAAATATAGATGTATCTCGATATAGGCCTTGTTGTCATTTTCTATTTTGCCAAAATAATCTCAATCTCAATCTTTAATCACAATATAGTTCCCAGCCCTAATAATGCATCATATTTTGCATGATAATTGACATTTCAATCTATTTTCCCACACGCTAATGGTGAAAAATTGCATGGATGTAAATGTGAGATATTGTCCCAAAACATGCATATTAGGGTATATTCATTGCCATATTACTCATTATTCCACTTGATTTTTTAAAAGAAAAAAACTTTATTAATAATAATAATAATAATAATAAAAAGTAGAGCCCTTAGAGTAGTTTATTTGTACTGATTGAAAATCCCAAAGTATGGCTATAATTTAAGCATCATTTGATACAATTTAAAATTTTTGACACTGTGTAGTTATGAGCGTTGCAGTCATTTGCTGCACCTGAACTTTTCTATCCACGTTCGAGAAAGAATGAAGCTTTTTGCTCTGTATGTGTCACACTGAGTGATATTCATTTAAAAAGACATTCCCTGTTGTGTGTGTGTGTGTGTGTTGTTCAGGGTTGAAGCAGCCCATGCCAGAGCTGATTGTTCATGTGGACTCTCTTGACGTTTTCCCGATCAGCTGGTGTGAGACGAACGGCTATCCACTCGTTTATCCCATCAAGCCGTCAGGTACACCAGTCATGAGTCACCGCAGCGGGCGCTCATGGTTTTTACTCACTGGATTTATCAAAACTGAAGCTTTTTATGGTCCAGTTTGTCACCAGCATTAGTTCACATCAAGTTTTCTTTGTTTTTTTTTTTAGTTGAGAAGGAAAGAAAGATTGCAGTAGTCCAGCCAGAAAAACAGTGAGTACTGAGGAGAAGATGTAGATTTCTTTATTGATTTCCATCAATTATAAACATCTTGTCACATTCAATGTTTATCACGTTACAGCAAAGCTCCTCCAAATTCTTCCACACCCGACAATGTCAAGCTGCAGATGGCAAACCAGTCTGAGACAGGTGACGACATCTGGAGTTCATTGTGTGGTGTGTTTTTATGTACGTTGTTTGGTTTTTATCTTATCTGTACACATTTTGTTCTCATAGGACAAGGGAATGGAAAATACTGCTGTCCAAAGATCTACTTCAACCATCGTTGTTTCTCAGGGCCTTATCTCAACAAGGGACGCATCGCAGAGCTGCCTCAGTTCATCGGCCCGGGAAACTGTGTTCTTGTACTCAAAGAAGTAAGAGGATACTTTTTGGAATAATTCTTAGCTCTATCATTAATCATAGATAATACTTGAGGTTTAGTTTGGATAACTTTCTTTAATAGTCCTTGTGAAGCAGCCAGGAGGAGATTAACTGGCTCATCCATGCGAGACGGTGGCTGTCGTTATGCTGAAGTCGTAGATAGGTGATGTGATAAAATCTATAACCTGACAGACCGGTGGCTCCACAAGTAAACGTGGATTCAGGCAAACAAAGTGTCAACTATGCACTGTTTGAGGGGGAGTAAGGGAGTAAACACAGAGTTCAGCCACTATTTGGTCCGGTCACAGATTCAGTCACAACACCTGTGTAGGAACATTATGCTGTGTTCACACCGAATGCGTCTTCTGCGACACCGGGTGCATCTGCCACACGAAACGTATCACAGGGTCCGCAGGATCAAAAATTGTCCTCACCTTCCCTCGGGGGGTTGGGTGCTTGGGTGTGGGTGGGTGGGGGGGGCTGGATGCTGGCGGGGGGCCTTGGGTTTGGGGGTTGGGTTCGGTGGGGGGATGCGCTGGGTGCTCGGCTGCTTGGGGCTTCCTCGGATGTGTGTGTGGGGGGCGGTGGCTGCCTCTCGGCCTGGGATCTTGGGGGCATCTGGGGGGTTGCTCGGCCGCGGGGGGGTTGCCTGGGGCTCCCTGGCCTCCGCTCTTTCTGCTGGCCTGGCTGCATCTGCGGGCCCAGGGCAGTTCCTGGGCTTGCAGTAGCATTTTTTTTTTTTGCACATATACTGGTATACGATGCACTGGCACGCCTTGGGATGTGGGATAAAACTCATACTGGGCTTAACCTTAGACACGTTAATCCCAAATACGTGCTTTAGGTACTACCATTCACTCATTACCCCTGTTCACAGCCACCACCATTATAGCTAAGCTTCACACTTGTCACCATACTGGCTGGATTACACAACATAATAAGCACAATATATTCTACAACCTCACATCTCACCCTCACTGCAAAACAGTCTATTCTTCCCCACCTTTTCTATTTCCTGCCTTGAGTCTCTCCTCCCTGCTCCCTTTCCCCTCCCCTTTCCCCTCCCCCTCCACTTAGGTGTAACACTGCTCTCCCTTTTTATATCCTCCCTATAATAAAAGATTTCTTACCCTTCCTTAGGGAGGGCTGGTGATGGTCACAATTAAGCAATAAAATAAATCAATGTATTTTATTGCAATAACAAAATATGCATTGCTGTCTCATAATGTTGCACTTCCTGTGGTGTTGACCTTTGACAGCATGTGCAGACAAGTAAAAAAAAAAAAAAAAAAATTGTCCTCACTTTGCTTCATACGCACGTTTGAAGCGAAGCCCCGCCCACCAGCGACACATCCAACTCAGTGAGTTTCACTGCCTGCTGAAGCGAAGAGCTGTGCTCCTTTTTCTCCTCTCATAAACATTAACCACCAGTGAAAAAAGCTGGTGTGATTAGCGGCTAATGCTAACCTAGCTCAGTGCCAACTTTCAAAGATCAATCTACCGAGAGAACTTTTACCTGCTACCACCTCCTCACTGATTCTCCTCCACACCAAATCCTTCCTAGTCTGCTCCCGGTTAAAAAGACCATGTCATACAGCTCCAGGTGGTCACACACAGCTTCTACTCCATGGTTGAATGGGTGAACAGACCAGTGTCTGTGTTGACGGCCTGACGTCATCGTCAACAAAGACTCTGATTGGCTTTCGTCATGTGAAACAGTCGCAGGAGTTCAATATTTTCAACTCTCGCAAATGTGCGGATATGCGTAAAATCGGGAGCGCGCTCGCACAACCAACGCACTCGATGTGCGGATCGGAACGCACCGCCGCACAGGAAAAATTTTGCATCTGGGACGCATCTCTCATTTTTTGACCCATCCGGTGTGAACGCAGCATAATGGCGGCTACTGTCTCTCACGGACAAACTGGTTTCCCTCAACAACACGTGTCAAACTCAAGGCCTTGGGGCCAAATCTGGTTCTTTAGAGCAGGGATGGGCCATTTCTATCACAGCGGGCCATAAAACTGTGATTGATCCGGGAGCCACATTATCAACATTCATGCCAGTATTAAGAATAACAGCGAATCTGAGCATTAACACAAGTTGTAGTTGTTTGTTGTCTTTTTGTGTAGTTTTTTCTGAGTTTTTAGTCTTTTTGTGTATTTATCTGTCATTTTGGGAATTTCTGCTGTCATATTGTGTATTTTATTAGTCATTTTATGTGTTTTTGTTATTTCTTGTGCGTTATATTTGTGCCTTTTTTGTTTTTTTCCCAGTAATTTTGTCGGTTTGGGTATTTTTTCCGTCCTTTTGTGTAATTGTTGATGTTTTGTGAGTTTAAGTGGTTGTTTTGTGTGTCTGATCTTTTTTGGGTTTTTTGTTGATTTGTGTGTTTTTAGAAGTATTTTTTGTATTATGGTGACCTTCATATTACTTCCACTTCCTTGAATTACAGTGGATTTGTCTTGGGGGTCGCACAGATAAGGACCGAGAGCGCATGTGGCCCCCAGGCAGCCAGTGGCTCATATCTGCTTTAGAGCATCAAATTCGGGCCACTCGAGAAAGTACAAATGACAGAAAAAAGATTAAACATTTTGTAAACGTCGAACTAATTCAGTTGTAGATATCTCAATATCTACAATATATGTTTAGAAATCCACAATACTTGCAGAGCTCAGTTTGTCAGTTTTGACGGCAGCCATTTTATTCTCAAATTGTTGGAAGAGCTTTTTTTTCCCAAAATCTGACAAAATTTTCCTCAAATTATTTCACGAAATTTGCCCAAATTCCCAAAATCAGGGAAATTTAAGTGAAAATCCTGCAGGGATGGATATAATCACTCACTTTATCATTTATACATCAGTGGTCAAATATTTTTCTCCTTTGCAAAATGCGAATTCCGTCTTTCTGTCTGTTATTTGCGCTCACAGAAAATCATGTGAACTCCAGGGAATGATGAAGACGATTGTGAATTTATTTTAAAGCCACATTACTCACACAAAAAAAGAAGACAGAATGACTAAAAGGGCCAATATGTCAGAAATACATTAATAGAAGGCTTAAATGCTTAGTAACTGTTGCCGTAGACACAAGGGAGCCAGCTGACACTCTTATATAATAAATAATAACAATAATAGGTTAGAATGATGAAAACTGTGGAGAACTTTTTGCTTTTTTTTGTGTTTCCTTGCACAAACTGGTTAATGTGTCAAAGTCACAGTGATGCTACAATTGGATAAGGCAAATGTTTATTCCCCCCCCTTAAGACTGCACAATTTTAGCTTAAAACAAAAACGTGATTTTTACTTTGAAAACTCGATTTTCGATTTTGATTTTGATTTTTTTTTTTCTTAAAAAAAAACAAAAAAAACACGAGATTTTATTATTGCAAGTATTTTCTTTTAATTGAAAAAGAGAAAACACATTTCTGTATTGGGGATAAAGTGAATAAAGCTTTAACAAAGAATGTTAAATTCCCTGTGGGATTGATAAAATAATTGTGATTACACATGATTAAACAGGAAAATTTATTTTCAGATTTTGACTTTTAAAAAAATCCTCCTCAATAAATAATCCAATTTCAATTTTACATTGATTAATTGTGCAGCCATATCTCCCCTCAAACCGATTATGGATTGTTAATGTGAATCACAATTTGTTACCCTTTTTTATTGCCTGAGTACTATTCATACTTACATTTTTATTATTTTTTTTTTCTCTTGACTTGTTTGAATATATAAATGAATTATTATTATTATTATTAGTTTAAATTTACTGAAAAATAACCAGCGGCTAACTATAAAGTATTTCACCCTTGTATGTTGTAACCAGGTACTGACTCTCCTGATAAACTCAGCGTACAAGCCCAGCCGTGTGCTGAGAGAGCTACAGCTGGACCAGGAGAGCCGCTGGCAAGGCTACGGAGAGACACTCAAAGCCAAGTGAGGAGAAGCACCTTTTATCCCACCGCTCAGAATACTCGGCTCTTTAGAAAAGCTCAAGTGCTCACAGCTGGTCTGTTTGGTGGCGCACGCTGAGTTCCTGGAGCACAAATAGAAATGAAGCAGATCACAGCTCTTTACTGAAGCTGACGGCTTCGTTTTGTTTAAAAAAAACTGAGACCTAATTTTACAACAGAAGTGGATACGATGTAGTTTAAAGGGGACACATTATACCCGTTTTATACTTTTAAAAACAGTTCCCTGTGGTCTAAGTCAGTAGTTCCCAACTTTTTTTGGTGCGTGACCCCATTTTCATATCAAGAATTTCTGACGACCCCAAATTAATTTTTTTCTAGAATTTTTTATTTTTAATTTTTTCACTGCATTTTAGTTGAACTAGATTTATAATTCACAAAGTGAAATTATAGAAATACAGTTGTTTAAGATAGTGTTTACATTTTTTATTTATTTATTTGTTTATTTATTTTTAAAGAATAATAATTAAAACATTTCAGAAATTAGTTTTAATTTTTCTGAAAGTTTCAGGCAACCCCATTTAAACTCCAGGTGGTCCTGACCCCAAGGTTGAAAAACACTGATTTAGTGGCTCCTGAATAGATGTATTTCTATAGTTTTCATCATTTCCGGTCATTTCACACCTGGTGTGGGACCAAGACTGACGCTTTATTTGTTAATTTTCATCGCGTACCCCTAGGGGTACACGTACCCCCATTTGAGAAACACTGCCCTAAAGAAATGTTTTGTTCACATGATAAATCCACAGAGGTGAAAGTAACAACTACTCACGTTACTGTAATTAAGTTGATTTTATGTGTACTTAATACTTTCTTTGAGTATATTTCTAAATCAGTGATTTTACTTGTACTTAATTATGTTTTAAAAGAAGTAAATTCATTCTTTACATTTCTACACCCAACCATTACTGAGTAAATTATATATTTTTTGTTTTAAAATGATCAACAGACATTGTGAAACTACAAAAAATGAAATGACCAGACAATAATCAAATGCATGACATCATAGCCGATCTTTTTTTTTTAATTGTACATTTTAATAAACCTTTTATTTTATACAGATGCCTTTATGGAAAATAAATTAAGTTCTTCCTTTTTAAGTTTATATATGAGATGTTCACTGTATAGAAGGGAACAGTGGCAAGATTTATTACCAAAAATAAAATGTGGGCGATGAAAGTAATTTGTAACTTTTACTTTCAGTAGTTTTTAATTAAGCTTCTTTTTACTTGTACTTGAATATTTTAAATATGACTTACTTGTACTTCAGTACAATTTCAATCAAGTATCAGTACTTCTACTTGAGTAGGATATATCAGTACTTTTTTACACCTGCAAATCCATGTGTTTGAAACAGATACAAAGGAAAGAGTTACCGTGCCACTGTGGAGATCGTCCGCACTGCGGACCGCGTGGCCGACTTCTGCAGGAACACCTGCATCAAGCTAGAGTGTTGCCCCAACCTGTTCGGTCCTCGCATGGTTCTGGAGCGCTGCTCAGAAAACTGCTCTGTCCTCACCAAAACCAAATACAGTGAGTGGTTTATTTTGTTTTTAACCCTGTAGAGATGCTGCATTTAATTTTGACATAATTATAAAACACTGTTTCTATTTACTATAATAATTAACCCTTGGCTAGCATGGCCGTGCATGGTTTATTCAAACTTTTTCATAACTGCCTGCCTTGTATTTTATTTATTATTATTTAATATCCTCACGGTTAATTGATTTATTTTTGTCTGCTTTTTTTTTTTTTTTCTACTGTCAATTTTTTTTAATTTTTTTTTAATTTTGATTTCTTGTTCAAAATTAGTTATTCATTTATTTTCAGTATATCTTCTCCTCCCACCTCTTCCAGTTATTGTACACACACACGCACACACACACAGGATTTGTAAATATTGTTTTGAGTGTCTTTTCGGCATCTTACACTGTTGTCTTTGTTATCGTCTTGTATGTAGGTTACAAAGTAAAAAATAAAGTAAGATAAAATAAAATAAAATAAAAACATCATCCAATTTGGCCCGACTGGAGAAACTAAAAACAACAAAGAAAATATGTGCAAAATATCAAATAATTCAGTTTTAGATTTCATTTCTCAACCACTCTAAAATCACAAATTTGATGAAACTACATATATTTGCAGTTGCTCACGTTTTTCCCGTGCCTATGTCAGTCATATTTTGTCGCAAATTGTGGAAAGAACTCACACTTTTTCTGAAATCTGAAAAATTTCCTCCCAAAATTTGTCACAAAATCACAATTGTGATGTGAAGTTCCTGCAGGTACTGATGTTTGTCATTTACTGCTTGGATATTGTTGGTGTGTTTATATATCATTTATACATAGAAGTACAAACTAGGGCACATTAATTTTGAAATGAAGATTTCAAAAATCTGCGAGATCAAACTGCTCAGTGATTGGTTCCTGAGCTATAATGAGTTTTAAAGCCCTGAAGTTGATGAAACGTTACTACGGTGATTATTCTCTCTCCACCAGCCTATTACTACGGGAAGAAGAAGAGTAAACGTGTCGGCCGTCCACCTGGAGGTCACTCCAATCTGGAGGGGGGGGTGAAGCGAAGAGGGCGAAGGAGGAAGAGGAGGAAGCAGCTCTTCGTCCATAAGAAGAGACGCTCCTCAGCCTCAGTGGATAACACACCAGCTGGTTCCCCACAGGTACGAGCACACCTGGGTTTAATCTGCAGCTCGTCGTGCATCATCACAGGTGTGTAAACGAGTCGTCTGTTTGTCATTCAGGGCAGTGGAGACGAAGAGGATTTGGATGATGACGAGTCCCTGAGTGACGACTCGGGTTCTGAGATCCAGGACGATCTGCAGGATGATTCTGAGCCGTCGTTGGGGAAATCCCAGCCGACCACGCCCACCCCATCGCCCCCGCCAACACCGCGGCCCACACGCCGACGCAGGAAACCTCGCTCGCCGTCGTTCTCCGATGATGAGAACCACCCTCCCTCCCCAAAGGTAATCCATTACAACCACCACAATACATTTACATTAAAGTTAAAAGCAGACGAATGGGGTCGAGCCAGGGTTGGTGTCAATTAATATCATAATCGCATAATTAATAATTAATTACAATTCTGACAAATTATAATTGTAATTGTGATTATATAACATGTTCTTGTAATCATAATTCAATTGCAATAGAGTTCAGATAATTGAATTTGTTATTGTAATTGGCATGGAAATGCTATTAAAATACTATCAATTACAATTTAATTAAACGCAAAACTGAGGAACTAAAAATCTATGGCTTACATATATGTAGTTAAGAATCAGTAAAACATGTTTCAGATCAAGTTTACTTGTCAGTTCTCTTAAGGATCATTTTACCATTTATAAAAAATATTATTTATATATACCTCGAGAGGTAAACTGACAGAAAAAAAGCTCAGACACCCACACCATCTATCCATCTATCCATTTTCTGACCCGCTTTGTCCTAATTCAGGGTACGCCCACACCAAAAATAATAATACCAATATTTCCATTGATTAGGAAGCTTGGCAAGATAGCAAAGAGATGAGAAACAAATTAGATGATATTTTTTGTGTATTTTACAGCTGATTTAAGGCATGGGTCAAACTAACCTGTTGTCATAAGAGATGCTAACAGAAAGCTAACACAAGAGGAAGGTTTTGTTTTATGGGCTTACTTAATAAAGGCTCAGAAATTATTATTAATTGTAATAGAACTTTAGTAATTGAGAGCGTAATTGTAAGGGAAAAATAATAATTGTTTATAATTGTACTTCGAAAAAATACTGGTCACCGTAATCATAATTGAGTTGTAACTGACAATGGATAATTGACCCCAACCCTGGGTTGAGCTAAAGAATGAATTGATGAGACAAATATGACTTTGCTCTGCTATGGAGGTTAGATTTGTGTCTTTATTATTCAGTTAAAAATAAAAAAATCAATATAAAAAAATCACTTCAATCAAAAACAAAAGTTTACTTCAATCAAAAATAAATCTATATTTATTTATCTATAAAGCAAGGGATATCAATCTGTGTGTCTGTGGCTCAAATATCTCTGCGGTTCAGGGACAGACAGAGCTGAGACTTTCAACATGGCTGGTGCTTGGTTCATTAGTGTGCAACGTCGGATTTGTTTGGACGCCCCACCTCCTGAGTAGACGGACTCAGTGATGATATCATCAGTCATAGCGCTACAGTGAGCTCTACAGTGACGATGTCATCAGTTATAACATTTTAGAACATTGGATTAGACAAGACAGCAGATACATTTATCAACTCTCAACAAAACGTAATTTTCATTTGCCAATCTTGAATCCTGTAGTTTTTTTATGCAGTCCAATTTTAGATTCACAAATACAAAGATGACTTCATAAAAAAAAAAAAAAATTTTTTGGAACAATTGGGTATGATAAGTAAAAAAAAAAAAAAGGGAAAGGTTTGTGTTTAAATGACTTCACTAGGTCTAATGTCTAATATTTCTATCAAAATGACAAAACATTTAATTATTGAAAGCTTGGGTAACAATTTTGTTGTTGTACTTTTCATCAACAAGATTAACTTGATCAATATTTAAGGTATGTAATCAAGTGTGTGTGTGTGTGTGCGTGTGTGTGTGCGTGTGCGTGTGCGTGTGCGTGCGTGCGCGCTAACAGACATCGAGGCCTGAGCCTCCTCAGAAGCTGTGTTTGGACACCAACCCCCTGGAGTGGAGCGTGACAGACGTGATTCGATTCCTCAGAACCACCGACTGTGCTCCTCTGGCCAGGATTTTCAAGGATCAGGTAGGAAATAAAATAGCAAATATTTACTCTAACCATGATAAAACCATTATTAAGTCTGTGATACTCAGTATGTGGCTCTTTATGTTTTCATTTTGACTATTATTCCCCTAGAAAACCTTTAAAAGGGAAAACATTTTAACCCCTTTTTACCTTTTCTTTGTCCCATTTTTGCCCCTCTTCAAAAAAAATGTACACTTTTTTTTTTTTCAGATTTTAGCTACCTTTTGCTAATAAATAGCTCTTTTACCTCTTTCTCTATTTTTTGTCCATTTTTGCAAGTTGTTTTTGACACTTTAATCCCATTTTTATCCTTTCTTTAACTATTTTTTTTACCACTTATCCAAATAAGCTACCCTTTGGCCAATAAATACCACTTTTTTCCTTCCATTTTGCCTCTTTTTGGTTCCACATTTTTGTCCTTTTTCACTATTTTTTGCCCATGTAAGCTATGTTTTGCCATACATATCACCTGTTTCATCTATTTTGTCCATTTTTGGCCACTCTTGACTGGTTTTGGCACTTTTTTGTCTTTTTTTCTTTTACTCTTTTCTTGCCTTTTTTTGCCACTTTTTGACCATTTTTTACAACTGGTTACTCTTTTTTTTTTTTTTTTTTTCTCTTGATTGATTGACAATGACAAACAATGGACCAATAATGTGTCGATGGACGTTGGCCACACACTGCTAGCCAATGATGAGTGGCTTGCCAGCCCAATTAGAATTTAAAAAAATGGTTAAAGAAATAATTTTAATTTAAATCCAGTTTTAATCCTCTTAAACATTTTTTGCCACTTTTCATTCAAATAAACTACCTTTTGCCCAATAAATACCACTTGTTTCCTCTTTTCCTTCCATTTTGCCTCTTTTTGTTTCACATTTTTGCACTTTTACATTATTTTTTGCCACATTTTGCCCATTTAAGTTACCCTTTGCCATTACATACCACCCATTTATACTTTTTTAAATACCACTTTTTTCTTTCCATTTTTTCTCCTTTTTGTTTCACATTTTTGTCCTTTTTTGACACATTTTGCCCATTTAGGCTACATTTTGCCATTACATACCACCTGTTTCCTCTTTTTTGTCTGTTTTTTACCACTCATAACTGCTTTTGGCCCATTTTAATCGCTTTTCACTATTTTCTTGCACCGTTTTTGCCATTTTTGAACCATTCTCTGCAACCTCATCAAAGCAAATACTGATTGCAACTTTTCTGGCTTCAATGTGTTAACAGGAGATTGATGGACAAGCACTTCTGTTGCTGAACCTCCCGACAGTGCAGGAGTGCATGGATCTGAAGCTTGGACCAGCTATCAAGCTGTGCCACCACATCGAGAGAGTCAAGCTGGCCTTTTATCAGCAGTTTGCAACGTAGCTGAGGTGGAAAGATCATGGAACGCGACTGCAGCCTGTTCTGCTATTTTAACCTCCTGTAACAACTTTTTCCTATTTTAACACTGGACGCATTCACCACATTCTGTTGGACGAGAGTGGACGGGAGAAGAACTAACTTTGGTGTGGCAGAATAAAGGAGAGATATAAATTTTAAAAAATGAGCTGGTTGAGAAAGGCTCAGTAAAGACTCAAAATGACCTTATTCAGGGTATACTGTTGGCACCAATGGTACAACAGTTTGCATTATAAAGAACAAAAATAATACTGTAATTTGAAGCTATCGATTAATTTTTTTTTTTTTTTTTTTGGGATTCAATCCGTCCTCTGCTGGGATTCCCTGTAATTATTTGAAGAAGAAAAGACGAAGAGCATCGCTGGTTTAAACCAAACCTACTTTCCATCCATGATTCCCAGCACACCTTTCAAAGGGAAAACAACTGGATTAAAAACTGCACAAAGTTAACTTGTATGAACTTTTCAGCTGGAAGTATAAATTATTTTGATAGAGAAAATATAGACAAAGTTCATTTGAAATTTTTTTGTTTCGACTACTTAATGCAATTTGTCCAAATCTGCAAGTTTTTTGGTAAACAAATGCACACTAAAAGCTTATGGCTTTTATTCTATATTAAGGGGTTAGTTTGTATTTTATCTGATAATCAATTCAGTGAAGCCTGAGAAAATTATTGTATACAAACCATACTGAAGTGTTGGATGTCATTTCAGGGACTGGTTTTGGAGATTTAAACTACAGTTCATCAATTGCTAAACATTTAAGGAGTCAATATTCCAAAAGACCAATTTGCTTCCTTGTAAACATTTTTTGGGTTATATAAGAGCTATATAAAGTAAAAATTTGTTTTTAAAAAAAGCACAAGAAATAGCTGTACTGTATGGGGTGGTATGCAATTACGTCAGTGCATGTGTGTACATAGTGTACATATTTAAATATCTCTTAGTGCAACAGGGTGATGAAGAACAACAAAAGAACAATATATTGCCTAATCAACTTTTAGCATAAACAAATGATGCTGTTTGCACTTCTAATGCGTGAAAATAAACCCTTACATTTTAAGGACTTTTTCATATCGAAATGATTTTACAAGGTAATTGCAGATTTGGCATGTTAAGAAGTTTTTGTAAGTATTTGTTTCAGATTTTCTCATTAATGTGGTGAGTTATTGTGCTTTATTTTGTGTGATTTTGTTTTTTTTTTTTTTTCTTGTTTATCCAATTTGCTTGATTTCTATGTTTAAAGTAGACTCATTTTATTGTTTGGCATTTTGTTTTATTTAAAACAAACAATGCAATAAAAGGACTGTAACAATAAAGAACAATTTACAAATAATATTCAGCTTTTCTTCTATCGTATGCTATTCTACAAGTGGTTTATGCCAGTACAGTTAGCTTTAAGGATACTTAATATGTTTAGGTTTCATTTATTCACACAACATTTTTCAGGAAATTTACTTTGATCTCCTGACATGTTTCGACTGTCAACTGTCAGTCTTCCTCAGAGGCGTCTGAATAAATGAAACCTTAAGATATTAATTTCAAAATAAAGTTGCTAGAACTATAAGGATACATATTTGATTAGCTGAAGGTCTGCATTGATCTGATAAATCTGTGTTTACGAGTTGCCAAGAGAGCAGTGTTTGCCTGATAGCATTAGCTACGCAACACGTTCAGACAGTTTCCTGTTGAATCATTACAAAAGTGTATAAACGCATACATGATCAATGCACAAATAAAACAAACCTCTTTTTACATGTAAGTTACATGACTCGGTCACTGCTGTATCGCTGAAGCAGAAAAGAACTTAATTTTTTTCCTAAATAATATGCAAATATTTTATTTATTGGCAATACATTAATCATATTTTATGTCGCTGGCTTTACAAGACTAGTAAAGGGACAACTTTATGTTAATTTGTAGCTACTACAGGAATAATAAATATCAAGTTGAAATGTTCACAGATAATTCCTATGGCATTTAGGGCTACAAATGGCAGTAAATTGTGGTTGGCGTAATTATTATGAGGTCATTGAAGGATTTTCTCCAGAGTACTTATTTCAGAAATGCTTACAAACACACTCGCTAACCTCAGGGGAAAGCAATAGATGGACCAACTCTAATAACGAAGATATGGAAGCACATCCCGCCAGTAAAAAAAACTAAAATAAAATTATTAAGTCATAATGAGATACTAAGTCATAATATGAGACACTAAGTCATAATATGAGACACTAAGTCATAATTATGAGACAGTAAAATAATAAGATATAATTAAATCGCAATTATGAACAACTAAGTCATAATTATTAGATAGTAAAAGTAAAATAAAAGTTATTAGAACTTAATAGAAATTATTATGTCAAAATTCTGAGATAGTATTATGTTGGGGTTTTTTTTAAGAATTTTATATTTTGATAAGTGCTATGTAAATAAAGTTTAATTGACTTAAAAGTGAAATAAGAAAATTATAATTAGGATGTATTAATATCTCAATTATGACTTAGAAGCTCATAATTATGACTTAAGAATTTTTTTCATTATCATTTTTTATTTTTCTGGCGGGAATGTGCTTCCACTCAAAGAACAAAATTTTTTTTTACATTTCCAAATTGCAGACGTTCTTTTAGCTTAATTTTGGCAGGACCTGTAATGCGATAGTTTATTAATCAAACCCTATTTCCTATCATGCACTTCGGGCCTACGTCCGGGTCACGTGACAGCGTCAGTCAACATGAGTGGGCGCCTCTGGGTAACAGGAAGTCGTTTGACCCGCAGCGCCCGATACTTGCTGTATTTTCCTTATTAGAAGCAGTTTTATGGCTGAGTGTTGAGAGTGAGTGCCACAGGGTGCATTCACTTCTTACAGGTAAGAAAATAAAACTTTATTTGCTCAGCTTTTGGCCGAGTAGGTCTACAATAAGTACGTGTCTCGGACTCGGAAGAGATAGAGAGAGGGAGGGAGGCTAGCTCGTCCAGGAGCTTCTTTTTCCCCTGATGGTGACACCCTCTGTGATGGAGAACTGACCTCAGACCTATTGGAGTTATTATACAGCTGTGTGTGAATAACTACATGGTGTGTTAGCTGACGGAAAGACGCAGGACACGTTGTTTGGAGCTGCTACGGTTCTCCATGATCCAGGACCAGCTATGGCTGAATGGGTGTCCGAAGCAGGACGATGATCGTCAGCTTTCACCGGAGAGGGTGTCTCTGGATTCCACCTAGGACTGCCTTGCTTAACATCGATTTAAGGTGACTGCTTGAGAGAAACGGGCTTCATCAAACCGTCATCTGCGGTGCCATGAGTGGAGTCAACATGCTGTCCAAGCCTGGAGGACTGGGTCTGACTGGTCCAGGAGGAGGTGCAGGGCTGTCATCGGGGTCCCTCACTAACTCCTCGGTGTCCTCAAACCCGACACCAGGCACAGACACCCGGGGGTGTGAGAACGGCGCCCTGATGGACTCCTTTGGGATCCTGCTGCAGGGTCTGCTGGCTGTCATGGCTTTCAGCACTCTCATGTGTGAGTATGACATCAGACACCGTCCTAAAGCTCAGTTCTGCTGCATGGATCACATCACATGCTGTATTGATCAGCCTCTGTCTGCACATCAAATCTGAGCTCAGTAAACTCAGAGTGCACATATTTCGACACTGTAACCCAACACCATTTAGTGCACATACAGTAACAGTTACACTACTATACCTGCTTAGTGCTCTGAGGTTTGGCTGCAACTGTAATGAAATGCTACCAGCTCTCATTTTATAATCTAATCCAGGGGTTTACTAACAATATTTTTTGACAATTTGAGCCCATTTTGACTTCTTCCTCTTCCTCTTTTATTTTTATTTACCAGATGCCTTAAAAACGTTTTTTTTTTTTTTAACAATTTTAGCCAATCTTTTCTCATTTTTACCCTTTTTCTGCAACTACACCAAACTTGCCACATTTTAATTTATTTTCATCACTTTTTCTTGCCATATATTTTGCTCCTTCTAATGCATTTTTGCTACAGTACCCTCATTTCTAACACTTCTAAATCAAATTTCAATGTCATTTCTGCACATTTTTTCCACTTTGAAGACATTTTTGGCACTTATAAACCTTTTCCACCACTTTCCCACATAATGTCACATATGTTTGTCACTTTTAACCTCTTTTTGCGATATTTCTTGCTTATTTTTGCCAATATAGCAACATTCATGATTTATCATGCCCATTATTTGCCATTTTAAACTAATTGTTCCAATGTTGACACTTTGAACCTTTTTTACCAGTTTTCCTGTCCGTTTTTGACCACACTAATTAGCAACTTTTAACCAATTCCTGTGGTTTTTAAATCCCATTTCAACACCATTTCCACCCTTTTTGTCACTTTTAACCCATTTCATTTTTGAATAAAACAAGGATTTACATCTTTAAGATGACTATATACTATGGCTAAAATAATACTAAACTTCCTGGATAACAGTGGATATTATTCAGATAAATAAATAAATGTGGGTATCACAGATTCATTGAATAATGGACCATCATTTTGCTGACATTATGGATGGACCCCAAAAAGCTCTCCCCTTTATTACCCCTTATAGATGGCCCCGTCTCCACATGACTGTTCTTCAGTGTTCATGTCTGTGTTCAACCACAGCGGGGGTCCCCGGTCTCTAGGTTTCTAGTTTGAGAACCACTGCTTTAATCTAAGATGCATCCATTAAGGACTATTGCCCTGAGTGATTGCAGTGGCTTGTATCAGTCTTTCAGAGTTACATGATGAAATAATAATGTAAGATAGGTAAACAGAAGCAGGGAGGAGAATAAAAAATGAAAGTGTGTATTCCTACGGTTGGTGCACGGACAACCCCCGGTGCTATTGGTACGTTTACCGAAGTACACATACTTAGCGTCTTAGGTTTAGGTTATAACTCTATATCGCAACAATTTTTAGGGTTAGGTTTAGTCTTACTCACGTGACCTAAACTGGCCAATGAGGGGCACTGAGTATGGATAGAATGTTGGTATATTGATACGGCATCCGTACAGATAGCCACTACCATAAAAAATGCTCAACTGCAGCTCTGTAGCACAGATTGGACACAAGTAAAGAAAATAAGTGGGTGAGACCGAAGTGTTGCTTAACCAGATTGTAAGAGGTGAACTATAATAATGAGCAACGTACTGTTTAATTATTATGGGATAAGCGATCCATTCCATACATATTTGGAGTAACTCTACTTGAGAAAGAAATAATGAATAACCAGATAATAGTTTATGAAAAAAACAAAAGTTTTCATTTTTTATTTTGTTTCAATAATAAGGATGTGGATGATCATTTTTAGAACTTATATGGTTGGTGCGTGCAGAACCAAAGTGGACTTTGCTTTAAATAAATTTCAACATAACTCTGAGATTTGATGAATCACATGTAACTTGTAAGTCAGTGAGATAAAATAAAACAATAAGGTTGAGATTAGGGTCTGATAGTTTTGTCCTCTTGTCAACATTCATCAACTGGTAACTTAGGGTGCTGATGTTAAAAGATTTCTGCTCCCCATTCTAGGGATCTAATAACTAGAACAAGTATTTTGGACTTCTGTAGAGATTGAAGTGCCAGATGCCTTTTCTTGGAAAACCATCAAAACACGAACTGCGTATGTTGAGAAATGTCTCGGTTAGATAAAGACAGATGAGGTTTAACTTCCCTTGTGAAAATGAGAAGAGAAAAAGCAGTGTTTGATGGTGATAAGTGTCTGCACCAGCATTGTCGAAATCCAATGTCAAACTTGAGGCTCAGGGGCCAAATCTGGTCCTTTAGCACCCAGTTCGATAGCAGGAGAAAGCTAAAAAAAATAAACAGGAAACTGGTAAATAATTTACTGGTAGATAACTAAATAAACCATTCAATAAACCATCACAATATTTGCAGTTTTGCGATGCCCCTATAACAGAACTTACAGCCATTTGTAACCGTGGTGCAAATTGTCAAAAGAACTCTACCTTTTTTTTTTTTAAATCCGGCAATTGAATCTTACAAAGAACCCCTTAAAATTCATCAATATTAAACTAAAATCTGTCACAAAATCCAGGAGATTTAAAGTGAAAGTCCTGTAGAGATTCATATCAGTGACTTATCGCTTTGATATTCTCAGTACCTTACACACTGTATGTATATACTGTATATTCATATATTGGTTATACGTGGAAGTGCAAACTACGGCACGATATTGTTAAAATATATATTTATTCTTCCTTCCACAAGACCTAGATCTATGGCCCACTTGAGATTAGGGATGCACCGAAATGAAAATTTGTGGCCGAACACTTGGCCAAAAATCGAATGCGGTTGTTAAGTTTTTCACTATTTTTTTCAATAGTGCATAAATAGCCTAGAATACATTTTTAGACATGTTTTTTTAAAGAAAGTAAATGTTTATTTAATATTCTGACATTTTTTTTAAATATTACAGTAGCCTTTGCTTTTCAAAAAAAAGTTTTTCATTTATATTAGCCCTTCAAACAAAACAAAACATGCATTCCAAAAAAACTAAAGTGCTTTAAAGTCGATAAACCCACAACAAATGAATTATTGCCCTTTTGACACAAGTCTGCTTAGCCACAGTAGATTGGCTAATAATGTAAACCAAAGGCTCAATAAGTGTGTGCTTGTAACATCACACACTTATACAGGTACACAATAAATCCCAGGCCAGAACAGATATGTCAATAACAGTGCTTCAGCTTCAAAATCAAAAGAAGAAAACTATGACATCTGAGGCATCTTAAAATTGTTTTATACAGACAAAAACATTAACAACTGTGCCTGTTTGTCAAACCCCAAATAAAATGCTTAAGAAATCTGTGCGTCGGACACTGCGTCACTGCATGTTGTTTGATTGTGTCATACGCTACTATTCAGCCTTGCTTTTAACTCACTCCACCCAAGGCCGAATGTGGCTTTTTTTTTTTTGCACTATTTGGTCGAATATATTCGGTTACTGAGTATTCAGTGCGTCCCTACTTGAGATTAAACCTTTCTGTATTTGGCCCTTAAACTCTAATCAAGTTTAACACTCCCGGTGTACATGCTCAGACTATAGAAGATCTATAAGAGTTCCATGAAAACTGACTCAATGTGTGTTCAAGGAAATTCAAGGATTTTTATTTTGTCATTATGTGCGTGAACATTGAACATGTACATAATGAAATGACGTCCCCAAGTTCTCCGTTAAACCCCTTAAAGAATAATAGTACAAACCAATAAAATAGGAAATACACCAGTAATATAAATACAAATGTACAATGATAGTACAATAAAACCCCAACAGCAGCAGCATTAAAGAAAGAAAGACATGTGAACACAACCTGTTGAGGTGAGTTAGTTGCACCTAAGAAAGAAGTCTGAAGTGTTGTTTCTGTAAGTTTGAAGGAGAGCGCACTCTGAATCATTGTCATTAGGAAGAGTTTAACGACTGAAAACCAAAGAAACTTTTGTTTGTTCCAAATCACAAAAGGCAGTGAGTTCAAGATCCAGTACGTGCTCACTGCTCGGTGAGTTAAAGTGACTGAAGCTGTGATTTATGTTCCTGACTGACAACATGTTAGAAATACCAATAGAATATTAGAGTCTCATGTCTGTGTCACATTCACTATGGACAAATACAGATGAAGTGTGATAATTACCTGCAAATATGTCCTATTTAAAGTAAATCACATTAGAGATTAATGATATGAGGAGGAATTTCTACTTAAACTATTGATGAGGCCGTGTCAGTTTTGGTGTCCAAGCAGCCTCAGAGATGAGGAATGCGCTGCAGTCAGGGTGTGTCGAGACTGAAGTTACATTCTGTTCTGCTGACACTAAGGTCACCACCACAAAAACAGCCTCGTCAATAAATTCAGATGCAACATTAGCTGGAAGCAGGGTTGGGGTCAATTATGGTACATTTTTCAGTTACAATTACGTTTTCCATTATCCATGTTCAATTACAACTCAATTATGATTACAGTGACCAGCATTTTTTTAAATTAAAGTCATTAAATTACAATTATTGTGATCCTCAGAAAGTCAATTACAATTCTCAAATACTTATGTTCAGTTACAACTAATCACAAATACTGAGCCTGAAATAAATAACCTAAAAAAAGTTAGCATCTCTTATGATAATCAGCTGTAAAATACACTAAAAGCAAATATCTATCATCTAATTTATCTATTGGCTTCCTAATCAATGAAAATATAGGTTTTAATATTTTTGGTGTGGGCGTCTGGGCCTTTTTTGTGTCAGTATACCTCAAGATTTATATCTTTTTTGAATGGTCAAATGTGGGAAAGCTTGATATGAAACATTTTAATAATTGACTACATATATGTAGAACTGTAACATGGTTCCCCAGTTTTGCATTAAATTACATTTGACAGTTTTTATAGAATTTTCATGACGACTAGAAAGTAAATTATCTGAACTCAATTGCGATTATCACAGCAACTGATTTTTTTAAATTACTATTATGTCATAATTGTAATTAATGATCAATTACAGAATTATAATTCTAATTTAACCCGGCCCTGGCTAGAAGCCTAAGACAGAAGTGAGATATCACCACTTCCAACTGTGTTCATAATACTACCAGTGTTAGTGAGGAACAGTAGTAGATTCATCTGCGCTGTGCTTCACTGCTCTCACTGATTGGCTCTTTACATTCAGCCCTAGTTCATCCTGCAGACAGACCATAGTTTAAGTGAGGAGATGCAGATTGTGCAGCCGTTCTGTTTTAAATGGACTTTACATAAACACAGATTAGTAGATGCGTGGAGGATTAAATACAGCAAAAATGTGGCAAGCATTTGAGTCACATCAACCATAGTTAAGCTCTACTAGTACTCACGTCTGATTACCGGTACATGTACTTAATTTCACTTTCACTAGTAGCATGAAAAACATTACTAATCGCACTAGTAAGAAAAAAATATATGGAATGCCGTTTGAGCAGTTAAGGTTTTTGTGCGAGTAGACCTTACTAGTACAGCAAAATCATTTTGTGACTAGTAGCCCTAGTAGACTTAAAATATGGTAATAACTTTACTAATAGTACTAGAAACAGAAAATGTATGTACAATTTTACTTTACTATTAAGGTCTACTCGCACACACGATTTTGTACTAGTTCTACTAGTAGACTGGAAACATCTCACGAGTAGTACTACTGGACCTAATGTTAATGAAGTAGGAGGGATTATAACCAAATCCAGCTCCCTGATTGGTTGCAATATTGAATTTGCTTTCCCCGCCCCCTTATTAACATATAAGGTTCACTAGTAAACCAAAACAGTGTGCTAGCAATACGAGTTAGCAATTTTCTTTTTTTTCTTTGTCTGCATATGCTGTCGAAGGTTAACACTGCAAGAAGTGCAATCTTCTATAGACAGCAATACATGTTTTGTTATTGCAATTAAATAAATGAATTTATTTTATTGCATAATTGTGACCATCACCAGCCCTCCCTAAGGAATAGTAAGAAGAACTTTATTATAGGGATTGGGAGGATATAAAAACTTTAAAATGAGATGTGATGTTTGTTGTATATATTGTGCTTATCGTGTTGTGAAATCCATTCAGCCAGTCTAGTGACAAGTGTGGAGCTCAAGTATAATGGTGGTGGCCATGACTAGAGTGAAGAAGTGAGTGGTTTTACCTAAAATTGGTATTTGGGATCAACGTGTCTAAGGTTAAGCTCAGTACGAGTTTATCCCACAGCCCAAGGCCAGTGTATCCATGACCAATGTTTATGCAAGATCGGCTTCTGTGAACACAGGTGCCACCCCGGGCCCGAAGATGCAGCCAGGCCACCCCCCATGACCGAGCACCCCCCCCCCCACATGCTCCAGAGGAACTCCCCAAGGGCAAGCCCCCCACCCAGCCCACAAACCAGCCACCATCCGGCAGAACTGCACAGCCCCAAACGGCGCAAGGACGGACGCCCAGTAAACCACTATGTACATATACTCCAAATTTGACTACAAGTAGAAGCTTTACTATGGTTAATATCATTGATCTATTTCAAAAGATCTGATTCAATTATTTGTCAATCATGTAATGCTTTAATCTGTGTACTGTACACCCATAGATGGCCCTGTAGCTCCGCCCATTGAGGAAAGGGTTCTTCCATCAGGCTTGTGAAAAAAATTAAATGAATAAAACTTCACTTCTGTCAAACCTTTATTTGTTTTAAAATGTTTATTGGCTAAATGCAGAGCTTTAGCAGCAGTATACCAATTTATTTAATAGATGTAAAATCCTCTTTGTAGTTCACAATACCATCATAACCATAAGTAACAATCATTTGTACGACAGTGAGTGGTAATCAGCGATAAACTATGATCAGGTCACTCTTTTCCTCCTTTAATCCTATCACTCCTATAGAGCGATAGAGAGACAGAGACTTTACATTTCTTATTGAAGGACAAGAGCATGGATGTCAAACAGTTTTAATCCCAGTTTGAAGTCAAGTGGGCCCTAGAATAGAGTTGGGCGATATGGAGCAAAATTTTTATCTCGATATTTTTTCTCAAATTGGCGATATACAGTATTGATCTTGATCATTTCAATTCAAATCAAGTTTGATCAGAAAGACAATTCTGTGTTAAATTTGCTAATGCAAAATGCCACACGCACATTTATTAACAAACAGTTGCACAAAATGTGGCACTTTTGGCTTTTTTTTCTTCTTTTTTTTCTAAAGACAGCACGTGTGAGTGAGTTCTGTATTGTGGATGTTTAGGGGAAGGTCTGGGTTAGGATGCACTTAGAAATCCATCTAACTTTCTTTTCATGCTGTTCTGAGAAATTTTGAAAGCAGCAACTCGTAAAACAAGTATTTAGAAACAAAATAAGATATTTATCGATTTAGACCAGTGGTTCCTAAACTTTTCACAGACATTTAACCTGAAGCCATTTACCTCCTACTCCTGGACACTCTTAGTTTCTTTTTTTTCTTACAAATTTTCAAAAATCTTATTAAAACTTTTTCACATTGTCATTATAGGGAATTTTGTGTAGAATTTTGAGGAGATACCAAAATACTTTCCAGATGCACTTTAGGCCAATGTATAATTTGTGGCAATGCATGGAGGCTCCTGACTGATGGTCTATTCATATTCTAGTTTCCAATGTTGTAATGCTGGTTTTTAATTTCTATTCACGTACCCACAGCCATTTTGTGTACCCTACTTTGAGAATCCATCATTTTCTATATTGCTAAAATAAAAAAAACTTGATACATCATCCAGCCCTACCCTAAAATAATCTCTTTGCATGCAAAAATAACTGTTTATTTACCATTATTTAAAAGGGATTTTTTTGACACAACAGGACTTTTTTCTGCTAGAATTTAGCAGTGTTCATTATATTAATCATTCACTTCAACACACTCTCTTTCAATGTCCCAGTTCCTAGATTTAAACTAGACCACACTGTAATGTGTTTAGTATTTCCTGGCATCTGGCTTTGCATTAGTGATTAGAAGGTCCCAGTAGTGTTCGCTCTCTCTCTCTCTCTCTCTCACTCTCTCACTCTCTCACTCACTCACACACACACTCACACACACACACACACACACACACACGCACGCACGCACACACACACACACACACACACACACACACACACACACACACACACACACACACACACACACACACACACACACACACACGCACACGCACACGCACACGCACACGCACACACACACAGAGGAGATCATGTTTCAGAGGTCTGAACAAGTCATTTACCTTCAAAAACAGGTCCTATATTGATCTGACTGTGTAGCTACAATCCATCCACATAAATGTTGCATGTGTGGGTCATCTCCCAGTCTGTTCCATCAGAAACCAGCATCTAGTTTTTGAACCTGCTCAGATTTCTGCTTACTAAATGTCAGCCTCGAATATATTGGGTTTTTTCTACTAAATCCAAGCCAGGATATTGAGAAACCACTCAAATGTTTTCTTCACCGAACTCCTACAAACATGATAACACACAATAGAAATATACAAATGACAGATATATACAAAATGACTGAAAAATGTATTAAACAACGATAGAAATATAGGAAATTATAGAATAAATACAGAAAATGACTGACATTTTTATGAAATGACAATAGGAATATATAAAGACAGAAAAATATACATAACTACAAGAGAAATACACAAAATTACTGAAAAATATATAAAGTGACAAGAACACAGAAAATGACAGTTTAGATGTTGTAATGTGCAGTAATGAAAAGTTACAGGAATTGGTTCTCCAACATAAAAACATTTATTAATTTCCCACAAAATGTCAGCTTCTAATATATTGTTTTTTTCCTCAATCCAAGCCAGGTTTTGGTATTAAAGTCTTTGAGAAATCACACAAATGTTTTCGTCACATAACTCGTACAAACACGCATTCATTCTGAGTGTGAGCTTGTGTTTTCCCAAAGATCTTTGCTGTAATCTGCCGTTCTGTTCTGTTCACAGTAAAACGCTTCAGGGAACCCAAGCACGAACGCAGACCTTGGAAGATCTGGTAAGACCTTTGATCCTTCTACGCAGGGACGGGGTCAATTAGAATTGTAATTGCATAATTCAGAGGTGGGCAACTGGCGGTCCTTTGTGTGGCCCCCATGGTAAATGTGAAAAATGACTCCAAAACACAGAAAAATACACAAAACACAAAAAATACATAAACATGAGACATAAGACAACAAAGTTTTTACACAATTCAAGTGATGAACTGAGGTCTGCTTCTGCAGAAGCTGCACGCGTGCATGTGAGTGAGAGAGGGGGGAGGGGGGGAGGTGGTAAAGGCGGAGCCATTGGGGAGGCTACATTCAAAATCATACTCGCTTTTGAAAATCACCTACCCTACCTTTAAGTCTCAGATTTGTCATTATTCTAAATGTTGAGTGAATGTTAATAACTCGGCCCTCGAGTCAGACGGTCACATTTTTGAAGACTCTGCTGTCATAGTAGTTGCCCACCTCTGGCGTAATTGATAATTATGATGTAATAGTAATTGAAAAAATGTTTTGCTGTTGCAATCTTCATTAACTGGTAAATGAGTTCAGATATGTAATTGTATTTTGCATGGAAATTATATTTTTTAAAAATGACAATTACACAAACCTGTGGAAATTTGCAGTTCTATGGCATACACATGCATAGTTAACAATTATTAAAATATGTTTCAGGTCAACTTTTCCCAATGACAGATCTGTTGAGGATAATTTTACCATTTAAAAAATAAATACAATGAAATTTAGGGGGAGACTGTCCGAAAAAAGGCTGAGATGTCCACACCAAAAATATTTAAAAAAAAAAAAATGTTTTCATGGAAAAGGAAGTCTAACAACAAAAACAAGAGATGAAAAATACATTAGATGATAGATAACATGTTTTAGTGTATTTTATAGCTGATTTAAGGCGTTCGTCAAATTGACCCATTATCATAAGAGATGGAAACAGAGGTTATTTATTAAAGGCTCAGTAATTGGGTTTAACTGTAATTGAACTTAAGTAATTGAGAACGTAATTGACTTTCAGGGAGAAAATAATTGTTGTAATTTTAGTTGTAATTGGAAGAAATGCCGGTTACCGTAATCGTAATTGAGTTGTAATTAAAGGCTGTGCGATATGAACTAAAACTCATATCTCGATATTTTTTCTCAAAATGGCGATGTATATACGATAATTCTTGATAATTTAATTCAAATTAAGTATAACCAGAAAGACAATTCAGGGTTTTGCTGATGAAAAATGCCAAATAGGCTCATTTATTAACAAACAGCTGCACAATATGAGCCACTTTTGACTTTTCCTCCTTTAAGGGACAGCACGTGTGAGTGTGTTCTGTAGTGTGGCCTTTAACATGTTCAACTGTCTGTTCACATTCAGCTAAGACCTTCAACCTTTTCAACTTTTTTCAACTTTTTCAACCCATTTCATTTTTTGTTAATCTTTTTTCAACTTTATTGCTAATATTCAGCTAATGCTAGGTTAGGCTAATGCTAACATTAGGTTAATGCTAGGGTAATGCTAACGTTAGGGCTAGGCTAATGCTAATGCGCTTGTTAGGTTCATGCTAATGCTCGTTTACTGCTAATGCTAGGTTAATATTAATTCTAGATTAGTGCTAGTGTCAGGCTTATGTTATTGCTAAGTTATTGTTAATGCTAAGTTAATGCTTTTGTTAGGTTATTGTTATTGCTAATGCTAGGTTCATGCTAATGTTAGGCTAATGCTGACATTAGACTTATGCTAATGTTAGGCTAATGCTGACATTAGACTTATGCTGATGTGAGGCTAATGATAATGTTAGGTTAATGATAATGCTAATGCTAAGCTAATGCAGTGTGACGCGGGCCTTACTTGCATTTTCTTAAGGAAATGCAAATGTTCTAGTTATTCTACATAACCACACCTCATTGGTTGTTCTAGATAAAGCTTTAAAAGTTAATTTTCCTCCTTCTGCTGCAGGTTTCTGGACACTTCCAAACAGGCCATCGGAATGCTTTTCATTCACTTCGCTAACGTCTACCTGTCGGACCTCACAGAGTCGGATCCCTGCTCGCTGTGAGCCAAGTTCCTCCATCATAGATAAAAACTAAGTGTGTGTGTGTGTGTCGAGTGTAATAAATGCTGCTTTTTTCTACTTCTAGATACCTCATTAATTTCCTATTAGATGCTTCTTTGGGCATGCTGCTAATCTATGCAGGGGTGAGAGCCGTCAGTGCAGTAGTAGAATGGAGGCAGTGGGAGTCGCTACGCTTTGGAGAATATGGTGAGTGTTTACACAGAGATGCCTGTTCTATCAAGTAGAGCAGGGGTTCTCAACCTTGGGGTCGGAAGATACTAGGAGGGCCAGCTGCCTTTAAGAACTAATATTATTTTTTCTTTTTAACTATGTGAGACAATTTTTGCTTATTTTTACCCTTTTTTTTCAACCACACCAAACTTGCCATATTTTAACCTATTTTCATCACTTTTTCTAGCCATGTTTTTGCTCCTTTTAATGCATTTTTGCTACATCACTCCCATGTCCGCCACTTCTCCATTAAATTTCAATGCCTTTTCTGCACATTTTTCCACTTTCAAAGATATTTTCAGCACTTATAAACCTTTACCAAGACTTTTCCCACCAAATGTAGCTTATGTTGACCCATTATTGTCACTTTTAGCCTCCTTCCACCATATTTCGTGCTTATTTTAGCCAATTTAACCAAATTCAAGATTTGTCATACCCATCATTTGCCAGTTAAAGTAATTGTTCCAATATTGACACTTTGAACCCTTTTTGACACTTTTTCTGTCTGTTTTTGGCCACTGTAATTTGCAACTTTAAACCAATTACTGTTGTTTTTAAAATCCAATTTCACCACCTTTTCCTCCATTTTTGGTCACTTTTAACCCATTTTTATTTCTGATTAAAACAAGGATTTACATCTTTAAAATGGCTGTATACTCTGGCCCAAATTATAAAGAATGTTTTGGATAACAGTGGATATTATTCAGATAAATAAATACATGTGGTGATCACAGATTCATAGAACAATGGACCATCATTTTGCTGATTTTATGATTGATTTATGAGTCCCAAAAATCTCTCCCCTTTATTCCCCCTTATAGATGGCTCTGTCTCCACATGACTGTTCTTCAATGTTCATGTCTGTGTTCAACCACCTTTCGGTACTGTGGAGGTCCCCGGTCTCTGGGACCTTTATTTTGGGGGTTGCTGACTGAAAAGGTTGAGAACCACTGCAGTAGAGGGCAGTAAAGCCTCTGTGCTGCAATGCAGTCACAGCATCTGCACTTTTGTGTGTGTGTGTGTGTTGTGTGTGTGTGCAGGTGAGCCAGTGCAGTGCACAGCGTGGTTGGGTCAGTGCATCCTCTACATCCTCATTGTGATGTTTGAGAAAGTCTTAATGATGTTGGTCCTGCTCATCCCGCAGTGGAAGAAGGTGAGAAAAAAGCACAGAGCATTGAATTGAAATGAGAATATCCAGGATATTCTCCTTTGTCCTTTTATTGGACTCAAATCATTTTATCAATATTTTCATGTTCTGTCAGCTGGCAGAGGAGCTCGACAACAAATTGTACAAAACACCATATGATACAAAGAACAGTCTTCTAGACAACGTTAATAAAATAAAAAATATGTAATACTGTTGGACAACATTGAAGAGGCTATAATAAGCATTAGATAAGATGCAACAAAGGTTGACCCTTTTAATGTAAAGCAATGCAACACTAGTTATGGGCATCCAGTGGTCCGTGGGCCACAAGAGGCCCTCTGCTTTATTTTGAGCGGTCCGCAAAGTAAATGCACTAAATGAATCCAGAAACACACAGAAAAATATACAAAACGACAAGAAAAATACACAAAACGGCTGAACAATTTACAAATGATACAAATGACAAGAATTGAAAGAAAAATATACAAAACAACTATAGAAATATGCAAAACGACAGATAAATATATACAAAATGGCAACAGAAATACACAAAATGACAGAAATATACTGTACATAAAACGACAACAAAAATGCACAAAATGACAAAAAAAATACACAAAATGATTAAAATTTTATGAAACAACATAAGAAATACATAAAATGACAAAAAACATACAAAACTACAATGGAAATAAACAAAATGACAAAAAAAATATATAAAATGACAACAGAAATACAGATAATGAATACAAAAACACACGCTATGGCAGATTGGATGAAACGTTGCAGGAATGGAGTTTTTTCTCCCACATATAAACATTTATTAAGTAGACTTTTTAGATAAGAATATGAAAATTAAAACATGAGCTGAAGCCACAGGCTTAGTTTTTATTCTCTATTCCTGTTCCTTAGAATGTTCAATAGCATTCACTAGCTTAGAAGACAGATTAGTGAAAGTTGCGATCTCACAATGATGGGAGGTCAAATCATATTTCCGCTGTTTGTTCGCTTGATGAACTTCATCAGTTCAACACTGGAGTTCGTGACACACTTTGCTCCACATCTGTTCCTCAGATTCCAGCTGTTGTCCATGTCTTATTTGTGCTCTTTGTGTGTGCGGGTGTGCGTGTTGCAGTTGGCTCTCCTCAACCCCATACAGAACCCCTACCTGGAGCTGGCCATTGTCATGCTCATCGTCCCATTCTTCGTCAACGTAAGTCTGCCTGAGCTTTGTGTCCAATTCCACACTTTTTATGTGTCAAACACTTCACTGTGTGCATGTGCTGGTTTACATTTCAGGAGTTTAATAAGTAATTTGTGCTTTTCATGTGTTCCTCAGGCCCTCATGTTCTGGGTGGTGGACAATTTCCTGATGAAAAAGCACAGGACAAAAGCAAAGCTAGAGGAGAGAGAGGAGGACTCCAGAGGGAACGGCAAAGTGCGCTACAGACGAGCGCTTTCTCACGAGGACTCAGAGTCAGAGGTGCGATCACATCAGAATCTAAGTTTGACATGTTTAGTACCTAGACTCACCACACCACCAGGTGGCAGTAATGCACTGCATACCAAAGCTGTTAAAGTGGTTTTAGAGTTGTTGTTGTGTTTCAGTCAGAGGTTTGTAATATTCACCAACATATTTCTTATTCATAAAATCTATCTATTAATTATGACAGTGTGTTTTTAAAATTTGAGATATTGTTGTCATGGACCATCACTTCCATTTGTAAATAAAATGGAAGATCTGTAAGGCACTGACAGTATCCAAGCAATAAGTGATGGATATCAGTCCCTGCAAGATGTTCACTTTAAATTTCTTGATTATTTGACAAAATTTTATTTAATTTGGGATAATTTTGTGGAGTAATTCTGGGGGAAATGGCAGGGTTTTGGAAAAGTTGAGAGTTTTAATTGACTGTCATCATCACGTGATAAACATTGGAAAACTGTGAGCCCTGTGAATGTTATAGAATTTCATTGAATTTGTGTATTTGGAGTGGCTGATATTTCTAGCTCGCATTCACGGTAGTTTGACTTCCGTTGGAACAGTAACAGTGACAATGCAGGTGTCATGGGCCAGTGGTGCAATGGATAACGCGTCTGACTACGGATCAGAAGATTCTAGGTTCGACTCCTGGCTGGCTCGTTAAGTTTTTTGTGTTCACTGGTTTTTGCAGAATCTATGTTGGTTTTGAAGTTAAACTTTGGGCTTGTTAAAGCTTGTTTGTTTTTCTTAAAGATTTGAAGTGTCACAGCGTTCACTCTGTTGTTGTTTTAGTGTAGACTAGCTGGATCATTGTCCTGTACTATGACGCTGGCTAACTTCTTACTGGGCTAAATCACAGTGGTAACTTAAGCTGAACACCTAAGCTGGTTGGGACGAAGAGTTTAAGTGTCGACCATGATAAGGAGTTCTCTAAAAAGCTAAGGAAAAGAGGCACAATGCTTCCTTTGTAACCTCCTGTAGCCTAGGAAACACTGATGCATCTTTTACCGAAGGAGACAAGATAATGCTGACCCACAATTCCTTGCGGCGACAACATTTAAAGGGACCCGCTCATCCCTGCATTCACTGAAACTCACAATGACAATTAGGTTGTCATGGGCTAGTGGCGCAATGGATAACGCATCTGACTACGGATCAGAAGATTCTAGGTTCAACTCCTGGCTGGCTCGATCTTTTTGTGTATGTTTGTGGAGCAAGTTTATTGCTATGGGCCAGTGGCACAATGGATAACGTGTCTGACTGCGAATTAGAAGATTCTAGGTTTGACTCCTAGCTCAATCTTTTGTGTTTACTGGTTTTTGCAGAATCTATGTTGGTTTTGAAATAAAACTTAGGGCTCTTCCTCCTTCAAAGAAATTAATAAAATACAGCTGCTGTCCTGTTGGTACCATGCACTTTTTAAAGGAACATATTTCAAACTGATTTACTGCATAAATGTTATTATGAATGAAAGGTAATTTAACTGCCCAACCTGCAGCTGCCAGCTACGTTTATATAGACAGGTAATATAACATAAGTTTGAGCTGTTTAAACTTCTGGACTTGTTTGCCCACTTTATGATAACTAGGGCTCAATCTTATAGAAATAATGTATGGTACTTGATGTTACAAGGGGTAGGACCATATAGACCACTTGATGGCCCATGTCACGACTGACGTCACAACTCTAGCTGGAGGCAAAAACAGGAAACGCCGCTAGCTAAAGACGGTGGAGGCTAGTAATGTTACAGCTTTGTTGTGTGTTTGGGTGCCAGAATAGAAGGAATACCGTTAGTGGACGTAAATTCAAGTTTTACAGGATTCCAGCGGACACTCGTGCTCAAAAAAAAACAAAGACAATTGTGGTTTTGCAAATGATAACGCGTCCGACTACGGATCAGAAGATTCTAGGTTCGACTCCTGGCTGGCTCGATCTTTTTTGTTCACAGTTTTTTGCAAAATCTACATTGGTTTAATCGCACGCTTTTACGCATTAACAGTGTCCGCAGCTTCCTGTCTGTGTTCCTTCCTACCTACTTTTTCTGCTGTAACAGTGTTGTTTTTAGTCAGAATTATAGATTTTATTTCTTCATATTTTTTATTAATTATTCCTCAATTGTGACATAAGTTGCTCTGCACAGTTTATACGTGATTGTGATTTTTATCCTTTCTTTAACCATTTTTTGCCACTTTTCATCCTCATCCAAATACGCTACCTTTTGCACAATAAACACCACTGTTTTCTTTTTTTCTGACATTTTGTGTCTTTTTGGATTTCCTCTTATCAGGCTGACCTCTGGGATTTATTCAGTGTGTCCTGTACTATGACGCTGGCTAACTTCTTACTGGGCTAAATCACAGTGGTAACTTAAGCTGAACACCTAACCTGGTCGGGACGAAGTGTTTAAGTGTCAACCATGATAAGGAGTTCTCTAAAAAGCTAAGGAAAAGAGGCACAATGCTTCCTTTGTAACCTCCTGTAGCCTAGGAAACACTGATGCATCCTTTACCGAAGGAGACAAGATAATGCTGACCCACAATAATTCCTTACGGCAACAACATTTAAAGGGACCCGCTCATCCCTGCATTCACTGAAACTCATACTGACTGAAAACACAGCACACTGGTTCAAGAAAAAGGGATATTTCGCTCTGTAGTGCCGACTAGTTGTATAGCGGAAATTTTGTGTTGTCATGGGCCAGTGGCGCAATGGATAACGCGTCTGACTACGGATCAGAAGATTCTAGGTTCAACTCCTGGCTGGCTCGAGCTTTTTTATTTTTACAGAATCTATGTTGGTTTTGAAGTTAAACTTAGGGCGATCATTTGTTTTTATTAAAGATTTGAAGTGTCACAGCATTCACTCTTCAGCTTTGTATTACAGGCCTTTAGAGATGTTGTTTCTATCAGAGGTTTGCAGTTTTTGCTGATGAACACTTACTATAACATTATTAAGTCAGTAATGTGGCATGTGGCTCTTTATGTCTTAATTTTGAATATTGTTCCCCAAGAAAACCTTAAAAGGTGGAAACTTTTTAACCCCTTTTTCCAAATTTGTTTTTGCCATTATGCAACTTCCTTTGTCACATTTTTTCCCCTTTTCTAAAAAATTAGAGGTTTTTTTTTTTTTTTAGATTTTTGCTACCTTTGCCATTCAATACCCCTTTTTCCTTTTTTTGTCCATTTTTGCAAGTTCTTTTTGACACCTATATATCTCATTTTTATCCTTTCTTTAACCATTTTTTGCCACTTTTCATCCAAATATGCTACCTTTTGCACAATAAACACCACTGTTGCCTTTTTTCCCGACATTTTACCTCATTTTGTTCCACATTTTTGCCCTTTTTCTCTATTGTTTGCCACATTTTGCCCATTTAAGCTACGTTTTGCCATTGCACACCACCTATTTGGACCATTTTTTGCAACCTGATACTCTTTTTTTTGTCACTTGAGTGATTGACAATGACAAACAATGGACCAATAATGGGTCGATTGGCAACACTCTGCAAGCCAATGATGAGTGGCTTCATTTAAATATCTACAGTGGTTTTGAAATGAAACACAAGGCTCTTTCTCCTTTCTTTGAAAACTGAAATAAAAAAACAACTGCTATCCTGTAGGGACATTGCACATTTTTAAAGGAAAATATTTCAAAACAAAAATTATTTTGTGAATTCCTTTGTGAATCTTCTGTGTCTAATATTTAACTCCTACCTGTGTCCGTGTCAAAGTCTTATAGTATCTTTGTGTGTGACCTTCCTCGCTCCATCTCAGATCCTTTTCTCAGCGGACGACGAGATGGACGAGTCGGATGAAGAAGACGTCCGTCGGCTCACTGGTCTGAAGACCGTGAAAAAGAAGAAGCATCGCATGGGGATCCCAGTTTGACTCCCTACCATCACTGATCCTCTCTGCTCTTCCCTCTGATGCCTGCGATCATATCCTCAGCCTTTAAAGACTAAAGCTTATTGTGTAGGTACCGATACATTCCCTTTACGACTAAACGTATACCCTTAAACACTTTATGGGGAAACAATTGAATTGCAGCGTGAATTTAGAATCCGGTCACGAACAATTATTCAGCGGATGTGAAATGCAAAATGTATGTAAAATATAGACTCAGTGACTCCGGTTTAAAAGCCTACTGTTCAACCTGTGTGTGTGCGTGTGTGTGTGCGTGCGTGCATGCGTCCACTACAAAACAGAGCCTATCATAGCAGTGCTACCATTCATTCCATGTGTTTTCTATGTAAACATTGTCCCTGTGTGTCGCATCTCTTCCATCGATGGTAAAACATCCCTCAGCAGCACACTGACACGTCTCTGCTGTAATATTTGTGTGACACATTAATATTATTCTTATTATTATTGAACATTATTTGTGTCTTTGGAAATGTTTGGTTTCTTCTGATCTCATTTGCGGGTCAAATTGGTGACTGTTTCTTTAAAATGTTGTTTGTTACTCCCTCTTAAGTAGTTATGGGAACTTTCTCTCGCACAATCCCATTGAACACAGTTCCCTTTTTCTTTTCTTTTTTTTTTTTATGTCTCCAGCTTTGTATTTTGTGTTGTTTTTTGTGGTTGTTTGGTTCCAGTTTTGTGCCTGAGTGAAACTACCAGCAGGGTTTTTTTTTCTTCTCTTTTTGTGTTCTTTGACTGTTTCTGAGATGAAGCAGCATTCAGCAGGCTCTGATGATGAGAATGTGACACGCACGGACCTCTAAAGTGTACACAGCAGGGAGCAGGTAACTGTGTGTGTGTGTGTGTGTGTGTGTGTGTGTGTGTGTGTGTGTGTGTGTGTGTGCGTGTGCGTGTGCGTGTGTGTGTGTGTGTGTTGATCTTGTTTGGCGTAAATGAGATGACATAAATTAACTGTGATGACTACGGTTGTGGGGATGATTCCACTCTGTTGTTTTGGGGCTTGTTGACATGTTTTTAAGGGGGAATGTACAATGTACAGCAGCAGATGTGGAAGTTCTCAGATAAACCAGGGGAAAAGAGGGCTTTTAGTTTCTTGCAAAGTTTAAACTTCTCAATGAACAAAAAAAAAAAAACCAAGCGATGCAGATAATTTTTTCATTGTAAAGGCTTTTCAAATAAAAAATGTAATGCACTTTTTCAGCTGCTGTGTTTTGCTTTCAGTGAGGAATTGCGTCCCTGGCCGAGTACTGAAGCTTCCTAATACCTTGGGGAAAAAAGGCTTTCCTCATGTGTGACGAAGTAACATCACTATAAAAAAAACAGAAAACAACAAGATTGATGATATTCATAATGGTTTGTGCTTGAAGATTCAAAATGTGACTGTGTTTTTTTTTTTTTTTTTAGCGAGCGGAAATGTGTAGAAAAATGGCAACATATTCATGAAAATATTATTTTTGCTCTTGATTAATTTATTGAGGTCACCCACAGACACACACAAAAAACTGTTAGAAAAATTCTAATAAATTGGAAGACAGGTTATATATTTTTTTTCGTTGGCGGGGGGCCTTGGGGTTGGGGCCGGTGGCGGGTAATGCTGAGTCCTTGGTTCCATGGGGATTTCAGGTGTGTGTGGGGGGTGGTGGCTGCCTCTTGACCTGGGATCTCTGGGGGGGCTGCTTGGTCGTGGGGGTGGCCTGGAGCTCCTTGGTTCCTGTTGTTTCTGCCGGCCTGGCTGCATATTCGGGCCCGTGGCGGCGCATGTGTTCGCAGAAGCATTTCTTGCACGGATGCACTGGCCTTGGGCTGTGGGATAAACTCGTACTGAGCTTAACCTTAGACACGTTGATCCCAGATATTTGTTTTAGGTATAACCACTCACTCCTTCCCTCTGTTCACGGCCACCACCATTATACTTAAGCTAGGTGCTGTGTCACCCGCTTCAATTTCTCCACACTTGTTACCAGACTGGCTGAACTGATTACACAACACAATATGCATAACGACAGTATAACATCACATCTCACTCTCACTTTAAAACAGTCAACTCTTCCCCACCCCATTCATTTTCCTACCCTGACTCTCTCTTCCCTGTTTTTTTCCCCTCACCTAGGTGTAACATTGTCCTGTCTTTTTATATTCTCCATATAATAAAGTGTTTCTTACTCTTCCTTAGGGAGGGCTGGTGATGGTCACAGTTATGCAATACATTAATTTATTTAATTGAAATGACAAAACATGCATTGCACTTCTTGTAATGTTGACTATTGACAGCATGTGCAGACAAAGTAAAAAACAAACAAAAAAAATAAATAACAAGTACAGGTATGTTAGTGCAGTATCTCTCCTACTACTGTTTGGTGACTGATACATCATGGAGGAGAGCTGTAAAGCTTTTTTTTCACTCAGAGACCAAATACGGAGCAGTTTGATCTCAAGTGAGCTGAGAAAGTATGTATGTAAGGCACCTGGGTCATTCTATGTCATTTCAACAAATTTTCAGGACCATATTAATGTTAAATATTAGAACATCAAAGTGACCCAAAAGACACACTGGCAGAGTTACTTAGGTTTTAATTTTTAGTTGTTTTTTTATTTTATTCTATCTATTTATTTTTTTATTTTATTTATTTATTAATTTTTTTTTCCTGTCTAGGAGTGTGACGATATCTCGATACGGCGATAGTGCGCAAAAATATTGCGATATATCGATTATCGATATGCTTGCGCTAAGTATCAATTTTTAATTTAAAAATATATATATATTTTTTTTCAAAACCTTTTCTGCTTTTTTACTAAAATGTGCTGGTACGTCTTCACAGAAATTTTGCCACTGTTTGTTGAAGGAACCAATATATTTACTGGAATATTGCACTATAATGGTGTCACTGGTAAAAAAAAGACCCTATTTTTTGTTTATAGAAAGCACTATTGGAGAAACTTATTCGTTTACATTGGTATGTTGACACTTATTTACAGAAATGTGGCACTAAAATAGTGTCACTGTTCATAGGACACTTTTTCAATTTATTGTCTTTCAGAGATATAAAATTAAAAAAATATTTTTTCACTTAATCTTTTTTTTTTCTTGTTATGTCAGATTATTGGAGATTGATTTCTGACCAATATATTGATTGTCGCAGTATCGTCATATCACGATATAATCGTTATTGTGAGCTTTGTATCGCACATCTATCATGAGGTTCCCAACTCTACTCCTGTCTAAAACAAAGCGGCTCCCGTCGTGGTGTAGAGTAGACCGGCTCTTAGAGCCGGTTCGTTCGCGACAGACACACCACTATTATCCTTGTAATTCCTCTGCGTGAGATATACATGGTGTGGCGTGTGAACAGGTTAAAATGCGTGTCTCTTGGGAGCTGTGGTTTAAGTCCGACACTTCCGTATCCGTGAACTTTGTCGGGAAGCGAGCTCGGCTTTAGCTGGATGCTAAATCCGGCATACGGAGGTACTCAGGCCCGAGGATGCTTTTGGCCTCGGTTTGGCCCAGGCTGGCTGAACTTGTATTTTTATTTATATTTTTTGTAAAGCTGGAAGTCATTATCAGGACCAGAAAGAGGCGTAAGGTGTGTCACACACACGTTATTAAAAAAAAAAAAAAAAAAAAAATCTGGAAATAAAGCATTGGAAATAATGATTGAAACGTTTAATTTTCACCCGTCGAAGCACTTCCTACTTCTTTTCGGCTCACTAGCACACTCCCTCCCGGTAAAATAGATGTTTTAGGCCTGTTTGTCCAATAATAATGTGCTTTTACAATACGCATTTCGTCATTGGTCGCAGCTTCGCGGAACATGGTAGTCATGGTAATTCAGTCTAAAATGAAAGCGCTGTCATCTTCGATTCAGATTCTACATGAGTGGATTTAAAACAGTGTCGGAATCAGAAACTACTACTAAAATTGATCTAATACCCTATTAACAGCCCGTAAAGATGGACCAGCAGATGTCCCCAGTGAGCAACGTTTGTAAAGAAGGTGAGTTTCTGTTAATATTGTAAACTTTAAGAACTAATTCTGTGATATTCCTTATTGAAGTTAGCAAATAATCTGTCTGCCGTTCATTCTTTGGTTATTTTGTTTTAAAACCAAATCAAGACAACAATTAAACAGTGTGGTTATTGTGTTTCACTGACTTAAATCCAACCAGAAATACAGAAAGAAAAAGAAAAAAAACCAGACAAGCAGCGTTAATATAATAATATATATAATAATATGAAATTATTTACATATTAAATAGTATTCCTGTCTGAATGAGCTGATATTGTAAAGAGATTTGGAACTACTTTGTCATAAAAGCTCTATTTAAATCTAGTCCGTTTAAACATTTACCATCCGCAGCAATTTTAAATGAGGGCATCTTTCTGTTTCTGTGGGCATATTTCAGTTTGTAGCAGAAAAAACATCCTACATGTATAAATTGTGTGTTCCTCACCCTCTGTATAATATTTTGTTTTATTGTATTTAAAAAAAAAAAAAAAAATATATATATATATATATATACCGTGACCCTGTTAAACGGGAATAAGCGGGTATGAAAATGGATGGATGGATGGATATAGATATATATATATATATATATATTTTTTTTTATATATCCTATTTATATCTGCTTTTATCTTGTTCTGTACAGTGTCCTTGGGTGACCTGAAAGGCACTTTAACGTTGAATGCATTATTCTTATTCTGTGTTATCCTTGAGTGTGTGTGTTTAGATTAGTATTGCATCGATCATAAAATTGGTGAAATCCGTGTTGCAAATAAGCTTAGGTTTGATTAAAGGTTTATTAGCTTTGCTTCTGTGGTGGGCTTTATAATTTACTTTACTTTTGATTGATGCTCTCAGGAAAAATTGTCTCATCATAGCTGATCACAGGTCTAATTAAAAGCAGAAATACAGATAATGTGAAATGAAGTCATACAATGTGGCCTTTCATTCTTTTTTCTGGGTAATGAATCAGACTCCACCACCATGTGGGATGTGAAAGTCGGTCCATCCGTGCCATCCAGCGCACCTCTGCCTGAAGCCAACAATGGTCATGTGACCATTCAGCTTCAGTATCTGGAGAATGTTATGGAAGCGTTATGGCAGCACCAGTTTTCGTTGCCTTTTCGCCAGCCAGTTGATGCAGAGGCTCTGTGTATCCCAGTAAGTAGTGAAATGTTCACCACAAACAAAATATGATGATGTCATAAGTTAGGTTACTCAGGGCATTTGCTTTTTTTTTTTTTTCTTTTCAGGATTATTACACAATCATCAAAAGTCCAATGGATCTGGGCACCATAAGGAAGCGTCTGCAGAACGGATACTACTGCACAGCACAGGACTGCATAAAGGACTTTGACACAATGTTTAACAACTGCTACGTCTACAACAAGGTATGAGGTTACATTTGGCCTTACAGTGGTGGTAACTGAGGCCCTGTTTACACCACAACATTTTGCTCTTGTTTTTGTTTCCAAAAGTTACACATTCACACAGCCACGTTTTCAAAACATGAGACCACTGGAAACATCAATAACTATGTAGTATACATGCCAGGCCAATAGATGGAGGTGTGGTTTCCAACACCTTTTCATCTAATGTCACATGTGATGAGGCATCATTGTCACTTTTAACCTTACCTCACCATTTTAACCACATTCACGATTTGTCATGCCCATTATTTGCCAGTTCTAATTGTTCCTACTTTTTAAATTACATTTACTCAAAGGAGTGTGTGCTTTTCATTGTACGGCTCTTTCATGGTGCATTTTGTCCCTTTTCATTTTCTCCAAAGGCTGGAGACGATATTGTTGTGATGGCACAGACTCTGCAGAAGCTCTTTTTGCAGAAATTGTCAAAAATGTCGACGGAAGATGTGGACACAGAACTGGAAGAAGGGGAACCAGTGAGGAAGATGAAAAAGACACATTCAAGTACTTTAAAAAAACTTATTTAAAGTTTAAAATGACCAATATAAATGTCTAGCTTTCATTTAATTTTTTAATATTTTATTTATTTTTAAATTTTTTGTATTGTGATCTAGACTGAAGTTAGTGAGTAAATAACGGACTGTTGAAGGACTCCCACCCAAAAGGGCTTATATTCTCAGGGTTTGTGTGTCTTCAACAGTCCGTGGTGCTTACTGTAAACAAAAGACGTTTACATTGATATCTTTAACTTGCCTGAATTTTTAGAGCCGGAGTCATTTTGACTGATAAAGCTGCTAAGTGATCTGAAAAGCTGCTAAAATATCTAAAAATCAGGCTGAATGTTTCACTCCAATAGAATACAATGGAATGTTTACAGGCAGTAGGGCCGTGTGACATCATCAATCATGTGATTTCAAGATGAAGGAACACAGGCTCTGCACTGTGCACTGATAGTCTGTTAATGTTCTGTGTTGCAGGATCTTTACAGAGTTCTCTGGTGTCAGAGGTGCTTAAGGAGCAGAGAGTGACGGCCATTCCTCCTGATATTCCTCAGTTTCAAGCACTTAAGAGGTCTCCCGTACAAAATGATG